>NC_080600.1:39964984-40298422 GCF_027887145.1 Ammospiza caudacuta | reverse complement strand
TTGGTTTTACTCCTGATTAAATCATTTTCTCCCTACCCACTACCATACTTCTCATAATGGACCTGTGTGCTCTACAGCTGGTGTTCTTCCCATGGTACCAATTCTTACTTTATCTTTTAAGCACTTTGCTGCTAAGATCTCATGCAGAGTGCTTATGTTTTGTTAAGAGCTTCATTCTTAGAGAAATAGCTTAACACATGTTCTAAAAATGTTGTACAACTTATTGCTTAAAACACATTTAGAAAATGTATAAGTACTGTAGCTTTGGCACAGAACTTTAAGTAGAAACCTTAAAAAAAAAAAAAAAGAAACACAACTTGTTTTTGCCATGCATTTGTCTTAAATGTCTAAAGTGGAATGCTTGACTTCTAAGGCTTTATAGAGACTTATCTTACCAGATTTTTGCACCATTTCCAGCTCTTCAAGGAAACGTGTTAGGAATGTATCATCGTGAAAGCAAAGGGTGTCAATTTTCCCTCTAGCAATAAGAGAGTTTTTAAAAATGTTTGCTAGAAGGAACAAATGCCAAGTCAAGAAAAAAAAAAAAAAAAAAAGGAAGAAAAAAAAAAGGAAAAAAAAATGAAAAGAAAATAGAAGTCCATTCAGTGTAAGACTCTCATTTGGTTCCCACTGGTTGGAACCACTCATGCCATGGCAAAAGGGCCGTAAGCAAACACACACACACATTTCAGGCTGGGTTTAAGGGGAGAACCTAGCTTTTTGGCTTTACTCAGACATAATTCTTATTGGGGTGTTTTGCTTACATAAAGATTAAGTCCCAAATTTGGTATTTAAACTTGACAGTCAAGGACTGCTTTCAGTCAGGAGATACTGTATCTGGGAAGATGCTCAAAATCTCACAGTCCTAAAAATTTGCTTTAACTTGTCAGTACTATTTGATTAGTTCAACCATCACTGCCAGTTGATATCATATATCTTAGATACAGACACAAATATGCCCAGAAAATCCCATAAAATTTATGCTAATACCCAGGCTGAAAATATAAAGACCACATTAAGGGGAAAAAAATAGTGTGAGCACTTGTCAAGGTTATTAGTTTAAAAAAATCGATACACAATACATTTGTGAAGGGAACGTGTGCTTCACTGCGTTATTATTCAGCCTTTTCAACAATTCACATTTTTAATGGCACTTGTAATGTCTGCAGTAGAAGCAAACAGGAGATCAGCTTTGGTTTAAGGGTGCTATTCTGAGGTTCAGAAAGGAAGAAGGTAATCTATGGAAAGATCAGCTAAAGACAGGGGGAAAAAAATATAAAAAATATATGAAAATTAACCAAAGCTGTGGAGAGAGCTGAGTTTTGAAAGAAAATGGATGTGGTTCCTCTAACCACATGCCCTGCCTGGTATGTAGACTAATCTCTAGGAGCAAAATGCAGTCATTTGAGAGCCCTGCTCCTTCACTTGTCTTTTCAGATAATTCATAGCTTGTATTTTCCCAGCTCCAAGCTGTCTCCTGCCCATGCTGCCATCACGTGCCAGAGCTCCACCTTCAGAGGTTTTTGCCCCCTTTGAGCATTCCACATTCCTGCAGCTCATGGATGACCACAAATCATGTGGGAAGCAAGTCCTGCAAACCCAGCTGGCAATGCTGGTTTGCTGTGGGGGCTGTGCCCTCAAAAAACTTCCTAAAGCCTTTGGTGATTCAGGGTCTTTTTGGGTCTCATTCTGTGATCCATTTGCTGCTGTTGCTGCCTTTTCCATCATTTCCCTGCTGGTGGCTGCACACAGCAGCACTGGGATGAAAATTCGGAATTTGGATAAATCAATCCCCAGCTCCAGTGTGGAAAACTTGAGAGCACTGGGTTTTCATCCCAGTGAGCAGTGTGTAAGCTGAGGGAGATGTCCCCTGGAGAAAGTCCTCCATGGCACTGTTAAATAATCCTTACAATCTCCCTCACAAAAAAAAAAAAAAAATCATTGCAGAAGAGCTGAGTGTGCACAAAGAATTCCCAGTTGGCTTAAATCCTGGGAAATTTTTTGGACTCACTCATCCCAATAGGAATTTTACTACTGAGAGATCCAAACCAGAGTCCTGTGGTTGAAAGAGGAAACAAAATTTCCTCATGCAAACACCAGGAAAAGAGTGGTGAACGGGAAAAGAACTGACCAGTGTCATCATGTTTTTTCCCAACTTGAAGAACCTTGTATGAAATGTGGAGACACCTCTTTTTCCTTTTCTTCTTTTCATAGTTGTATTAATCAAAAATATTTTCCTGATCATTCATGGTCTTCACTAGGAAAAAAGGGAAAGAAGAGACTCAAGCAGAAGTTCTCCACGTGCACCAGCACAGCTCTTCATCACAAAATCCCTTTGTGAGGGCTGTTCTCATGACTGACAGCACAAACACCAATTTGTACTCTGGAAGGTGTGTGTGTGTTCCATCGCTGTCCCTGCATTTTCCAAGCCACAGCCTTTCTGGTCACCAGTGCACAGACACAGCAGCATTCTTGGGGCAGACTGCTTCTTTCAAACACCTAATTTAGAGCAGCAATTGAGCACAGAGATGTCCAGACATGACAGCAATGGGATGGTGTGAGGTGGTGAAGATTGTTTCTCACTCTATGACCAGGAGCTCAATACCTTGGTGAAACAGCACAAGATGCTGAGCTTCCTACCCTGGAGTATATCCTACCCTGACATTGCAGTTTATATACACTCCAAAGTGCATAAACGCCCTGGAACTTCTATGAAATAGCACAACAAAAACCTCAACTCTTGAAGCAATAATTCCCTCATTCAGGTGGAATTTTTTTTGAGTTCTTCCTCTCTCCTTTGCTAGGTTTGGGAGATCCATTGTCCTGCCTGAACTCAATGCCCAGCCCTTCACCTCCAAGAGTGGTTAAACAAATCAAGGAAAATGTCAGCTAAGCAAATCATTACATTTTGTCTGCAATGGATTTCTAAACAGTCTCATCTGAATCCATTCAATGCTAGCACTGATGACTTATCAGGGATACAGTCAGCAAAAGAAAGCTTGTGTGCTTTTCTCCTCCTCTGCTGGAGGAACCTGGCATGCCCTCTCCACAGAAAATTTAAGCTGTGATGTTACAGAGCCTGAACATGTGTTTATTATTGGAGTGCCCATTTCCATGAAGTCCAAGCACAAATTACTGAGCAACTTCAGCTAAAATGCAGAACATCTCTGTGTGCACCCAGAGTGCTGCTTATTCCAGTCCTCCCCAATGACAGTTCTCTGACCTGGGGGCATGCTGGAACAACCAAGTACTGCTAACAAACCTCAGCCTTTGCCAGAAAAATAAAAAGTTTTCTGTACTTGGGCACACTGGGTCATATTCATCCTCATATAATTCCACAAAGCCCAAATAGTGAGAGAGGGATGAACTGTCTCATTGTTTCTGTGAAAAGATCCAGTACACTTGAGGAGTTCAGGGGTGGTACATGATGAAGGCATGCAGAGGACTTCAAAGGTTTGGAAAAGTGGTCAGCCAGTGATGCCACAGTGCCAGGGAAATTTCTACACCATCACTTGCTGTTTAGACCTGAAAGTATAAAAACATGCAGTGGTACTGAAAGGACAATACTTTTGGCAGCCAGAACCAGGTATCGCCACCAAGGCACTCACATGTAACTCACTGCCAATACCTGCTGCAAGCTTCAATGGCACATATTAGTTTTGACTTAGCATATTCTATCATCGTGATCTGAAGCAATAATTACTGTGATGGGATTATAATTACAAGTACTTTTAAAATTCATTAAATTTAGCTGAATCAGCTTTTCCGTATGGGAAAGGGAATGATTTTAAAGAGAGAATATTTCCCCTCAAAACGCAGCTGAAAGCTCCCTAAGAATAAACAGACCACCTGTTTACAGATCAACATACTCCTGCCAGACTCTCTTGGAGGTGACTTGTAAACAAAGAGTAGGAGCAGGCAGACACAGCCCGAGCAGGGGGACCTGCAGGGCCTGATCACTCCTTCTTTTGGGGCCAGAAACAGTCAGGTACTGCCCAGGGTTTAAAAAAAGGGATAAGAAAGGAGCACAGAGGAATTCCCACCCAGCCCTTGCCCTCCCACAGAGCACCAAGGCTGCCCGAACACCAGGAAGGGGCTTGGCAGACTTTCTGCAACTCACAGGAATTGAATGTCTGTGCTGAGGGGAAATTGCATTTGTCTTACAGTGCTGGGATTCTCTCCTCTGTCTAATTTTCTCTACATATTGCACAGTAACTTCAGCTTCTTCCTAATTGTTAAAACACACTTTATTTTTTTTTCTGTTTATTCTTCCTTCTTTATTTTCAGCTGGGCTAATGTCTAGAGAACAAAAAATACCAAATACAGAACAAAATACCAAAATACTGGTCTAATACTTGCTTAGACCAGTAACTTATTCTCCTGGATACATTTTGCTGTTCAAAGGGAAAAGTCCATTCTAAATTCTGCTTTTGACTTGATTGATCTTCCCCTCTTTGCTGTGCATTGTGTATACATACATTAGTCAAGGTAAATATCTGCCTTCCAACTTCAAATCTGTTATTAGCATTTTTTTTATTGTGTAATTGCTCTCCAGTAAGCTTCTCTGCAATCTAATTTTAGGAGTTTTATCTTTTTTTTCTTCTCCATTTACAGTCAGATCTTTTATCAGATTTATGTGTATCAGTGTCCTCAAATCTACATTTTAAATAAATTGAAGGCTCTGAAGATCTAATACAGAGAGGAATTGGACAATGCCTCTCTGTCCCATTTTCATACTTCAAAAATATGTTCATATTCATATCTTTTTAATTGTGCTACTAACTCAGAGTGCTTTAGGATTCTGCCATATAGCTGTTCTGTTCTTCCCCTTCTTGCTGTTTCTAACACTGCTTCTATTTCCATTCTTGTCAAAAGCCTTTTCATAGTCCAAAAATCTGTACACAATGTTTTGTAATATTTGGCAGACTTATCTGAAACCTAATTCACTGCTTTCTTGTGATTCATGGGTCATAAATTATTTCATATGTAATGTACCCCAAAGGGTAAAAAAGTCTTTGTATTAAATTTCAACCAGACACTTTAAGGGAGAGGAAAAAATAAAGGGAAAAGAGTATTTTTGAGAGTGTCTGCAAAGATCTGACCTCAATATATTGTCTAGTGTGTTGTCTTCCACAAATGGCATCTCAGTATCCTTCAGTAAATATAAGATTTCAACATGCTACAAGCAAAAACACTCTGCTGTAGTGTGGGCTTGCTATGGACAACTTTAAAGGAAAGGAGAAATACAAAATATGAAGCACTGCATCAGACGAGCGATGCATTAAATCAGTCATCTCCAGTGATTGTTAAACTGAAAGGGTCTGCATGAAAACAATTCAAAAAACAAGAATACCACCCAATCCTGACTTGTTGCACACAGCCAAATATATTATTGTGACTGACCCCAGTAACAATGAGCTTGTGCCTCAGTGAGTGAGTTTCAATAATCAAAGGAAATAATTAACAAAACAATAAAGATCATTATAACTTCCTCTATGTAAATGACTTCCAAATGTAATAGATCAAAGCTCAGGCTAAAATTAAGCAATTCCCCTAGTCCTTCTACAATACTGGAAGGGAACAAACATATACAGTTTGTTTACAGCTATAAGGATTATCAATGAAACAGTATTCGTTGTTTTATTAGAAAAACAGAAATCTAAACATATCTCAAAGTGCTATACACATATTCCTCATATCTGTAACCTCATTTATTTTGATGGGAATATTTCCAGGGATACAGGTTACCCACACAAGTAAATCTGTGTTCTCACACCTTGTTGTTTTTAGGATGTACAAACAACAAATTTGACATATTTATTTTTTAATGAACGGGCTCTTTGAACAGAGCATCTGAAAGAAGTATTCTTACATGAAATCAGGTGCACACCAGCCCTGTAGATGTCAAGGACAAAACATTTTATTTTGTATAGAATTTATCTTTTGGTTCGCTAAAGTCAAAACACTTCTGTTCATCAGAACTTTTATAAAGGACTGTTTCATAATATGAATCCATTTGGATTATCTGACCAAAGATAAGACTTCAATGGACTTACTATATCATTCACCACTGTACCAGTGCCACAAAAGGGAATTACAATTAATTGGATTATGTTGGTCTCCACCCGCTGATTGTAGAAGAGAAAGTCTGAAACTGTAACTATTTCAAACAGTCCATATCTCTCATCAACCATGGGATTTGGGCTTTAATTTACCAATAAAGCTTAATTTCTTCTCTATAGTCTCTTCTGGTTAGGAAGAGGTCATTTAAACACTTTATTCAAGTTTATTCAAAAAGAAAGGACACTTTGTTAAATACTTTCAAACTAGCACTTTAATGCTTGCACCTTGCCTTTAGGAATTCCTTCTTTATTTCTATGAGCAATAAAGTGAGTTGCCCTGAAAAACCCAAGACCAAAATCCAGGACTCAATTTAGGTGATAAAAATAATTCAGGCTTCACCTCTCATGGTTCAGTTCATGAAAATTTGGCTGAGATTGTTACCTAACACAACAATTTGTTATCAGTTTTACAGTGAACAGAGAATATCACTTCACCTCATGGACAGACAGGAGATAGTGAGAGTTTTCCATAGCAGAGCACCATGTTAGATGTAGGTTTGTCTGTAAGGACAGTTACACCAGGAAAGGCAAAGGTATGAATATAAATTTGATAAAATTTGATATAAGTATAAATTATAAATTCTAGCTTGGAAATAGTAATGTTTTACAATGCAGGTAACTTCAACTACATTAATTAATATGACTTACATGCTAAAACCCCAAAAAAACCCCATCCTTATTTTATATGTCTACAAGTATGTACATATATGTTTTATATATATATGTATGAACATATCTAAATTTGCTAATAAATTATATTTTTGCTGATGGCTCTGCCTCAAAGCCATTAACATTTTTCTTTACTACCCTTACTGGAAGGTTATTTCAGTGCCTAATTCCTTCAAGTTGCCAGACTAAATTATTCAACTTTATATACTTTAAAAATAATTATTAATATCAGTAATGCTCGCTTTGATTTTTTTTTTTTAATTTTTTGTCAAACTTTTGCGTTCGGTTTAAGGAATAAAAAGTCTTCAGTCAACTTACTTCAAAACCATGTTGCTTAATTCACATTTGCATTACTTTTGGCTAATATCTGAAGCTCTAATTCCGTTCCCTGGATATTAGCTGGGACTAGCTATGCTGTTAAAGATAGGAATGCTTCTAAGTACTTACTGAATCAGGGCATATGAGATGATAATTGTGTGTGTTTAAAACAAAACTTTAAACAGGAGGGGATTATATAAGTTGCTAAAACAAATATATCTTCAAGTGCACTGAAGGACTTTTAAATGTTAACGAAATGTCCTTTGATAATAATAGTGCTAATAATAACATAAATTTTCAAATATTTTTTATGCGTTTTGAGAATCATGTGTTACCCTGAATATGGAAGGCTCTTGCTAAGTGCACTTTTTTCATACAAACTCATCAGATTTGGGGTTCCAGCCACTCTGGAGTCACACCAGAGGATCCTGTCCTGATCCAGGCATGGGTTATCCTGCACATTTCAGCTTCTATTGCACAGAGCTGGCTTACAAACATTAACATTTTATGTATTGCATTTTTGTGACAGCAAAAATAACTTCAATGGGAAGAATAGGATGACTCTGCAAGTGTGGAAACCCAAAGCGTCTGATCCAACCTGTGTCCATGAAACCCATGTAGTCACATAACTGGTGGCATACAGAGCTGCATGCGCAGCAACATTTGAGACCTTGCCCAGGTAACTTTGAATTGGAATTTTGGGGGCAGTGTGGGCTTAAAATAATCTCCACCCACCCTGCCACGTGCAATTCCACGTGCCACTCCACATCTTCTCCCCCTGAGCCTCAGGAGATGCATGAACAGCCCGGGGCACAGGCAAACGCGCCTGGCAGTGCCTGTGGCTCCTGCTTGGCAGGGAAGGGGTGCGATGAAATTCGGGTGACTCACGTCACGATGTTTTCCATTTCCCACGCAGCCTCATGTGCAAGGAGGAGACGGCGGCGCCTCCGGCATCCACCAAATCCTTGCTCACCTCACACCTTTCCCTCCACCTCACGTGCACATCGGCATTTTGCGTTTTCATTTTCTCTCTGGTAGAGCCCAGAGCAGATTTGCCATGTTGGCCATTGATTTGTGCCTCCCTTTCTCCTTTCCAGGGTTTATCTGGATGTGTATCCTAATTTTTAATGCTTCCAGTGCCTCTCATTCCACCTCAGCTTACAGGCATATATTACAGGAGGGCAAGGGTACGCTTCAAAACAGTTTTAGAACTTCACAGTACATGGATTTTTCCTGTTCTACAAATTAGTCTTGTGAATGGACTTGTAATAACGAGGATTTCAACATAAAATAAGAGATTTTCATGTCTTTGGTTCCTTGAGACGCATTCAGGTCTCTCCCGTGAGAAATATATTAAAATATTGATTAGATTAGAGCAACATTTCAAATAAATGGAGATTTATACTTCCTTTTGGAGACAGAATCTTATAAAAAAGTTTCAAGGCATCACACAACAAAGCAGTTGACAAGAAAGATAGCATCTGCTTTCCTGGCCATTCAAGCTGAAGTTTTTCATTCTAAATGCAGGCAATGTTTCCGAAGTTAACATAATTAACTCACGACAATCCTGAAACATCATAATATAAGATACAGATGGAAATTCAAAGCTTTAAAAATGTCATATAACTGCAAGAGGATTACCATTTTTTAACAGCATGAATCTGAATACTAATCAAAAAAGGTGGTTTTATTTCAAACACTTTTGCCCACTGTGGCATTACTGGGCGGGTTATTTATGTATTAATCTATTAGGAGGCATACATTGCTTGAAAATTGTGATATGCGATAATAACGAATTTAAGAGATAAAGGAATGACACTCTGTCCTGCTTCCTGAAACAATAAAAGACCAATAGTTCAATTAGTTAGTAATTTCCGTGTGACTATTTGACAGATTCTGCTAATTGTTAAGCTCCCACTAACTATTGCTTTACATAATTAATTATATTCAAACGTGAACAACAAAGACATGTGGGCCAGTTGCCCTTTTGACAATGTTTTTCGCAAACTGATTTGCTTACCAAAAATATTTTTAGAAGGAAAAAGATACTAATCTGAAGTGGAAATACACATCAAAAAACGTTGAAACAGCTCTGCATTTTACCATGGTTATGAGAAAAAAATTTGGATTGTTTAACATATCATTTATGCTGCATGCATAATAGCTGAAGTCTTCTAGCCGAGATCTTTCATATTAATTTAGCATTGCATAAAATTCATAGTAACAGGTCCAAGGGTCAAGCATCATTCATCATTAGTTGAAGTGACATTTGCAACCCTTCATATAGCAGCTGCTTGAAAGGGGAAAAAAGGTATTCTTTGGGAGAATGGGGGGTAGCACACAATCCCCGCTCTATCCGCGGAAGGGAAAACAAGGTGCCACTATGTCAGCGTGGTAATGTGCTTAAATTTGGTGATGTCATTCTTCCCTAACCCCCACGAGTCACAAGGCACAAGGCAGCTGCATTCCTGAACTTCGGAGTTCGGGTGGAGATAAGTAATAACTAGATGTAAATGAATTACATTACTGTGGTTGTGAACGTAGCTCTGTGCATCTAAATTATGATTTATATCAGGATCCTATCTTGTTTTTGAGAGTTTTCTACTTGTTAACAAGGCAGCCCTTGTTCTCATGGCATCCTCCAGGCATAATAGTTTCTGGGAAGCCAAATAAGATCACTTTTGAAACTGCAAGACAGCATTCCAAGACTTTGCAGCAGAACACATTGGCCAAATTAGGACTTCTGAAGACTGTTAACTAACAAATAAAATCTTTTTTTTTTTCCTTCTTTCTTTGTGGCATGTCTTCACTACTATAAAACATTAAGATCAGAACCGAAAATGTGAGCAATTAAAATGAAAATGTAATCATCTGCAAGAAAAGATAAATTTGTATTAAATGGCTAATACTTCACAGTCCTTTTGATATTACAAGTACTTTTTAAGAAAATATATATTTTATGTCACAGTAATTTTTATTATGTGAAACATGTGATCTCTTTGGAATTATGCACATTTATAAACCACAGTCATTAAAACAGCATGCGACACAAAGTAGTTTGATTTTGGAGCTTTGCTAATATTTGGTGATTTTCCTCAACTTTATACCTGAAATATATTTAATTTATTCGTGTCACTAATTATCCACTAGTATTTAAAGCACTGGAATGACTACCAACCCAGACTACTGCTTCTCCCTTAATAAGTTTAATGATTTTTACAAGGGAAACCAATGTTTTTTAAAGAGTCACTTAGAAGCACATGAAAAATGTTCAAGGACATTGCTTATTACACACTGCAATTCTATGAGCTGCTATAAATTAAACTCCCAGTCAAAACACTTCTACCAGTGAACATTCACTTTTCTGTACTCTCCACAAGCGTTAGGGAGGAGAAGATGCACTGGATCTGGAGTCAAAATAAGGTGCAAAATAGGGATTTAATGGTGACATTTCGTTATAGCCAATATCAACACTGGCCCTCCACATTGCACAGCAGCTGTGAGCCTCAGACCGAGTCCCAGAATGGTTTGCAGACCAGGTTGTTCGTATAATAAGTTATTTAAAATATAAAGATGTGAAAAATACATCCCTGAATCAGACCAAAAAACCAATCCCACACAGCGCCAGTGCTGCCAGTCCATTACTCCCATGTCCCCTCCGTTTCCCCTGGGTTTTAATCAGTGCAGCCATTAAACACGTATGTAAAGATGTTATAGATACCAGCCAGGCAGAATGGCTGTAAAAGGAATAGAACAGCAGAGGCAAGATGACTGGCAGATAGGGTTGCCACATCCCCCTTAAAGAGACTGCTCCTTTTCCACACCTTATGTCTCTTGTACCATAAAAATATGCATAGATGTATGTGGGAGCATCATAGCAGATTTCTTGGGATGCGTGCCATGCATCTGAGCTCCGAAGCTGGCTCAACGTTGTCACCATTAAGTCTCAGTGTACACAGCAACACTTCAATCTAATTTCAATTAGGGAAAAGTTACACAGAAACTTCTCTGAGAGTACCCATGACCCTACACATAAATACCAATTAAATTCAGTATCATCAGTGTCTTTGCAGCGAACATTGATATCACCAGCGAGAGGAAGGAATTTAAAATGAGGCAAGGCTTGATGACATTACCTCCATCTACAAGCTCTGCCTGTGTTAACTAGTACGTCAACGATTAGTAAAACAGTGGGATTCATCTGTGAAGAAACGGGGTGAAAAGCAGAAATGACATGAAATTTTCATTGCAGGCAGTTTTTATGTGACATAAGGTAGAGTATTGCATTGCCATGCAACAAAATGCTACCTGGTGAATGAGTAAAAGCTTAATCTGCTGAGAAGTTAGAGACACCAGCAGTGTTGGCAGTTGCAGCTGAGAAAGCAGGAGAGCTAACTAAACTAACTAAAACTACTTCTCATACCAAAGATATATAATCTCAAACCAGCTGTTTACATGCTTAACTATCCCTGTGTCCTGAACACAGAAAAATCTGTAGGAAAAAGGACTTTCAGTGCCATTAAGTAAGACCAGTGAGGTTGTGCCTGTTTATAGTGGATACTCAGGATACACATGCACTGCATTTAGACTTGAGCCATTTCCTTTTGTTTGCCCATCTTTTATTTAGAAACAACGGGACAAAAAGTGTGGCAAGTTAAGGCTTTACTTCCTTGACAACCATGTTTCCATTCCGAACCTAGGAGACTTCCCTAACATGCAGATTACTTGAGGGAGATAAAAATGTGCCCTTTAAGCCCTTTCCACAAAGACAACACCTCCAAAACCTGCAAGACCAGGAGGAAAAGTCATCCTCAAAGTATTAAGGCTCCTTGCACACCATCGCTCATTGGTGACTGGGAGATTTTACAGTCTTTCAAATCTTCTTTCAATCACAAGATGCCTTAAACGGACAGGAGGTCTTAAAAAGTGCTCTCCATCTCCCCAGTTGAGAAAGATACATTAAAGGGGGAGGGAGGGGGATTCAGGCCTCAACACAAAAAGCATTAATGCAAAGAACAGTGGGGTCTCTCCCTAATTTGACTTTCTCTACAGGTGGTCTGCAGCTGCATCCAAACAGGTTACACTACTGCCTTCCCATGGGCATTACAACAAAGTAGGATCTGTATTCACAAGAATACATTTGCTGCCATGGGCTGATTCAGGTCTAAAAATAAGAAAAAAGCATTTTTCAGTATAGCCTGAGGTAACTCTCCGCGCCAGCAGAAGACAGTAGCACTCTTGTTTCGCTGGCTGTGCGTGATGATAAAGGATATCAGAAACCTACTTCATGTGACTCACTGAGGTCCACAGCCAGATTCCAATTGATTCATTTTATTTGTATTAGTTTGTTCTCCATCGACCACACAACAGGCTAGACCAAATCAATAAGCAATATTCTGTTTTCTATTGACTCGGGGAGTAATTCGCGCTGGGCCCTGCGACTGCTGTATCTGATTTTATAGTTCTGTATATCATCATGGAAACGGCAGGGCTCAGAGACCACTGGGAGCAGGCAGAAATGGGAAAAAATTGCAAAGGCAAGGTGAGATATTGGCTTTTAAACTATTGCACCAGCCAGAGAACAGGTCTGTGCTGTGGGTGCAGAGGGTATTTCACCTTGTGCCCATGGAGTTCTAAAGTGCGAACGCGCCTTTGACAGTGTGCAGAAGTGATGTAGGGATGAGATGGACATGTCACTGTTGTGCCACACATCCAGCCCCAGGACAAGGCTGTGAGGTGGTGCCTGCAGCAGCTACCCCCTGGTTGGGTTTGCAGAGACAGAGCTGTGCCCCATGGGTTGGGCACTGCCAAAATCCCTGCTGCCGACACCAGCACAAGCAGTGGAACCTGTGTAAGTGTGAAATGGCCTCAGCAGGGTTTTCTTAAATAGATAGTTCATGTCTGCTGTACATGGATTCCATTACCATTCAGATAAAACACACACACACAGAGTCCTTAACCATTTTCCCCCATTCTGATTTTTTTTTTCATTCTCTAGCTCGTTCACAGTGCCCTGGGAGAGATATCTGCTCACAAGAAGCCTCCAAATAACTCATCTATGCATGCCTCAATTTTATTTTATACTTTTTTAAGGATTCCTCTTCTTGCAAGTAGTGGATAAGTGGAAATAAAAGAGCTTTTGCCCAAAACTCTCCCACACCACTTCTTCCCAATGATTTTGCTAAAATACTCAATGTAGGAGCAGGACAGCTCTCTTTACCGCTGCACAGACAAAGACAAGTGGCTGCATTGTAATATCTCTTTTCCCTTAAAACTTTCCTTCTGCCCCACATCTCAGATTCTTTGAGCTTCTGTACCAAAGCAGAGAGCTGGCTTTTCAGTGTCTCCCATAATCTTGGCTTTTCTACACGAGACAGAAAAAGCAGGCTGGGTACTGGGGTGGGTGTATGCAAGGGGTGGCAGAATACGGCCCAGTGTGTTCTTCCTATCAAATACACTTGACAAACTTTAATGAAAAGTCTTCTCTACTTCCTACTAACAGATGTTTCCAATTTTTTCTCTCTCAGCACTTTAAACCACCATCTTTAGTTTTCATGTCTAAGAGACATTATTATAGGATACATCATAATGATATACTGTACATTCATATACAGTGTCCCATACAATGACTAGTTGATTTATAATTCAGATCCAATAAAGGGAAAAAATTGATTTAACTGATGACTAGTGAAATACTAAATGCATTACAATGTTTGAAAAGAACATCCTTTTCTTGCAATGCGAGTGACATAATAAAATTAAATATGGATATAAGATAATGCCCATTATTATTAGGCAAGTGGAATCAAAGGGAAGAAAAGGAAGAAAAGCAATCTGTATGGATCAAGGAATGCCTAAACTTCTTCTTCAAATGTACAAAAGCATGAAGACAAATGGAAAGATTTCACAAATAAAGTAAATTCAAATAATCTTGAATTACAGCATAAAGTTGGTTTTCCGTTTACTGGTCTTTGTCCATCAGGACTTGCAGCAGGGCTGTCACATTTGGGTACTGTATTGGGGGTAAATGGAAATTCCATGGATCATTAACCTTTGGGTTTCTAAGCTCTGGGATAAATGTTTGTTTCCCTAAACCCGTGCAGCAGCACAAAGCCACGATTTAGCCCCACATCCAAGAAATCCACACCCTTGTCCTACACCTCACCCTTTCACCCTGCAAAGCCCCAGTCGAGGCTCATCCCCGTTTATCACCCCATCCCAGAATACTCACACAACCAACACCGAGGCGATGCAGCCCCTAATTTCCATGTTTCATTCCAGAAGCTTTACGACTGCTCCCCTTTTCCCTGTGCAGCTGTGTGGGCAAGGAGCCTGGCCAGGGGTGGTGGGAGAGCATCAGCAAGCAGGGAGCACAAAGCCAAGGTACCGGAGAGCTGCCCCAGCATTCGGAAGGGCTCCTCAACACACTGAACATTTCCAGGTCGGAAATCGAGGCCAGGCACCCCACAAGTAGTCGGGATTTTAACTTTCTTTAAGCATCTGCTGGAAGTCAGTCACTCCAGCATTTGCACACATCTTTGTTCTTCCAGATGGGTAAATTGCTTCTAATACAAAATAACTCCAAAAGCGGCTGTGATTGCTCATACAGACTCAGATTGATGGTCAATTTTTTATAATCCTAGTGCAGTGGTTTCTCCCTGTAGGAATACATGTATTTTGCTTCTGGAGAAGCAGTGGCAGGCAGTAATCGCTGCTGGAGCCAATGGAGTTTATTTTATTGAAAGAATCATACAGTCCTTATAACCAAAATGACACCCAAGTACTGGCACTGAGCTACCCCTCATTTCACTGTTGCATCAGAAACATTTTTTAAATGATTTCTGCACTTTCAGAAATCTTACAGAAAACTTATTGTATCTAAAAATCTTTCCGGGGTTTTAACCTACATTATGGAATTCAACAAAACAGTATTAACCAGCTCAGAGAAATGCACCAGCAGAATCTGAGGGTCAGCTAATTTGTGCTTAAACACCTCCATTTGCATGTGCAAAAGTGGGTAATTATGCTCCTAGTTGCCCATTCATGTGTACAGATGGGTGCACCCATACATTTTTGTGGGATAATTTTTGGAAGCCTATAGAAAATATGGTCTTTAAAGATTTTAATAAGGTTGGCAAAACATACTTTTTCTGCATAAAATTATGTAGTTCCCAAGTCTAAAATTACTTTGATTTAAAAATGAAAATTGGCAAGGGATTAATCCATAATATGGTCTAATTACTTTTTTCTTAAAAATGAAATGGTCAAGATCTTAACTCAGAATAGTGGTTACTGTTCGTGAACTGAAACTAAGAAACAGAACTGAATAAAGGATTTTATTAGGTGTCTAAATATGTGTTTAGCTAATAGAATCGTCTTACCATTGGCTGAATAACAGGTATAATAATTCTGAAAGCATATTGAATTTATACATCTGAAGCATAAAGCCCTACTAATTATATTTTTATGAGATTGAAATGCAAACTGGCCAAAGCTTGGAAATAAAAAGTAGATCGGACTTGCTGTCATTAACTTGCAAAAACACATACATTCATGAACACACACAACAAATAAAGGGAGAGAAATAGAGACAGGCAGAGAAGATGGTGAAAACAGATCATTAGCACATCTTTTGGCCCTTAGTGATGGCATTGTTAGCTTTTATTTAACCTTTGCATTGTTTAGAACGCTGAAAGTTTAATTTTATTTATCAAAGTGGACTCAGCTACATTCAAAGGGTGTTTGCCAGCCTGTACCATATAGGGCTTGCTGAGCACTGCTCGATAAACAGATCAGGTTTTCAGTGAGGACTGAATTTTCCCTGTCATGTTCAGCAGGAAAAAAAAAAAAAAAAAACAATATTAAAGCAAGGATACTTTTTCATGCTCTCTGCTATTTTATTATTTCTTTGTTTGCAGAGGTTACTTCTACAAGTAAGTAAATATCCCTGCGAATTTCTCTTTGTCCTTCATCAATCAGAACCGGTCAATTATCAGACTAGTGCAACTAGATCAAAACTCCAGGCTGTGCAGTCATATTACCACTCATATTATTACTAAAAGCGCATCTATATTCCAAACTGGGATACCATAACCCCTTTGTCATTTTCCAATAAAAAAGACCATACCAAATAGGCAGAGCACACCGTAATTAGCAGCTGGCAGAGAAAGCTGTAAATCTGTATGAGTTCTGAACGATTTGCTTACATTGTTGCTTTGTTGACAAATGATGCTGTACATGTTAATGTTCCTGAAATGTCCCCATTGCACCTGACGTGCCAATAAATGCCAGCCAGCTGTATGAATTATGGAAATAAGATTTTTGTTTATGAAGGTATCCCAGACATTTATTTTACTGCATGCCTCTTGACAGATTTAATGTCTGGAGTTACATTGAGAAGATATTTGCTACCTGACATAATGGATAATGGAAACTTTAAAGGCTTTTTTTAATGATGAGACTAATATATTTTTTTTTAATTTTACCTTGTGGCTACACATTTATTCTCGATATAAAGCTTGCATATTTTAAATGAAATGATACTAAATTGTTCCTAATGTACCATGAGTTGGATGAAGCCAGTGCTGCAGCGTACGAGAAAACAGAGGAAAAGTAGCTCTGAGAGCTACTAAAACAAGAGCACTACATGCAAGTTTCCCTATTTCTCTCTGGGTTTATTTTATCTCCTGTGCACATTCACTAGTATATCATTAGTGCACAAAGGTAGCAGTTAAATCTCAGGCATTTCAAAGTATGATAAAAATCTTTTAACAGATGTATTTATAGCAGACTCCATAAAACATTCATTTAATATGCTAAGGCAAGGTACAGAGAACATAGAAATTTGTACAGCTACTGCCTATATTTAACTATATTTAACTGGATTCAGAACCAAAAAATCTGTTCCTGAACTCTGAATATTTAAAAACAAGGTGTGTGTTCCTAAGTAAGACACACAAAAAATCCCTGTAAGTATGGGAAGTCATGAAAACTCTTGTTCCAACCCTGCATTTAGCAAGCATCCTTGTTCTAGCCAGGGAAAAAATTGTCCCAGTTACCCCATCTCTGAAACAAACTCTGCTCAGGCTTGTCTAGGGACAGGTTTGCAGGTTACGCTGGTTTCCCCCACAGCTGGTTCTGCTCTGGAAGGGCCCTGAAGCTCTCCCAGCCCCGGGGTGAGCAGCAGGTGCTGCCTCCTGGGAATCCCAGCCCCACATTTTCCCTGCCCTGTGAGTTAGGGATTCCTGCTCCAAAGTGGAAAAATTTCGCCTGGCAGAAGAGACTCTACTACGCAAGCTCTTCAATTCTTCCTCTATTAGCACATGTTAGTGTATTGTCAAGAGGAACAATAGCAACCCCACAAACTATTTATTCCATCAAGAACAATTTATTGTCTTTTGTAAGTTCGTTTCCAGCTTCTGAAGCTCAAGAGAGAAAAATCTGCTGGTTCTTTAAAACTTCAGATGTTAGGGACTATTTGTAGTCATCATATAAATGGGGGTGGTAACCAAATTAACCAAATTCATTTTGTAACCACAAATCATTCCTATTAAAATACTCCCTTCTCACCCCACCTCAAAAGAAGAATAAGAATAATAAGAAAAAAAGGAGTCCAGATGGTTAAAATTATTTTTAAGCAAATATTTAGTGGTTACAGTTGAATTCTTCTGGCACACATTCTCCACTACAAAAATGACACCCCACATTCACTGTGTTAACCATTTTCCAATGTGCCAGCCAAATGAATGCCTCAGAGAACACACACACACACACGTTATGGAAGCATTATCAGAAATGCTATAGTTAAGGTTCCTTTGCAATTTGGGCAGAAAGTGAGGCTATTTTACACTGTATGGTAGAATTTTGTCTCCAGGTATGACAGGCAAGTCCCTCAACAGAGAGCTGAGCTTTCTGCAGAAATCCCCCTCTTGAAGCACAACTGGTTTTCAGCATATTCCCTTATTGCAAAATGGCACTGGAAATTCTGCTTGGGAAGCGGGGGGAAAAGGCTTGCAACTCTATATTCACAGCAACTGCCATCTCCATATTTTGCACAGTTTAGGAATGTTTCGCTAAAAGACAAAAAAAAAAAAAAACAACAACAAAAAGCCTTCTTTTATTTGCCACACCCTAATTTTAGCCTGCGCAAGAAGCAGCCCAAGGAACTCCCTTTGTTGCTGCGACAGCTCCTTTAATTCCCCCGTGTTTTTCCTCGGGCTCCTTCACACGCTGACCCACGCTGCTTGGAGCACACCGAGGGTGCACCCCTGCCTCTCCAAGAGATTTAACAGTCACCACCTCTGCACACAGGGCCCCGTGCGCCCCCGGCTCCCAGCCCAGAGCCCGCTGGTGGGACGCTGATGGGTGGGAGCGCAGCACTGGCACCGGCGCGGCGCTGGCTGCGCTGATGGACGGCCGGGGAAGGTGTCCCCCCGTGCAGCTCCTGCAAACTGGTTGCTCCAGTCTGGCATCCCAGGAGGCTTGCCAGATGGAGGAACCTTCTCCGCAGCAGAACTGCAAGCTGTGCTTCTCGGGAAACTCGAGGCTGTAACCCTTTCCCTCTTCTCCTCCACATACCCTGTTGCTTCCAGATTTCCTTCGATGCCTACACATAAACAACCGAGGCGAAATCTTCGTTTCTCAGAGACACAAACTTAACTCGTTTCTAATCCTTTTTCCAGCAAATTAACCCCAGATAACTTAACACGGTATATATAGCTTTGGGAATAGAAGCTAATTCATTCTAGGTCAGAGCTAAAACTGTGCATGTGATCCCCATGAAATGGATGAGTGTATTGTGGATGCTCACATATTTTTAAGCAGAAGAGAAGCTTGATGTGGAGTTGCAGTTCTTGGATATCATATTTGCAAGGGCTGACTAAGGAGTTGTTTTGGGCAAAAATTAAGGTTGGTTATCTAGTGATCTTCTTCACATTTAGCTGATCAGACCCTGCCAGTAAAATCTCTGATGGAAGCAGCAACATAATGTTAACAAAGGCATATTTTGGCAGAGGTTAAGGTCTGAATTTTTTTTTTTTTTTTTAAGAAAAGAAATACACATCTCTGTCTATGTGCATATGCACACCTGTTTTACATTGGTGTAACTCCTCTGATCTCAGTGTTTTACATCAGGATACTGAAAGGTAAATCTGACCCATACTATAAAGCACCAAAGGGCTAGCTCTCATTATTTTTTTTTTTTTTTTTTTTTTACAAAAGCCTATATTTTGCTCAGTGGAAGATTAAAACTAATGTATAGCAGAAGAGCAATGTAAGGAATCCCAGGGTAAGCCTCCATCCTCCTCTGAGTACCTGCACAGTGGGGTATGCAGGAACTCAGGCTCCACTGCCCATTTTCCCTTTCACGTGCATGGAATTCATTGAAAGTAGTGGGAAGGAAATTACAGCAGCCTCACAGGTCTCCAACAAGAGATCACTGTGTGGAAAAATGTGACTTGTCAAGAGCTACTTTTTTTGTATTGATTCATCAGAAAAATATACCATAAAGAATAGCTGAAACCTAAAAGCTTTGCATTCCTCTTCCAGTACTAAATCAAACCAGATATTGGTAAAAGGTGCAATTTCACTGCAGACATACCAAAAGGTGATAATATTCCTATTGACTGAGGCCAGTGGATGGCATAAAACACATACTCCTTTTGCAGTACCTTATCCCATGATTATTTGTATGTTCCCTCTGCAGTTCACTGTTTAAGCAGTCTGTTTACAACCAAGAAAATAAACACAAAAATATCAAATAAACAAAGGGAAGGGACCTAATTAAAGGCTAAATTTACTTACTTTGGGGGAGTAATTACTCTCAAGCATTCCTGCTCTTTCCTCTTATAGGTAAAAGCTCACTCCCAAGGAAGAATATCTCAACCAAGCATAGATAATTTGTATTTTTAAAGGAATAAAACAAAATTATTCAAAGTTTTACACACGTTCTTGCAGAAAATGGGAGCAAACACCCCCTGAAATGGCAATGGGGAGTAGAAGAAGAGGCCACCAAGGCCAGGCTTCTGTAGAGTTGTACTTTCTGCTGGAAGAGCAAACCCAGGAAGGTTCCCCTGTGCAAGGAGGGTTTGCAGGGCACGGCTCTGCCAGGGGCTGGTTGCACAAAACGTTACCTGTCTCGCTCCCTGTTACTCATGCTTTGTGCTGAAGAGTGGCACGGTGATTAATTACTGCTCTAAAGTGCTTATAAAGCATCAGTCCAAGGCAGGTTTACTAGGTTGGGGCCTCCTGTGATTTATTGACTAAGGGAGAAAAGCAAAGGCCATTTGTGAAGGAGCATTTTCTGCTGGATGGAGGACAAAAAAAAAAAAAAAAAGTAATTTAAATTGCTCATCTTCTGCTCCCCCCAAATTAAAGTGTCTGACACTGCAAAGCAAAGCCAAAGACTTTCTTCCTCTGAAATTTATGCTAAAATATAAACAGCAACAGAGTTTTATTCCATTTCTCTTGAAAGCACACCCTGGAAATGATAAGAAAAGGAACAGCCCGAATCCACTGGCAAAAAAGGCCTGAAATGTTTTCTTTTGCTGATATATGGAGCTGATCAGAGAACTTCAAAATAATTAGAGCAGAAATTCTCTAATACTTTTTTTGCTTTTTCAAGACTGTTGTTGGAAAGGAAGAGGAGAAAGCAAAGGGCAGGCACAGCCACACACACACGAGGCAAATCCACAGGAAGGATTCATTTGGTTCTGGTTTGTTTCTGCTGCTACTTTGCTTTTTTTTTTTCCACCAGCAGTAAACTGGCACTTTGGGTTTACTGTGCTTCACTTACTAAAGCCTTTTAATAGTATATAGTGCAGGAATGCGAGAGAAAAAGATTCCCATATGACAGAGGCCCTTTGAAATTGTTACTTCAACCAAAACTTTGAAATACAGTAGCTGGTTTTGTGTGCTGCATATGACAATTTTTCCCCGAGTCCTAAAAACTTTGATTTACTTAACTGCTGTCGCTGATGCGACTCACAGAAAAGAAAGAATGAAAAGACTCAGAGAGAGGAATGGCTCATGTGTTAGTCTATTTGATGGCACAGGATTATACAGGAAAATAATTAGTGCAGCCTGTAAAAAGAGTCTACAAAAAATATTGGTAGCAAAGAAAAAAAAGCAGATAATGTCAAATACTTTCAATAATTTTATCGCCGTTTCAATACAATACTATGTAGATTTTCTATTACAATCTATTTCTGTAGCTACACTAAGCAGGGGAGTAAGCAAACACACAACCTACATCTCAGCAGAGTTTTAAAGTGTGAGAGCACCAAAGACACCCTTGAAAATTGCAAGTGGGGTTGCTAATCCTATTCGAAGAAAGTAAGATTTCTCCTGCAGAGCAAAAAGGTGATTTGGGGATGCCCACCCCACTCCACCACTGGCAGCCTGTGCAGTCCCAAACTCCCAAGCAGATTGCAGGGAGCTCTGGAAACAGCCTGGAGAAGGGCACCAAACAGGGGGGATCCAAATTTGGTGGCATCCATGCCCTAGACATGACCACCATGCACCCAGAACTTAAAGGTGAATAACAGAGAATCATAGTCCCAGAACAGGATGTGTTTGAAGGAACCTTAAAAATCATCTTGTTCCATACCCCATCCACAGGCAGGGACACCTTCCACCAGACCAGCTTGCTCCAAGCTGGGTTTGAACAATTTCAGAGATGGGCTTTGAAGGTCTGACATGTGCATTGGGAGGCACTGATGCCACAAAGCTGAAGGAGGGGAGCATTTCCTCCAGAACCTGCTGAGATGCCCTGTCCTTTGCTGGCTTGCTCTGCTCTGGGAAAAGGAATTGCCTCTCACACCTCTCTGCGGCACAGTTTACCTATATGCAAAATGAAGACAGTGCTTGCCCTCAAGGGGTGTAGAGAAGCTTAATTAAGCAGGAGATTCTTAGCCTTAATCAGACTTCTCTCACTTGCTAAGTACACGGGAAATCCTTCCGTTCAGGAACAAACTTGACACCATGACAAATGAATCAGCTTCCTTACCATTTTGCCTTTGGGAATTATTTTCCTTGGGAACAGATATTTATGAAGCTATAAAAAAAAAAAAAAAAAAAAGAAAAAAAAATATCCAAAGAAAAAAAAATCCTAAACCAAATCGAATCTCCACATTTCTATCATTGCTGACATTTTTCCTTCATATTAAATGCTTCCTGCAATTTTATTTTATTGGGGATCCTGCCGCTGGGAATTAGGTAGGGACATGCATGACACAAGATGTGACAGGTGGGTGAGAACTGTGACGTGTTTGTGGGGAAATCCTTCCCTTCCCTTCCCTTCCCTTCCCTTCCCTTCCCTTCCCTTCCCTTCCCTTCCCTTCCCTTCCCTTCCCTTCCCTTCCCTTCCCTTCCCTTCCCTTCCCCTTCCCTTCCCCTTCCCTTCCCTTCCCCTTCCCTTCCCTTCCCTTCCCTTCCCTTCCCTTCCCTTCCCTTCCCTTCCCTTCCCTTCCCTTCCCTTCCCTTCCCTTCCCTTCCCTTCCCTTCCCTTCCCTTCCCTTCCCTTCCCTTCCCTTCCCTTCCCTTCCCTTCCCTTCCCTTCCCTTCCCTTCCCTTCCCCTCTATGGATATGATGATTTAGGAGAGGGGGGACCCCCTCACCATCACTGCCAGTTGAGTTGTCTGCCACAAAGAGCTGAGAATAGACGCTGGGCAGCTTTGGTGACATCCAGAGTCTTCTGTGAAAGGACTTTAACACAGTTTGAGAAGCTCAGGAGCATTAAGGTGGCATCCAAAAGCACAGAGGATCACATCTGTTTTAAAGCCAGTGGGTTATTTCTAAATAGAGATGCCAAAGACAAGCAAGAGCATTTCAAAAAAAGTCAAATCTCAGTGATTTCACTGAAATATTATCTATTTGTGGCATAAATAGATGCAGAGCCAAATAATTCTGAAGTATCTAAATTCCACCTTCCCTCTCCCACTCACAGAATCTGCTTTAAAGCAAAAATATCAAATTAATATGAGAATGATAGTTCTCACGGTATCCCCTGCCAGCCTAAGAAAGTAGAGAATATCCTGAGAAACTCTGCTCTTAGGAAATTTTAAGTTCACTTTTGAAAGCTATTAAGGGCTCACAAAATTAAGAGAAATATCCAAAGTTCTGGTATCTGACTAGAATAAAATCTGAACCCTGGCCCTCTGACAGTAAATCACCAGCGTGCATGTGAAATATGTTTTTTCCCCTCCTAAGCAAAGCGCACCAGCAGACCTGGCAGAGGCAGAAGAGGTTTCAAATATAGCACAGTCCTTTTCACCAGTGGGCACCCTTGGACCCAGCTCCTCCTGCTCTGTGCCCGCCTGCTGGGAGGAGATCTGAGGCCGGGCCTTGGCGCGAGATGAACCCGGGCCAAGTTTATTCATTTTCCAAGTCGCGATCTGGGCGATGCCCTCCCATTCCCATTCCTCCTGTCACACCATTCCTCCGGAGCTTTGGCTCTTCCCCAGCCCCACCTCTCCCGGGACACCCCCAGACACGAGCCCTGGCTCCGTGGTGGCTTCCCCAAGGAGACCTGGCTGACAGGGCTGAAACACAAGCTCAGCAGAGGAACGGCCCCGCTGCTGGACTCTCCAGAAGCAGCGGAGCTGGGATTGTTTACAAAATCTCCTGGGCATTCCTGTGTTCAGCTCCTCTTCCTCCCTGCCTCCCACCCCCAAAAACGGTTTTCCTACACCTACTGATGGAAAGTCCCTCCACACAGACTCTTTCCAGCTCCAGCTCCTCCACCACTGTGTTATCCTTCCCAGTTCCCACGTAGGGTCTATTTATTCCTCGGGGAGGGGATGGTTAAGAAGGAGACAATTCCATTTAAAATTCCATTTAACAGTCTCAGACAGTTTTTTGGGTGGTTTCGGCACAGTGATGGACAAGCTGGTGCTCAATGCCTGTTAAAAAAGCCCTTGCCCAGCCCGACCCCCTCATTTTGAGCTGCGAGTCACTGTCCCCTGGATTGCACCTACATGAGCCAGAAACTGGGTCACTGAACCAATCTGGGTTTAAAATATCCCAGATATTCTTTAATGAAGTGTCAACAACTATTCTCAGGCTGAAGAGCGACCGGAACACCTCCTAACAATCTTGCTTACATATGCAAAAAGTATGTCCCAATCTAAAATGTATTTATAATATAAAGTGGAGTTCAACACTTGACCCGAGTGTATCCCACTCTGTCAGAAAGACAAAGGAAATAAAAATGTGTTGCTGTAATTTCCTTGACAGCAAAAAAACTCAAAACAAACAAGAAAGCTCACAGATATACGTCTAGGCCAATATATATGATAATGTGAGACAATGAGTTAGATTTTTCATGGCCACGTTGAAACTCATATTGTTAGTTCTAAAACTGCAGCCGACAAACACAATTCTTTTACTTAATAAGAAAAATCTAAATAAATAAATACATTCTTAAAGTCTCCTTGATTAAAACTTTTACTGAGTTTTTATAGACTTTGGAAGGGGAAGATTTTACAGCCAGGGCTGTGAATGCTCGTAGGAAAAACAACAATGATGATTGTTATTGGTTTCTGTTGTTGCTGGTAGTTTATTATTATTACTATTATTATTATTATTATACTTTTGGTGGTGGTATCACCATCTGGATTATTATAACCACAGGAGTGACAAGATGCCCTCATCAGATCCGTTCTCCATTGTGTCAGGCATTATAAAAGCACATTGTGGGAGTGAGGAAAAAGTTTGTGATCGAAGCAGTTAATGCAGACAAAAGGTGCAGCGAGAAACAGAGGCACAAAGAGAAGAACTGACACCAGAGCCCACAAAGAGACAACATTAAGCCTTCAATACCCAGAGTTAGCAACTATTTAAACACAGATTTGTTTGTCTAGACAAATATGTATCTATTAAAGCATATCCCATTATGCATTTGAAGATAGTAAAATTAACAGAGGAAAAAAGGGGAAAAAAAGGGATGTGGTTATTTGTTTTACATAGGTAAAATATCTTAATCAAAACTGGACTGATTAAAAGTGAAGCAGCACAGAGAAAACATGAGATTGAGCATTGCTGGTGACTCACTACAGTCAAAAGCACTGCTCAAACCACAACCCATTAAAAAAAATTAAATAAAATTCTGATAATAACTGTTGGTAGGATCTGACCATGATTTGCAAAAGCCATGGCACTGTACTTCCTTTTGGGATATAGACAGCAAATAATGAAGTTGGTGGTATTCCAGCTGAGGAAGACTCTGGTTAAAAGCAGGCAGACAGTGTGCATTTTCCAGCACAGAGAAATTTCTTTCAGCTCTTACAACCAACTATTAAGTTTCTGAGGCCAAAAAGCCTCTCTTGTATTTTACATATTTGATAATGATGAGTTAACTATGAAACAAAAAAGAATTATGTTTAATATTTTTCTCCTATTTTGATTTTGATTTGTATTATAATTGTTATAATTCAGAAATTTGGCATTATGTATTTCCTTTTACATTTACTTTGTTAGGTGCCTTGCAAAGACTGTTTTATTGGTGAGGCTGATAAAATTCATTTCTTTAAAGAAAATATTTTTAGACTTGTTCTTGTTTAAATAGGCCAGATATTTCAGCTTCATTTACAGATGTGAACATGCCCAAAATATTTCAGCAGCTTAAGCCCTTTTTCCGCATTGCATTTAAACAGTCCATTTTCGAGAGCTGCTTTTTGTCTTAAAGTTATTTAAAGTCTCATCTTGTCATTAGGCTACACTATGAGTAATCTAGAGTTCAGGTTTGCACATGACAGTTAATAACTTCAAATTCTAGAACAGAAGAATTCAAAATTAAGCCTTACACTACCTAGAAAAAATAGTTATTTTTTAATAAATGGAAAATAATTTAGTCCTGAGTGGAACTGGCTTTTTTAGCAGACAAGTTTCTGCTCTAGTGTTCAGCTCAAATTCATAAAAACAAATAGGCAAAATGACATTTAGCTGCAAGATCACATTTCTCTAAAGATAAACTGTAAGCTCTGCACAGCCATTGCTACCAAACGTTGTTTATCCGAGCTTTAAATTCTACTCCCAAATTCGAATAGACTGCAGAGCTAACAGTGCTTCTGAGGAGCAATATCAAAATATGTGCCTCCTGGGTCTAAAAACCACAAGTTATTTTAGCTTCTGCTAAGAATTGAGGGATTAAAAAGAAAAAAAAAAAAAGGTGGAGTACAGTAAGTAAATAAATAAATACATTATCTACCTTCATGACCTTTCTGTTCCTGCAAGCAAACAGCGTCCATCATTTGTAACTTGACTTTCCATAAAAGTAACAGTTCATAAAAATCTGTGAAACTACTACCGGGAACAAACAAATTAAACAATGACAATGTAATAAAATAAAACTGCTGTTCTACTTCTATAGCAGAAGAATTGCTTCTTCGCTGGGATTAATACCTCTTGCAGAAAACAATTTTAAATAATGTGTAACATATGGATTCGGCTTTTATTATTCTTCTAAAAGAAGACAATTATATTTATGTGATAAACTGTTCAGTGTTAGTAGCATAATGTTTATATTACTGGCCACTTAAATAGTCTTTGGCATAGTTTTATAAGGAACAGAAGCCTCCAGATCTTTTGAAATCCATCTTATAAAGTAAGTCCTGTCTGTTACTTGGAATGCAATGATTTTACATAGTTTTCTTGCTGGGAAAAAAATCCGTGGTGTAGGTAATCTCGTTGTTAAACTGCATGCATGATAACTTTCTGATGTTCTAGCTACAATTCCTATGCATTTCAGGGCTTTCAAATGAAAAGTGTGACAGCCTGGAGCTGTCGGGTAAAAGGAGGGGAATTAAAAAAAAAAAAAAAAAAAAAAAAAAAAGAGAGAGAAAAAGCAGCAACTTTCAATTTTAACTTTTTAGAAAGGAATGGTCACGATACTCTGTGTTCTGTATTAAACCTTTTCAAGGTGTTTTCGTTAATCTCCTCGCTCCTAGCAGCTCTGCTCTCTGATTATGCTGGGAGATTGCATTTAAGAAAAGAGTGAGTTTCGGGTAGTTTTCAAGGAGCTGCTTTTGTCCCCATTATATTCCAGATAATTTTCAAAGAGATTACACAGGAGCCACAGGAGTATTTATCTCGCTATCTCCCCGTGCTCCTGAGTCGAAGCTGCATGCATTTCTAAAGGAAAAAGGAATGTGCTACCCAATAAATGTTTTCTGTGGCTGCTGTGTACATAGAATCTTGTTGTAAGCAACGCTGGCAGCAGCCTCTCTGCATTGCTGGGGTTCTGCTACCCTGTGTGTCAGTCACATTACAAGATCATTTGGAAAAAATTATGCAGGGTGGGTAAATATATTTATCTGGGCTTATATTATAAAAAGAAAGAGAGGGGGAAAGAAATAATAATAACAACAAACAACAACAGTTTTTGCTGTCCTCCTTTTTCACTCCTGGAGTACCAGTTCGGTATTTTCAATTCCCCACTTCTCCACTGCTTTAAAAAGTTGGGGTTGTTAACAAAAGATAAAGAGTGTAACCTAATGGAAGTGAAATCTGCATATTCAGTTAATTTGGGATTTATTATCCCAGTAACTAGACTTGCAACTGTTCGAAAACCGTTTTGACTGAAGACTTGAGAACAGTGCGAGTGGATGGCTGCCCCCACCCCCATCCTTAAAAGAAAACCTGTGCCTGCTGCTTCCAATTTAGTGCAATCATGCCTCTTACTGGCCAATACAAGATGCAGCATTAGCTGTCACATGCAAATGAGTATTCATGGGGACTTTGAAATGTGCAATAAAGAATAAAGACACGCATTCTGTGAGTAATTGTTTTCTTTTATAAAACTGGATCCAAAAGGGAGTGCCATTTCACCCAGAGTCTATAGCCTTTCTATGGTTACAATCTGCTGTTGAAGCCAGATATTAGGAATGAAGTGTGGATAAATGGAGGACTCCAGTTTCCCGTGCTGTCAATCTTTCACAGTATTACATTTGCTTAACAAGAAATAATCCAACCCATGTTTGTGGTTCTTGCTATCTTGCTTTCTCTCCCAACTGAGGCTTTGAAATGCATAGGGATTTATAATAAAGTTGTCCACCTTGCATTAGCTTTTTTCATACAAAGCCCAACCTAAACTCTTCATTTTCAACAGCACAGCCAAACAAAAATCACACAGCAGCATGAGCTCCACTGCAAACCTGAAGTCTTTCAAAGCACTCCGATATCATTCACCAGGATAAGAGAGAAAAAATAACTTAGATTTTTTTAAGGCCCATTTACACACAGGGTGGGGAAAAAAAAAAAAAAACCCAAACCCAACAAGCTGTGTGCAGATACAGATTTGTGGGGCTGTGAACAGCCAAGCTGAGTTCAGACTCACACGCACCTATTCACCAAGCCTGCAGCAGAATGCCTCTTGGAGAACAAACATATCAATTCCTATCGATATCAAACCATGCCATGATGTGGCCTCACCTCCACAGGCAAGACCCCAAATCCTTAGTGAAGTAATGGGAAGACCGTAAGTAGGTGCCTGGAGTGCAGCACCTTTGCAGTGAACTATTCAGAAGTTAGACTTGATGATTCTTGTGGGTCCCCCCAACTCACAATATTCCATGATCCTATGGGAACTGCAAGTAGCACCCCAGTAAATTCAGACTTGGCCAAGGTGGAGCAGAGGTGGATAAACCTGGTCATCCAGCAGGAAGAGGGAAAACTAAGGATAAATGCGGCCTGTACCAGGGTGGGACTGACCAGTGCAGGCCAGCATGGGGCCTCAGCAGAGGGAAAGGGCCCCCTTGGAGATAACTCAGTGCCTGGGATTATATTTAATCTGAAAATTAGAGGACTCCAGCTCATAGTTTCTCAGCAGGCAGGCTCTGTCCCAGCAGGAGTCCCAGGAAGGTGATCAGAGAGCCGGGAGGCATTGCATTTTCCTCTTCCCCTCACATTAATGATTCCTTGTTGCCTTGTTTACTACGCCCATTTACTTGTTGAGGGACATCTCTTAAAACACAGGTACATACATATAAACACACCAAAGAAATGAGTCCCTGATATTATAATTCACAATTGATGGAATTACTATAAACAGAGGCATAAAAGTGTGAGGGAAACTGCAGGGCTGTTTCAGTGCTGGGAGAAGGATTCTCACCTACAAGGGTAGGTGACCAAATGACCAAACCATCCCTCAGCTGCATGCTTGCTCCTGTGATCCAGTCTGTCAGGAAGACAGCTGGCTCTTTTTAGCTTTTGATCCATATTTTACCTCCCAAGGGAGGTGAAAAGCAGAGTGACCCTGGGGCTAGGGCAGAGGTTTGAAACACAGAGAGAGACTTGGTTTGTATCCCTGAATCATCACAAACTTCTGTAGGCATGTTACTCAGCTCCTCATTTTCCTACTTACCAAACACAGCTAGCAATATTTTGGTATCTCACAGAGATGTTAGCACAAGCCCTTCAACATACATATCTGCTCATATATTATCTGGATGGAGTCATTTCCAAAACTGACTGCAAAATACTCACAAAATGCACACAGCTCCGTGAGGCTTAGTCATGCCAAACACGATGCGTGGCAACACATCCCTGCATCCACAGGAATGCAAACCAGGAGGTCATTCCCACACTAAACATACCTGGGGCTCCTCAAGGACTGGGCCCCTTCATTCTGCAGCCCCAGCACAGAGGAATTTCAATTATTCATGCATCTTTGCCCTGCTGTCTATGGCACAGGTGGCCCTGCACTTGGAGGAGCATCACAGGGGAGACCCACATTTGAAGACCTAATTTGGCTTTGCATTATCCAGAGCCCCAAATCCACATTTCAGAGGGTGGCTGCAGCCTTATCCGCAGTCTCTGTACACAGTAGGGACTTGGCAAATGGAGTTTGGTGAAATGGCACGGCACACTACATAGGAGACCGACTATAAATCAGCAGATTTTGGCTCTGCTCCTGGCTCTGTCACTGATTTACCATGGAAACTTGGGCAAATCTTTCACTCTCCCTATCCTTCATTTTCCGTACCCATAATGTAAAGATAATGATGCTGCTTTGCAAGCTCTTTTGAGATCCCGAGATGTTAAGTGCTAAGTGCATTTTATTAACATTAATAGCACCCAACCGAGAGGATGCTGTACAGCACTAGCCTGGCTGTCCCCAGAAAACAGATTGGTGTGGGGAAAGTGTGCATTTGTTAAGCAGCTTAGACACTGCTCATTCCCATAATACTTCCACAACACACGGGAACAAGATCTGACCTACTAATATAAAAGGAAAAAAAAAAAAAAAAAAGAAAAAACAAAACACCATAAGGAGAAAATTTCTAATGTGACCTGTCATCTTATTTCCAGCACAGGAAAACTTGGGATTTACTGGAGATTATCAGTGTTGCTCTGTGTGGTTTTTGTAGCCAGCCACAACCCCAGTGCTCACAACTTGTGGTGGAGACCACTTCCATTAGCAGGCATTAATCACCATTTTATACACTCCAGCCCAGCCATCACCGAGCAGACAGCAAGTAGATGCACTCAGTTACATCCTATCACACTTTATATCTGACTCAATCTTAAAATAAGTTAATTGTACTGAATTATACCCCAGCTCTTGTATTTACAGGACCACAGCGTATTACAACTTATATTCTTTAAATGCTAACAGGCTTTGTTGCCTTACACTTCAATTTTCCATGTTTCTGCTCAAATATGTATCACAACATACACAGTAGAAAGAGCCATGAAAATTTTATTATTAATGCATGTTTTTTTCCTTTGCTGGAGATAGAACTTTGTTGTGCATGTTATAAAATGTTAAATATTAGAATTATTTAAAGTTAATAGCACGCCAAAGAAAATGACTAATAATACATTATACAATTAGATGCCTTTCACATGAGTGAATCCATTAACAAAATAAAATACATTCAAACAGAAGACTTCTGATTTGCAATTTTTAGCAAGGATTGCCCATGTGTAAAGCTAAATTATTTATTCTTTTTTAAAAAAATAAAATGCTGGATACATCAGTTCGCAATTATTTGCATTATGTTTGGATGCTTTATCATGTGGCTCTGATTCAAAAATACGTATCTCTAAGTTGCTGTAGCATCTTCATATATGCAAAGCATTAAGCACGAAAAAGAAAAGTTTTCTTTCCTCAGATTCAGCTGATGATCCCAGAAGCCCTTGGTATTGCTCTTTTAGCCATTTTGGGTGTCTTTTTGTTATCCACTTTCAGCTCAGATGTCCTCACAGCTTCACAACTCCACTTTCCCCTCCCAAGTGCACACCTTGTTTTCTAGACAGAATCAATTCCGTCCCATCCCACCCTTACAGATCTCAAGTCTGGCATCCTGCAGCTCCACCTAAATTTATTCAGATGCTATGTACTGATTTCCTACTTATTTGAAACTCGTTATCCCATCTCCTCAGCTGATGTCAACATTATCCTGGAGCAAAACACTGAGCAAGCAGCTAAACTTTTCTCACAGCAAGGCACAGCTTTTAGCTCTGCAGTGATGTAATCTTCTTGCCATTTTCCTCCTGGATTTTCCTTTTCCATCAATGCCCTGTCTCTAGAAAGGCCCCCGACACCAGCCAAAGGAAGTTCCTCCAAAAGCAAATCATCTCCTCCCTCCTTGCATCCATCTTCTCTTCACTGCTGCTATCTACTTAATTAAGTCATTCTCAATCTTCTGTATCATAAGCACATAATGTTGGTTGATGGCAACGTGTTTTGAAATCCCTGTTTGTTTGTTTTTTAATTATCTGATTACACCAGGAAAAGAAAAAGAAAAAAAAAAAGAGAAAAGTGAAAAAAATATAAGAAAAGGAGATCTCTCTGGTGTACTTCAAGAAGTACAAACCCAGCAAAGCACTCCGTCTTATTCTCTTACAAGAGATTTTTTTCTCCCCACTTTCTAACAGTCTGTCCAATCCAGTCTTTATAAATCATGGGATTTAAAAGTGTGATGGAAACAACTATAGCAAATTCTGGTAAAATTATGCAAACCTGCAAAATTCAGGTTAAAGATGCCTTTTATTATCACCTTTATTTAGCTAGGGAGAGGTGAGGAATGCCATACTTAGATTCTGCTGAGGTTTATGTCAGGAGTTTGGCATAACCTAACTCCAGGCTACTGTCACCCCAAAATATCTCCTACCCATGTGTGTCCCAGTGTCAGCTCAGGTGCAAGCCATGGATGAGCCAAGTCTCCCACGTTATGTCAGCTGGTAATAGGGGGAAAAGTGTGCAAAAAGGGACACAGAAAAGGAATACAAACTAGCAGAATTGGACACTCGCTCTGAAGAAGAAGGGGAAAAATAGTATAAAATATTTATTGCATTATATTCAACTCTCCATACCCAGACTATTTCAAAATTTGACCATGCTATGTTGTATAAATAATAACAGTAATTACACAAAGAAGAGACAATGCGTTGAAATTGGAGCCATGGATTCATAGGATGATTTCAAAAGGCATCACTCTCCCAACTCACCCCGAGGTGTTTGTCCATGTGAAGGGCTTTGATTAGGCTGGGATTGTTACAGTAGAGTTGGGAAATGGGACCTTTGATCTCGAGAGATCTGAACAATCCCTGTTCCTTGTACTGACAACAGGCGTGGTACAGGCTGAATGGTGTTAACATTCGGGTGAGAGCTGAAAACCCAAGTGAGAGCTCTGCTGCATTCTCACTTTTGAGACTCTGGTATCATGCATAGCTTCGAAATTAAAATACAGCGTGACTACCTCTCCAAGTGTTTAAATTAATATGTTTAATAATCCCCAAAATGATAAATCTAAAGTGTAAATCAAAACTTGGAAGAGAAGGTGGAAGCAATGTCTTTTTCTTTACTTTTGTATATATGATGTGTTAGTTCAGGACAATAGCTTGTGACACTTAATACACTATTTCTTAAAGCTTCTTCCTTTGGAAAGGTTTTCCCACCAAATATGTATGTAATATTTTTATGCATTTATATATGATGGATTTTAATTTTTTTAAAGTGAAAAAGCCAATGGTGTAGTCAAGAACAATTAATAATTTCTCTTCTAATGCTTCAAGAAGGCATCTAATGCTTCAAGACATCTCACTCAGCTTCTAGCACCCGATCTCCAAGGACACAACTCTCCTGCAGACCCAACAGCCCTCTGAGAGTCACTCTGACACTCAGCATCCTCTCGAGTGGCACTAAAAAACAGTGATTAAGTAACTGAATCAACACCAAAATGCCCCAAGAATGTAATAAGGGAAGATGCTTTCCAGGACTCTGATAATTTGCTCCTGCAAGAAATTCCACTGAATTTTTACACAATAACAAAAAAAAAAAAAAAAAAAAAAAAAAAAAAAGAGGAAAGAAGACAGGAATATTCAGTTCTATATCCATAAAAAAGGATGTAGTGAGCACTTGAAAATTCCTTAAGAGCAGTGTTATATTTTTAGCAGTAATGTAATTCTAGGAAATATGTAAGCACAAATGAAATAGTCTATATAAGAACACAGGTTTCCTCATAAAAGTTTCCAATTTTCAGAGAAGTTATACTTTAGATTTTCTCCTTTTCCTCCCTGAGTTTTTAGATTTAAGTATTTTCAATTTTGGACCACATCACTCTTAACCCATGGAGCTCAATACTTAAATGCATTACCAAAGTCTCCTCCAACCAAAAAATCATTTGCTACTCACAACAGATGCCCCTACCACAGCATTTATGGTTTCCCCAGTTCTCAACACACAGAACACCACAAATACCACGATAAAGCCAAATTCCCTGGTGCAACGACTTCTCATCCCATGCCACCCTGCAGGATATTATGCAGTGTACATCCATATATAACACCATCCTTTTTTGTTGCAGGCTCGTGTTTGTCAGCCACTTTTACACACAAACCACAGAATTGCAGATATTTACCACAGGGGAGGGAAACCACCCCAAATATTAGGCCACACCACAGTCTTGTAACACATTGAGCATGACCAATTATAAGTAGGAGCTCTGCAGATTAGTTCTTCAGGGTGTCCATCTCCTCAAAGCACAAACATCCCATGCAAAATATACTCGATACTCAGTTCAGTTTATGTATAATCGAGTCTGGCAAACCTCACACTCAAGAAACGATCCCATCATCCTAAAAATCACAGGTAGAAAGCTGTCCTGTTAATACTTTCACCAAACGACTCAATAATTTATTTCCTTTCCTCGCTTTTTTGGCTCTCTGCAAAATGGCATTTCCTGTAGCCCTTCCATCAGAACAACAAACAAAGAGTCACCCATGACAACGATGAGCATCCCCCAAAAAAAGGCAGCCTGCAAAGCTCCAGTCCTTCTCAGCAACTAAACAACACTCCTTGAGGGGTTATCAAGAAGCTCTTCAACTCCTCCAAGTGTTACTAAGCAAGACGCTATTGTAACGCAAATGGTGCTGCGGGTAGGGAAGGAATAAAAGGCACGTTTGAAATGCTTCATCATACAATACATGCCATAAAATCCATGGTATGTTTGTGGCTGACCACACCGACCCAGCCTGCTGCCTCTTCTGCCCCGTTCCACTGGCTTATTCAGCACATGAAAAGGAAAACATGACAATACCACTCGTAAGAGAAATTTTACAGAGCTGCAGATTGGGCAACTAAGAATTCTGAATATTTTTCTGTCTGCTTTTTTTTTTCCCTTCACACTGAGCACAAAATAGTTATATTGGAAATGCATCAACATTCAAGCTCTATCCATTCTTATTATATGTATTATATACGTATAACGTGCATATGCATACATACATGTATTATTCACAAAATAATTTGAAGCATTCATTGCAAAAATTCATATTTCCATTAGATTTTGTACCTGACTTATATTTAGAAGTCATTTTTGGAAGTGCTATAGTTTCTCCCCTTCCCCTCTGGAAAGAGAATGGGAAGATGTGGAACGCATATTTTCCTTTTAATAATATATAATAATAAACTTTCTGTACCTTTAAACAGACAGAGAAAAAGAAGAACCCACATGAGTAACATGCACATATTAATTGATTCACCAAGTACTGTGGGCTCAATTAAAGTATTCTGTTGTCAGAGTTTTAAAGCTTGGAAAAAAAAAATTAAAAAATGAAATTCTTGGCTACAGCTTGGCATATGCAGGTCTTAACCCAGAAGCAAGCTGTTTTATAATTATTTTTGAAAATTGCTTCAGTCCATTTTATTTTCTGTGCTTGCCTGGGAAGTGTGAAAAAGAAAGAAAAAAACTATTTTTGACTCAAGGCTTTCAAGACATTTTGGTTCTCAGCTAGCAAGTAACCCAGTTTGAGCCTGATATTTCCATTGTGAACTTTGGATCACTCTTACTGGTTTCTCAGTGAGACTGGTCACATGAAAAGCTGCTGGCAGACATGAGGAAGACTTTGCTGCCTGGGCTGTGCTTGATCACACCAGGAACATCACCAAGGCTGGAGGGTGGCTTTAAGGCTAGACCCCCACCAAGGCACATTTGTGTGTTTTTAGGGATACTCATATATGCCTAAAAAATAAAATCAATAACCTAAAACATCTAAAAAGATATGAGACAGCCAGATATAAAGGGAAATCTCACCAAGGTATGCACACAAGAAATTAAGAAACCACAAACAAAAAGGAAAGTGACTGCAAGAGAGAACCATTCCTCTTTATTTTCCCCTTTTTATCCAGTGTTCCTTGCTGCAATATTAGAATGAAGCCCATGACAATCCTCTTGGCCATCCATGTTTGTCGCTGCTCTGTGGCTGCTGGCAGCTGAGAGGGGACCTGCCCTCCTGTGCCCATGGAGCCTTTGTTAGGGGGAGGATCAGAGCCCCTGCCTGCCTTTAAAATGGATATATTGGGGTCAGTGGAAAGATATAGATTTTTCTGAATGGGGAGTTTTGTTGGTTTGGGGTGGGACTTTTCATTGTTGTTGGTTTGGGTGGGGGCATAAAAAAGCCCATTTTTTTTTTCTTATTTTAAACAAATAGCGCTGTGAAAAGAAAACATCTTTTTTTTTTTTTTTTTTTTTTTTTTTTTTTTTTTTTTTTTTTTTTCATCCAGCTGCCTCCTCCCTCTTTTCTCCCCTCCTAAAAGCTTCCTTCACAGCCACCCATCCCATTTGTGCTGACCTGGGGGCTCTGTTTCAGAGGCAGCAGCTCCAGTCTCGTGCCTGTGCCCGCTGAGGCAGAGCCAGCCAGGAAACCACCCTGGTTCCTGATAGCCCAGCTCACACAGACATATGGTCCCAGCAAGCTCACGGAATCAGCAATATTAAAATTGAATAAATAATTAAATTTTAAAAAATCCCAAATATTTGTCCCTCTTCCCTCCCCGTTCATCGATGAAGAACGTGTCAGTGGGGTTGAAGAATCCTGCTGGTTAAAGGTACCATCCTTAGCTGCTCATATGGTCAGAGCTCTTGCTTGTCAATTAGATCAATCTGAGTCATTTTAGAACAATAAATATAAGTGCAGATGGAATATAAACATATTGAAGATTACTGTTTCTGACGGCTGTTGTTTATTAAATCAAAAATGATGTCGGAGCGAAGATTTTGTTGGTATTTCAAATGGAAAGGAAAAGTTAATGGGAATTAGATATTTCTTAGGAAAGAAAGCAAAACAAAATTAAAAAAGCAAACCCCAAAATCCAACAAACTACCACACCACAACCTCCAAAAAAGCCTATGGGTAATAAAAAAGCAGTGATTTTACCTAAAATGCCACCTATGAGCAACCTTTAGAAAAGGGATATGGCACCTATAAACTCAAAACACTAGGTATGTTGAAATCCATAAAATTTCCAATTACTGCTTCAGAATTTATTGTGCACATATGGAAAATAATACTTGTAAAAGAGAAAGGGGTTTGTGCCTGGTGCTGTCAATACTGTGAAGGATGGGGTGATTATAAAGCAAATTAACAATACTTTTAAATGTGCATTCACTTATCTTTCCAATTAAATCCTTGTTAAACAACTGCACAGACAGTAATGGTGCTTCTGCAAAGCACTGATCAAGACAGTTTTATTGTAATTTTTACTCTGTAACAATTAATCAAGTAGGCATTTTCTTTATTATTAAATTATTTAGTTAATAAATATTCGCAATCAGTTCACGTATTTCTGGTTCAAACTTTACTCTTAATTATTTCCTTACACTGAATCATATCCTGCTAAATTCTTATAGAAGAAGCAACATAAATATTTTAATTCTTATTTTGTCCAAGTACTTTTTTTGTTACTGTGAGGTAATGGAAGGAGGAGATTAAATTCACTTTTTTTCCCCCCTCAATGTAGGAATATTTGGATATCTTTGGCTGCTCTTTTCCATGTTCCACAAGAAACACACCTCTCTGCAATAACACAATATTTAGCCTCTGTAAAAATTCCCATATTTGCCCCTGCTTTGGTACATAAGCAGAGTAACAGAGCTGTAAAAACACAATCATTGACCTTTGGATGGTCTGTGGTGCCTTGCAGTTAACACACAAGGTATTCCTAATGAAATAAAGAGATGCAAAGGTCATCTGCACAGCAAACACCCAGCATTTTGCAAACAAAGCTCTGGATATAAAGACAATTAGGAACTCTCTTGTATTATGCATGAACCAACCCTTGCTGAATGAACCAGTAAGTACTGAAATCTGTATTTCCATGGTTAGATTCCCTGAACGTGTATGCATTGAGATAAAATCCTGGTGCTTCAGAAACGTGTTGTGAACTCTTTATGGCTCTATTTTTCTTTTTTTTTTTTTTTTTAAGTTAATTTAGCACTCATGAAAATTGCTTGATTGGCAGCCATAGAAAGTGAATGCCTTTCCAGCTACTGAGCAGATTAGCACAGGAAACATAAAGAAGGAAGGTTCCAGCTCCTCACCCAGGTGTCCCTGGTCTTCAGCAAGGAGTTAATTGAGGATTGACGGGAAAGGAAGCAGGACAAGGAACCTGGCTTAGCCCAAAGAACATCCTCATGTTCACAAAACATTAAAAAACATCCTTATAAACGTGTGTCACACGCCCATACACGGGGCCAGATGGGGTTTGGTGCAACCTGGCCTGGTGAAAGGATTCCCTCCCTGCGGCAGCGTGGTGGAAAGAGAGGTGCTCTAAGGTCTCTGCCAACCCAAACCATTCTGGGGTTCTATAATCACCACAATGGCTTCAACCAAAGCGAAGAAAAATTCACTTTTACTCACAAATTCTGATGGGTGAAAAGTCTTCCCTTTTTGTTCTTGTTTTTCTTTATCAGGCCCCTTTTTGCCCCACTCTTGCTGTATTTGGCTGTTGAAAAGCACTTCCCCCCTGTCCTCAGGTTCGTGTAGTGGTGCCTTAATGACTCTGAGCAGCCCCACCTGGGGCCATGTCAGACCCTCCCAGGGGTTTGGGCCAGAACAAGGGATCTTTTCAGCAGTACCTCATACCCTGGAACTGCCAGCACACCCTACAAGGCCTAACAGACCCATAAATGTTATTTTATCACTTTTCCTACAGGTGTGAATTAAAACAATATCCTAATAAATACGTGTAAAGGATTTAACTTACTAGAGCTTGTGTAAAATCAGCAGAATCCTCTAAATAGTTGTCTGGTTTTGGTTTGTTGTTTGTTTTTTTAGCATTTCAGCTTTCAGACTTGACCAATGATATGGAAATCAAAAGAGGAATAAGTATCTCTAACATCTCCAGCTATCATAGATGCCTTTACTGTAGGTGCTCAGCCAAAAGTATTGGCTGCCTGGTGACTTTGTTTCTAAAGCCCAAATTTTTCAGTGCTTATAGACCAAGAAAAGAACAAATTTCCTGATGTCAGTTTGGTACAAGGAACTTCTCCTGCCTTGATTCAGTGATTTGAAAAATGATGACTTAGAGTTTTGAAAGTGCTGAGAGATGTTATAGCCCAGTCCTCTGATGATCAACTGATCTTTTCAGCTCTTAATGGGAAAATAAATCATAGATAAAAGATAATCCCGTTGCGCAGAAGCAAAAATGGTCTGATATCAATAGACTTTTAGAGGAAAAAGAAAACTGTGAGAGGCATAAAGTAAATAACCTAGTTTGTTCCGCTGCTGCTCGTGTTGGCAAGGCCAAAACCCTCTTCAGGAGCTGCCTACCTCAAGAAATGAGAGCAAAACACAAAATATATTCAGAGAATTAAAAAAGATACCAGGATTGGGGTTTTTTTCATTGCAAACCCCTTTTCATCCCTAAAAATCTAGAATTTCAAGAGACTTTTTATATTTTTACTGTTCTTATTTCTTCTTTAATGACAAAGCTGACAACTGTTAGTTTCTTCTCCTTTCATATTCACCAGTTCTCTCATTTAATTTTTGATGCTGCAGATGACATTAACAGTATAGGAAAAGGAGCCAAATTAAGCTTTGCTATATTCTAATTAATGATTATTCTAATAAAAAAAAATACTTTGATATGGCAGCCAGCCTAGAGTGCCTTCTATAATCCTCAGTGTGATGCATATTATTTATATCCTCTAAATGTAGGTGTAGCACAATGGCAAAGTAAGCAGGAAGAAAGAGCCCAATGAGTATTTGGCCTGTAGAAGAACTGATTGCAGTCAATCTCTGCAATGCAAATAGGCTTTGTCAGAACATTTGCTTGCATTTATAATTAAATTAAGCTTTAACTAAAAGTTTTTTTTTAAGAAAGTAGCTATGGTAAAATCGTATGTATAAATACTCCTTTCCTACTGTTAACTACCAAAAAATGAAGGCACAGGGATTGACCTGAGGAGGGCACAATAATTACTGAGGGATGGGGATGTGTGGACAGTGAGTTATTAACCATCATCCCACTGCAGAGCTTGGAGAGAATGGCAAAAAAGAAGGTGGGGAGCACACAGTAGTGTTCCTGGTAACTTTATTTTCCCTTCATGAAGCCGCCTGAAAGTGCTGCTGACCTCAGCACCCAACTGACTGGGAACACCAGGCTCTGGGACACACTGGAAGGAGAATGCTCTCCCAAGCACACCACAAATAAATCCTGTTTTCCCCATCTCCCCACAGCATTTTCCAGGTGCACTGTGACTCAGTGGGCTCTTTCCTGCCTGCAGATCCCTCCTTAGCACAGAAAAAGGATGCTATTTGCACTGTTGAAACAGTGGCCAGCTATCCTTTGTGTCTGTGCTCCTTCTTGAATGTTATAATTAAAAACTTCTGGATTATTCTTTGGGAGCCACAGTGCTCAGTTCTTCCACTTCTCACATGGGGTGTCGGGGTCACCCCTGGGGACGGTTAGGTGGCATTAGGACTTACCTAAATCAGCATTTCTGCATGCATTCACCTGAGGAAAAACCTAAGTACAGACCTGAAATTTTTTGTAGACAAGATTTTAAAGGATGTGTAAAGGGAGTTTGGATAGATATCACCACTGCCATCCAAAATCCACTCCATTGTGACATAAAACACATGAATGCCCTCGTTTTATCAATAAAGAATAACGTAAGAAAAAGTGATTATCACAACTGATAAGATGATGACATAGTTCTCCAGGGGCATTAGTTTTCTTTGAATTTCCTGTGGTCACTCAGTAGGCAGATTTTTTTGCACATGCCTTAAGTAACCAGTGCCAGACTGGCTTTAATGTACTATTAACTCCACCATTATATTTTCATTTTTCACAGTAGTATAAACCAGAAGGAAAAGGTGTCTGGTCCCTCTCTGCTGCAAAAAGCCAGCTTAGACTTCTGTCTAGCTTTACAGTATCAGCCCATCTGTTTTAGGTGAAAACTTGAGCAGTAATGTTAACCTCAAGTATGTTAACCTTTGGATGCCACGAGACATGATAGACAGGACCATTATTTTTATGGCACAGTTTTTTCCTGAGCAAAGAGCTCAAAGGCAGTGTAGAAGGATAGAAAATCCCATTTTTGCCTATGTGTCTCCAAACAAAATACAGCTTACAGTCATTTTGAAGCCAAGGCAGGCTTCATTATCGACACACAAATACCCAACAACTATAAATTTAAGAGAACCTAAGTAATGAATCAAAACTGTGAGGCTGATTGGTAAATGATGATTTATTCAGTCTTGCTGAATTTTGCTGGCATAAATACTGACTCCTCATAAACCAGAGTTCACCCTCCAGTTTCAGCTGAAGACGAGACTAATCTGGAGCAGCTGAGGAGGTGGCAAACACCTACTGATCCCCCGAAACTCTCCCTGGAGATCTAAATGGAGGCTTGAAGGTGGCAATATTTTTACATCTCTCCTATCTCTCAATTTCATGAGAATTTCTGAGTCAAAGCTCTTAGTTTATGTATATAGTACCATGCTAATTGAGGGAGTTGTTCTCCAGCAACTATCACCCTCACACAGAATACACAATATTTAGCAGTTCTGGTAATAGTCCCCAGGTAACTTATAAAAAGAGCATAAAAAGAGCATAAAAAGTAGGACAAAATGTTGCAGCAGCTCCACATTTGTACTTGATTCATTCAAAAGTGTATAAGGTCTTAAATGCAATATAAAATTTGGTATTTTTCCCAATTTATGAGAAACTTGATTCTATTTTCTTGTTAAGCATTATCATGAGATTCACTATCACTGTTGATATTTGCTAAGCTTTTAAATGTGGGGAGAGTTAGTCTTTCTTAAGAGTAGTAAACCATTTGGAGATAAATGCATTTGTCATTCATCCTTATTAGTTCCCAATATCACCTGTAACAGGATCTGCTGATCAATGTTAGATTTCTTTAGGCCACATCAGTGAAAAGCGTGCTGTTGTATTTGTGGAAATATGTTTATTATACACAGAATCTGTGGAAATATGTTCAGTAAATACATACAGGATGGTTCTAATTCTGGTTAGCAGGTCCCCAAAATATTCATCTTTCCTCTTCCATTTTCTGGGGTCAAACCTTTGTGTTTTCAAAATCAGTGGTAAATCTTCCACTGACTTTGGCAGAGCCAGTACTCCACTTTTAGTCTTTCCTTTTAAGTTCTTTTCAGCACCTTTTTCTCTTTCACTGGTTTCCTTTGGATCCCTGCTCTACTTTTGGTTTTGTTTAACTTTCAACATCCAAACAATCTGCTATTTTTCCTTTTAATCTTCTTCATTCCCCCTCACTTTGATTCCTTGGTTTCTACATATGCTTTGCTTTTTGCCACCTTATTTCACGTCTCCATTTCCTCCCGTATTTTTAGATTTGTTTGTTGTTTGTTTCCCATCTCAAGTTTAACTACTATTTTCCTCTGCTTACTCTGCTCTTTTCTTCTCTCTCCTAGCTGACATTTCCCTCTGTGCAATATCTTTCTACCTTCCCTTTCCTCTCTTTTCCAAAACAGGGCTCATCATTCTATGCCACTAATGTATAGCAGATTCTGAAATACTGTCATCTGAGACAGTTGAGTACTAAACAAAACATTACCAGGGTGGAGGAATCACTTACCCTGATTGACAACAAATCGTAACTTCTGTATTGTTGCCAGATTGCCGCTAACTCTGTATATTCCATCAACATCTAGACCTGAAAAAGAAACACATATTTCATTTTAGATCATACAAGTATTTTTCTTTGTATGCCTGTTGTCAGGAAGGCAGAAGCACGCTCGCAAGCATGAAGGAGAGCAGCGCAGCGAGCGACTGAGAAATAATCCACCTGACAACAACTGAAGTGCCTCCTCGCTGATTAAAGCAGCAATGAAAAATAAAAGTGGGAGATTAACTTAAGTGAATACAAAACACCTAGCTGTAATTATCTTGTAATTCTGTCAGCAGAATACGGCTCTGCAAGGGGCTTTGAGTGTGGCAGGAGAGCAAGGGGGGATTGGCTCTGGTGCTCTCGGGAAGGGATGTTTGGGACGGGCACAATGCCGTGCCAGCCCTGCTTGAACATGGGATGTTTGGGATGGGCACGGTGCCGTGCCAGCCCTGCTTGAACATGGGATGTTTGGGACGGGCACGGTGCCGTGCCAGCCCTGCTTGAACATGGGATGTTTGGGACGGGCACAATGCCGTGCCAGCCCTGCTTGAACATGGGATGTTTGGGACGGGCACGGTGCCGTGCCAGCCCTGCTTCAACGTGGGATGTTTGGGATGGGCACGGTGCCGTGCCAGTCCTGCTTGAACATGGAATGTTTGCACCAATAGTGCCAGGAAACTCCTCTGCCTGGGCTCTGGGCTTCCAGACATGCATTTCTGAGGCTGTGACCTTTTCTGAAAATAAATCACTGAGGTGCCCACCCGGAAATCATGTGAGACTCCACACAACTACCGTTTCTCTACTATATTCTTCATAGTGTCTCAGACAGGTTTGAGGATTAAATTAAATATCCGAAGTAGCATATGCCCTGGAGTTCTCTTCTTCACTGATATAGGCCATTCTTTTCAAGGACAACACGACAGTCCTTGCTTCTCCCTGCATATCCACTCAAGGTTTATCTTCTAGGTGAAACTAGATGTCATACTCCCTTTTGTGACATATTATCTCCTACAGCAAGCTCTGTTGATATGAGTGTTTAAAATAGCACTTCCAGCCCCTGTTGCATAGCTGTAGGATTTCATAGCACATGGGAACCGCTCTCCTTTTCCAGGAGAATTCACTGTGTGCAGCACTGACCCAACCTGTGTGCTCAAAAATCAAACCCACTAAAACATACATTGTCATTTCACATTTAAAACTTGCAAGTACAAAAGAAACCAAGAGAAGCTACACAAATCAGTTTTTTTTTTTGGGTTTTTTTTTTTTTTTAAGGCTACTTATCCCTCAGAACACAAGTTTTAATTAGGTTTTGGCAAGCAGTTTCAGAGAAAGCTCTTCTCCTGGAAAACACTAATTTGTCAAACCCAAAAATTTTCAGGAAACACTCCCTGACAATGTATCTAGGGGGAATAGTTTTCCAATTTGGGGTGAGGAAAAGGAAATCTGAGAGTATAGGTAAGAGTAAAAACAAGTGGAAAAGCTCAGAAGCCCAGCTGTGATAACAGTTGATGAAGAAGAAGCTGAATTTCAAGTCTTTATTGACACTTGCACCATTCCTTGGCACACGAGTGCCATGGCCAGTGACTCAAGTCCTTGGAGGCATTTCTCCTCCAAACTATAAATATTTGAAAAAACATACTTTTCCTTTTGATGAAGACTGACACCATATAAAATTTCTTGTGTGCTTGCATGTTTGTTTTGTTTCTTTACAAAATACATTTCTCATTTTACGTCTATGCTGCCAGGAACATCCTGATTTGGTGTGCATTAAAAAACTTATTTTAGAAATTAGCAATTATTTCTTTTTTCTGATTATTGATAATAACTCTGTGCTTCTCTGTGTGTTTTATTAGATAGTTTTCTACCCTGCACCTGTGAGTGTCCTGTAATATAATACTGAGAGTGATGTTTCAATTCAGGAAGATCTCCCCTTTGGATACAGAGGGATAAAGAAAAAGTTTATTTAAGAGAAATCAAAAAGGATTTAGTAATCAAGAAATCTTGGAAATTATCCATCTGCTGGATATATAACATATGAGCAAATGGAAATTACTGAAATGTTTAAGTAATGCAATTCTAACTTAAATTTGGAGAGTTTAATTCTGTTTTAGTAAGGGGAGAGTGAAAGACTAACTCCCAGCATAGGATTGTGGGACTCTTGTGGCAGAGGATTAAGAATTGCATCATGTAAATTGAAGTCTAAACCAGAAATTAAAAAGGAAAAATAAATCAAACTAACAATCAGGCAATCCACCAGACAGAATGTTAACTTTTGTTTGGATCTAGCTCAATTCAGTTCTTAACCTCATTGGTTATATGGAAGTGAAAACAATCCATGTCACTTTGGGTGAAATAGTCTCACATTAAGAGCATCAATTTGGAACCTGCATAAATCACCCAGATCAAGTGAAAATTAACAAGCTGTGTTGTAAATTGGTGGCTATTACATCTTGCAACATGGTGTGGAGTACACAAGAGCATTATTATTGTTAATAAATTAATTTTGGTCCAGAAATGAAGTTTGATTAGCATTTTATTTGGGCACCATACAATATGGCAGAGAGAAAAAAAATAGAAAAAAAATTCAAGCTGATTATAACATCCACATGCCATCAACTTTCTGCTCCAAGAACTTTGAAAGTTAAGCTAAACCAAACCAATGCAAATTGGTGGATTTGGACATCCTTTTCATGACCGCATTATCTTAGCTGGATTGTTAACAACTTATTTTGGAAATCCAGTTAGGCACAAAGGAGAAAGGCAGAGAAAGAGAGAGAAAAGTACATTTCATAGTTCTTATATCCTGATTCTGTGAACAATTTTCAAAGCAAATTCACTTTTAAGGGCACCCATGTCAAGAATAAAAACACCACTGCACTGCTGTAAGTGTTTCTTCACGGCAGGCTATAAATACTTAGGGAACAGGATGAAACAAAAGCCTTGCCCAGTTTCCTATCTGGTGCTGGAGTTTAAGTATAGTGGCAAAGAAACTCTCAGGAAAAGATATTTGGTATAATAAAGTCAACTTTAGTTCACTATAGGATGACCTTCTTGTGTTTTGTAGTGGGGTTTATCAGGGAAAAATCACTGGATTTTGCCCTAAAGGACAACAAGTATTTTATTTGCTTTATATTCCAGTCTCCAACTCTGTTTCTGTTTGTTTTAATGAGGAACCTGAGAACAGGATGGACCCACAATTAGAAATTATAGCCAAAAGCACGATAATGATTTCCACACTAAATTTTGTGATGGTATAAGAAATGTAGGAAAAGGTCTTACTCATGAACTCATCAGTTCAGCTGCCAAACTATAGCAAATTTTAACTATTTTCGTTAAAAAAAAAAAAAGTACACAGGTGCTCCTGATGAAAAAGTTAAAAGGCAACTGGACTCGGACTTGGCTGAGATTCATGAGCAATAATAAAAGTTACAGTCACTCTGCACTGCACAGGAGATGTTAGAAGAATATTTATTTAAAACATTTCTTGCACTCACTCCTATCCAAAATAGAAGTAACAATGAATGCAGGCCAGTGTCAGATCTAGGACCAGTTTGAGTTAGAACCAGGTGCTGCATCAAAATATTAACAGACAGAAGGAAATTAGAGTTTAGGCGATATATTTATTCCAAAAATGTTTTTAAATACTAGATTTCAACATTGATTGAGGTAGTCCAGGTGAATTATGAACTGTCTGCAGTTAAATGTTCTCACTCATTTCTGTTGCATAGAAAAAAAAAATCCCTCTCCCAAATCACACTGGATTCTGTCTAATCTTAATCTCTATTTGATAATACCTTCAAACTGAATATAAAAAGAAATTCTCTATGTGCAGTGAGAAAGGGGTGGTGGTACATTTCTCTGGGTTTTAACAAGATTTAGAATTTAAAACAGCACTAGGTAACTTCCTGCATGGAAAACCAGGGAACTTTCACAATTAATGTATCCTGAAATAGGTGTGGTCCCCAGGCCTGTTTTGTAAAAGAAACCATCGTGCTGGATTCAACAACAAAGTGAAGTACAAACTTGAAGAAAGGCATTCTTTAGTTAGTCCTTTCATTTAAAATCAGTTATGTTCAGGGCAAAACTATTGTATTTCAAAGGAGCCTATTATGCCTTCCCATAAACAGAAAGATCATACGTTTTAAAACTAAAGTATCATTATGCAATCAAGCTGTTGTATTATAAACTATTTTGTGGGCTCAGATGCCCAGGGCCATCTTTACAAATATTTAAGAGGTCATTATCAGGGTATGTTCTCCCTAAAACTATAATTCTTTCCTCGTGTTTTCATATGCATCTTACCATAAATATCTGATTTATAAACAAATTTTTTTTCAAGTTTACTAAGGGCACAAAAGTGAGGCAAGAAATCATTTAAAGAAGCAGAAATTAGTGGATGCAGCAAATACATCCATGACAAACTAATGTGATGAGAACAACAAAAAACAACGGCAACAGAAATAAAATTCCACAAAAGGACCAATATATGTATTCCAGTAGGAGGAAAATCATGAAGAATAGCAAAGAATGAATATAACACATTAAAATTGGACATTAAAATAATGTATCTACATAGGGTGACAAAATGAACCCAGAGTTTCAGGTGAATGTTTGAGCAAAAATAACAATTTTTTTTGTCTGAAGCCATGGAAATCAGAGGTGAAAATGAAGAATGTCACGAAGCAAACATGGGCTACACCCCACAAAATACAACACAAAGTGTTGCTGACATCCCTGTCCTGCTCCTCGGTGCGGTAGAGGGTGGGGTTGGATATTCCCAAAGCTGCTGGAGCAGTGCTGGGGGCTGGCACTGGGGCTGGCTCTGCTCTGACGGGACCCAGCTGCTGTTCTGATCACCAGAATTATCCTTTCTTGTTCTCCTCCCAGCAGATTATCACACTTTTGAGCCTTAAAACATCTCAGCAACATACCAGCAACATATCCTTATTTAATAGGGAAACAGGTCCATCCCCTGTCCAGAGGGAGTACCTGGCTACCATGGAAATGGGTGCCACAAAAATGTCATGTTAGATATTTCTATCAGAGCTTAAATGTGCCTAGGAGGTCAAAGAGTCTGAAGGACAAAAACACAACCACTGTTGTAAAAACCATCCATTTCCACTGGTGGCCACAATATGCTTGTGCCTCACATTTGGAAATGAAGCACAGAGAAATATTTGGAAATGACTGAGGCTGAAGAGTTATTCTGATATTGTAAAAGCAATAAGAGCAATGTTCTTGGAGACTGGCTAGACTGACCTCAGTCACAGACAGACTACTTAAATAATTAATTCTGGGCACTATAAACAAATAATTCATAACAAAATATCATTAATCCCAACCAGCATGGTTTCATGGAAATCAGAGGTTTGTCTAGCAAACTTTTTGCATTTTTTAAAGGAACAGAATATTTGAGAGGTTCTGGTTGGTGAAGGCAATGGTGTTGAAATAGTGTTTGGCTTTCTGTGCCACCTTTGACTTAGTACCACATGACATTTTGATCAAAGCACTTGCATTCTATAGAATTAACAGGGCATATATTACATGGATTAAAATCTGGCTCGGTGACAGACCTCAAAATGTGGTAGTTAATGGGAGATATCAGTTAGCAGGGCCAGGACTGGCACAGCTCTCGAGAGCGGGGCTCTCATCCAGTGCCATCTAATACCTCTATCAGAGATGGGACAATGAGAGGAAAAATTCCCTTGGCAAAATCAGCAGATGACACAAAGGTCAGGGAGATATTAAATAATGACAAGGACAGGTAAAGTTACAGAAGATCTGAGCTACTACCTTAAACAGCCACAGTCTGGCAAAATCGGGTTTAGTATGGAGGAACACAAGGTACATCCAACACTCTGGATTTAGGCTACAAAGGACTTGAACTTTACTTTAAATAAAGATTTGATCTCTGAGCTCAGTGCTGCAACAAACAGGACTAATGTAATGCCTTGGATTATCAAGGAGTACCAAAGAAGCAGGGATGAGATTGAACCTCTTCATGGGCTACGAACAGGATCTGTAGTAAAGCACTGCACTTGATAGCGAAGCAAATAACAAGAAACATAAAATAAAAGCTTTGTTGATTCCTATTAAAGTGAGGGAAGTGTCCTCTTCATCTGTACATTTTATGTGATTTGAAGGTACTGGACTTCCTTCCAGCACTGCTCAGCTGCAGGACTTGTGACAGCAAGCCTGAATTCAAGGTAGCATCAAAAAGATTTTCGTTTTTCCTGTGATTAGTAGAAATCCAACACTGCTGTGGAAGTTAGTAAAGGCAGAGAGAGTGGGAGAAAAAAAGGAGAGGGAATATTGTAGTAGTTCTTTAAATACTATGAAACAGCTCTATTGGAAGTGTCTGACATGAGGTTTGGTGAATCTCCTTAGGAAATTAGCTGAAAAGAAATAATTCTATGTTTGACTGCAATAATATCAAGAAGATGAGGGGCATTCCTACATAAAAAGAGAATCTCATTTTTTCTTGCAGTAATAACTCCAAGATGCAATGAAAGGAGAAAAGCTTGACTAAGATCTTATTGTTTTCAAGACCCTATAGAAACTGTTTAATGGAAGCAATTAAAACACTGAATATGAGCATTACATACTGAGAATGAGTAACAAGTGAATATGATGGAGGATATACTTCATTCTGTTTCATATCACTCGATGGTAGAATTTCCACTTCGATATTTACAGACAAATAAATAAGGGCAGTGAGAGTACAAAGCAAGTGTAATTTAAATGAGCACACAGTTCACTGCTACGCAGGGCTGCTGTTTAATGCCCAAATCAAGCTTGCTCTGCCTCTGTCGTCTTCTCTATTGTGCTGTGCTTTGACATTCAAGAAGTTTATGGTTTAAAAGCCCCAGGAACAACAAGACTTCCTCAGGAGGCTGCCTGTAACAAGAAACTAAACTAAGCTTTGAGCCTATTTGTTTTGAATGGAGCCGTCGAACACGCAGCGTGCTCACTGTAATTTTGCCCTTACCCCCAATATATACTTTTGCCATTCTGCTAGTCCCACTCCTTGCAGCTAAACAAAGTGACCTCATTGCTTTCCACTGTATTTTCTTTTAAACATTGGCTGGGATGATTGAGATTCAGGAATGTGGGAAAATGGATTCCCAAGCCACGTCCATCCCCTTTAATTCTGAGCTGTAATTTTTGGCTTGGCTTGAATCACAGTCATCACATTTCAGTCTGAATCTCTCTGTAAAGTGATCTTTCTTAAACATTTCTTTCACTCATCATGGGATCAGAAACAAAGCCATTCTAGTCTTTCAGCGAAACACTTACAAATGTCTTTTTACAGCGACTCACAAGAGCTGAATTTCCTTTAAAAATGTTTGAAAAAGAGGAGGTTTTCATTGCCTGATTGTCCTCTTTGTGAATCTTGTCATCTGTATGCCATGAGCTACAGCTATTTTAATCTGTTTTTGTTTGCAATCCATTTGGTGTCCGCCCAAGAAAATGCAGGTGATTCTAATTAACTTACTGCTGAAGATGTGGAAAAATCTCAATTGTGCGACAGAGAATTATACACTTAAAACCTTCCCTCTATTATTTATAACAGCTTATTAATGAAAATGATTACATGAATACATTTACCACCTGATTCATCTTTGTTCACTTTTTAAATCAACAAGGTTTATGCTAAAGGGGAAAAAATGCCTACCAAACACAGACCTCAAGCACACACATCAGCTTGCTGGTTTAAATGGAATGGCAGTTAAAAGGAAATAACATTGTCTTCATGCAACACAGTATAATATCTGAAATTGCCAAATGTTTGGAAGTAGCTGTTCTCTCCCTGTAACACATTAGTGTTTAATTTTGGGAATGCTTATTTCTGTTTTGTTTACATGTTTCTTTTCTCTTGTGATACCTCCTTCACCACTCCTATTCCCTTTCATTTGCTGCAGTCACTGCTTCTCACGTACGGGTTAGGAGGTCCACCCTGACCAACCCTTAATTCATCTGAAATAAAATAACATTTCTTTGTTTTTTTTCTTGCTTTATCAAGAACAATTTTTCCATGCTAGCCAAGAGTGATCAAGGGTGGTGAGGAACTGGAATGGGGTGCTCAGAGAATCTGTGGATGCTCCATCCCTGGAAATGTCCAAGGACAGATTGAATGTGGTTGAAGCAACAGGAGAGTGGAAGGTGTTCCTGCCCGTGGCAAGGCTGGAATGAGATGAGTTTTAAGGTCCCTTCCATCGCAAATTATTTTATGATTTTATATTAAAATCAATGGATGTTACCTGTATTGAGAATTTGCTGCTAGGTACAGCTATTATTCTATTATTCCTTGCCACACTCTGATAGACTAACTTGAATGTGATGACAAATGGATAATGCTGTTTATTTTGGGAAGGATGAAAGCCTGAATAAAGGTTATCATTTTAGGGAAGCTGACGATGGAAAAACTCATCCACTGTGTGACATGATCAGAACAGCTGGGGATGTAATGTGGAGGGTGGGGGAGAAGAGAGCCAAGGTATTTTGTATGTTCAAGAAATATATACAACATTGCCATTTCTTATATCCCAGCTGTGCCTGTTAACTTCTGGAAACATGTAGAGCTCAGCAATAAAGCATACTTGACTGATATTTACTGCAATGTGCATTATAAGACATTTTCTGTCACGCATTATGTTCTGAAAGAGTTAAGTAACATGAAAAATACAGGCTCGAGATTATATCTGTCATGGATGAAAATACTACATTTATGCCTCATTGTAATCCATTCATTGGTTTATGTACCCCAGCCCTCCAGGGAGTGTCACAACTCCACATGATACTGCTGAGAGCTGTATTTTGCTTTTTGGATTTCTGATTTAGCTGAAAGAATTTTAAAAACACATGTAGCCTGACAACTCCCTATTGGCTATAGAGCCGAGGAGGGTCAAGAGCATAAACCATTCCAGAAAAAGCCAGCTGTGACTTAGGCTTACTGTAAAGATCTGCCTCTCACAGACAGTAGCAGACCAGAAATTTATGCATTTTGCTAAATCCTCCCACTTCAGTTGAACTGTGCTTCATTTGGGGATCCATCATCACCGACATCGTGCCTGTGTTTTTTGAGCACTAAAGGAAGCTGCACTTTGTGGGGGTCCAATGTCCTTTTAGGAGTGTGCAGAACTTCCAGTCAGGTCCACTGACACCACCAGTAGGAACTGTGCTTCAAGCTGAGGGACAGCTACAATTCTCCAAACATCCCTTGCTCTCAGTGCTGATTTTAAAGAAAATTTAGTGCACAGTAGGGACAAATCTTTTCCCCCCTCTTTCACAATAGTGAGAGATTAAATTAGACCTCATCAATGTCACCTCCCCATCCTGACTAGTGCTGTTTCTTGCTGGACTCTGAACAGTTGGAAGATCTTCCAACTATGGGCTAACAAAACCTTCAACCAAAAGGGGTAAGGATTGCATTTTCTAGGCTGCAGCACCTTCAACCAAAAGGGGTAAGGATTGCATTTTCTAGGCTGCAGCACCTTCAACCAAAAGGGGTAAGGATTGCATTTTCTAGGCTGCTGCACCTTTGCTTGGCAAAGATATTCTTCATTCATTTTTTCTCTTCTTAATGGTAATGACTGGGATAGGAAGTTTAAGGTGGAATAGGGATATTTAGGAAGCAAATGGAAAGTCACAGAACTGCTTCTTTCATAACTTTTTGGTTTTAGAGATAGCTGAGGGGTCCAGATAGGCCAAACACTCTTTATAACAGACCCATTACCATTACTTGATGACCTGACACTGTGCTCTGTCCGGCCTCAAATGTCTCAAGGTTATCTCTGTTATCTCCAGGATCAGGTCCTACTCAACTTTCCATGGACACATCCTCCAGCTCCTGAGCATCACTGGGGAGGGATGCCAAGGCAGAGTTTAACTACTACAGTTCAACAGCAGCTAAAAAACGTCAGTGGGACACTTGATAGCAGCACTTGTTTTGTTGCATAGCACAGAAGGCTGGGTTAGAAATCAAACCTGTTTGGGGACAAGAAACACAGAGGTTCTGAGTTTCTAACAGAGAAATGTGCAGAACCCTGCTCTAAAATCTCAGCTGGGGCTCTAGTGTGCAGTTGGTAGTGGGGTCTTTGTTATTCACATTGTATTGTAGGCATCTATCTTTGTGTTTGGTTTTTATCTTTAAGAGGGAGTAAACATTTAAAAAGTAGATTCTTTAGCTAAGGCACTCTATCAGACACCTTTGGGTGTTGCAGGAAAACCCAGAGGCTCTCCTGGAAGATAAGTATTCACACAGCTCTCCAACACCAGCTCAGTGAATTCTTAGCATTGCATATCTGCCCGACATATAAATGTGATAACACAAAGGTGTGTGTGCATGGGCACACGGAGATAACTTCTGCTTTAACAGAATCATTCTCAGTGTACTCTGCTCACATTTCAAGACCCAATAATAGTGAAAACCATGGGATTCCACTGCCACCTTCTTTAGTGTGATAAATCTCTGTCTAAGTAGTGAGTAAAACTTTCTTGTTTTTGCGAAATTCATATTTAGTGTTATGAAACAGTGACATTAAGCAGTACTACGGGAAACAACAGAGACATTAATTTTAATATGACACAAACCTATTGTTCTTACATATTTTTCCACTTTAGTTTGCCATCTTAGCTGCAAGACTCTGCAGCTATATATATAGATTATTTTTCCTGTCATTTCCACTGTGTTTTTTGTCCCCAAACAGTTTCAAGTAACTTAAAAACTTTTTTTCCCTCCATTTAATTTGGGAAAAATTTAATCACCAAAGCAACACTCAGCAAAAGGTGTAGTCGAGGTGTGTGCAGAAAAAAGAAAACTCATTAACTGGATTACAAAGAGTGATAAGTACCAAAACTTAAGAGGCTGGTGCATCCCTCATTACTTTGGCAGAAGCAGCTTCATATTTTCCATGCCATGGTTTGACATGCATTCCAGGATAGACTACACCAAAATAGCACAAAACTTGTAATGAATTGCTCAGGGACTCCTTAAAAAGGTTTTTTTAAGTCTGAAAAGGAACAAATTGCTTTCTGCTCTGAAATATGCAAATAAAAAAAACACTCAATGAAATACAAATTATATAAATAAATAAAACATAGCTGAGACATGCAAGAAATACATAAAAATACTGACTTCCGATAAGAAAACAACCCTAGTTGCTGGCAATAAAATGCACTGGATATCGGTTAGCTGAATTTAGGGTGAAGTAAATGCATAAATATGAATATCATTTGATATTTTTATGGAAGATAATTATTTTGTAATTTAAAGCTACAGGAAGAAATTTGATTTGAGTCGTTGTCTTTGTGCCTTAAAGCTGACTGTGGCATGGAATGATGTAAGGAAGGTAGAAATCCAATCTCATCCCTTTTACTAGGGCTCACATAGGCCCTCTGGTATTTCTGAAGGCTTGGAAAGATGAAGTTGGCATAAAGTGCTTTCCATATCTAATTTCCTTCTTTGGTGAAAATTCCAGTAATTATTAATGACATTTACTCTACAGACATCCAAGGCAGTTGTAGGGTTTCTAACAGAAACCTCTTGCTCTAAGCTGTGGCCTTTGTGTTTTTAATGTAGGGCATATCAGAACACAAAAATGCAACTGAGACAGAGATAACAAAAGGCACCATTGTGAACCCTTCATAGTGTGCAAATTCAGATATTTTTCAGGCATCCACATCATGAGAGTTTGAAAAGTATTAAAAAATATCATGTCTTTGCAGCCACTGCTGTGAGGACAGTCCTGCAGTTTACAGATCAGGGCATGAAATAAAATGTTTTGTAGCTGCTCTGGTTTAGTGTCAAAGTAGGAAAACCTGCCTCCATAAATAGCACCCTTCCAGAACCTTCCACCTCTTTGTTTGGATTCAAGTCTGGCTTGCAATTTGTTTGGGCTGGAGAGTTTGAATGGTTTTGTTTTCAGTGGTTAGAGGGGATGCTCTGCTTGTTCAAAGTCAAGTTTACAGTCTAAGTGAAAGCAATTTACAATAGTACAGGATGTATCTTATCTTTCTACTAAGGTTTATTAAAAATATGTAGCACCTGATAATTTAACACCGAATGAGTGGCTGCTAAATTTCCCCCCTCTCTTTGTCCCTCTGTCTCACACACACAAACACAGGAATGCTTCTCGCCCGCCAAGCTATGTGCCAAGATTTTGTTCACTTTAATCTCAATCATATGAGCTAGAGAGCCATGAAACAAAGTTCCTACCAAGTATGCTGACAGATTTTTAGTTCTCGCGGCTCCACAGGGCATCACTACAAGCCCATGAAGGAACTTTTCTTATTAAAGGTTTCTGAGCTGATCCGTTTTTCCATTTAAGTCAACATGAGCAGTATCACCATGAGGAACTCAACACTTGCTAACTGATACCATACACTCATCAAAATGATTTCATTTCTCAGTAAACAAAAAGCTGTGGCACCTCCAGCAGCATTGTGTGGTTACTGCTGGCACGGGGAAGGCATTTGGTGGCAGCTGCTTCGGTGTGCTATGTCACATAACACCACGGCAGCTCAGGACTGACAAATCAGAGCATATGGTTTCAAATATTGGGGGGAATTTTTCCTGGGGAGGTGAAGAAAAGAGGCATGGAACAACCTCTTTCTGCCTTTTTCATCTTCTGAATGAAGACATTTCGGAGTTATCACCTTACCCTTGGTTTGGAGGAATCTGCAGTGATTTTAAGAGCCAGAGTATCACCTGTTATTGGCCTATAATCTTTGGCAATTAAACAAGTTCCCGTCCTTTGTTTTTAAATCTTGAACTAAAACCTGGGTATTTATATTTTCCTTCTTCAAATAGATAAGGCTTAAAGCCTTGAAACAACAAAACTCTGACCCATTTCCTTAACTGTAAGGCACAACTATTGACCACAGAATATTCAGGGATATTCAGGTCCCTCAAGAGAAGTCTCCATCTGTCTTGGTGGACAGGCTAATATTAATAAAGCAGGAATTATAGGAAGAAATAACCTATTTCCACTTCAAAGCAGAATAAGTATAAGAAAGCAGTTTCTGATTGCAATACCTTTTTCCCAAAAATTTCAGTTTTTTGAAAGACATTGTCTCTGACACCACAAAAGGTGCATGAAGGAACCACAAGGAAAGAGCTGGAGGATCCAAGAGATCTGTTGTGTTATGAAACAAAATGCTCACACATTTTGCTCTCATTTACATCTATGCCATTCCTCCCAAACCATTGTTTGAGCGAAGACGAAAGAAGTTGGTTTGCTATAAAATTACATCCATGATCTGTGCGGATCCTGATCATAATGCAACAATCTGCTGAGCCAACAGACAACTGGAGATCTTTGAAAAAACTTGTTAGTTCCTTGGGGGTTGTCATGCAGTAGCCAATTTAGGGACAATTCTGTTACTAGATTGCTAATAATATCAGTTTCATAATTTCAGGGCAGTAAAACAAGCTGAAGAAATCTTCTCTTAAAGAAGTGAAAGCCTTCACATAAAGCCTCCTTTTTAATCTGTCCTCCCCCTTTGCCCTCTGCCTTCCTTCTGAAGCTCTCTGTTGGTACAATTTCTCTCACTTAGGTATCAATCCCATTAGACTGTGGTATTATATGATTAAAACATTGATGTAACACAAGCTGCTGCAGCAAATAATTGAAGTAATAAAATACAACTGCAGTTATTTGCTCTCTTGAATTGCAGGCAGGAAAAAAAAAGGAGACGGTTTTTTTTTTAACTGACCCCACACTGTGGTATGGACAGTAAAACATCTTTTTTAGTGTGTTTTCTTTTATTGCTGTAAAACTTTTTTGAAAAAAAATTATAGTGTAGTTGTAGTAGGTTTTTTTTCCTCCCATAGGAAAAGTGATTAGTTTGCATTGCGGAATTATGTTTTCATAACATTTTAAAAAAACACGACTTTCTATTTAAGCAGAGAGATATTGAAAGGATCTGAAATTACACCTCTTTTCCTTTTAAAGGAACTTAATGGACTTAACTTCTATTTTTGTGTGTGTTTGTGTGTGAGTGAACATCTCTTCTAGGCCAAGATTCATTTTGTCAAGTGTTAGCCCAAAGTGTTCTATTAATGGCTGAACTGCAAAGTCTGACTAAATGGGGTTTGCAGTGGAAATCCTGCCAGCTCCTGCTCTGTGATGGCATGTGTACTGTACCAGGGCATGGTGCCTCACAGCCTCAGCTCATTCAGGGGGAAAAGAGAGGAGTTTTGTGCCTCTCTTTTTACCTTTTTCATGGCTGGGAGGTGAATACCCTCATGTGTCAGCTTCCCTGAATCTGCCTTTGACCAGGGGGTGAGTCAGGACCTTCATTCCCTCCTTGGCACAGGGCAAGCAACACACACACACACACACACACAGAGTCAGCTGGCTTTAAATTTCTCTGGACATTTTTGTTTCAGTGCATGCAAGTGTCAGCTCACTGATTTACAAAGTGTATTAACATTATTTTAATATCTAGAAAACGTTGTTTGATTCTTTTTTATTTCGTAGGTTAAGTGGTTTGTTTTATTTATTATGCCTATTGAACGGGGTTTTATGGAAAATTCGGAAGACAAAATGCCCTGTTTCCTTCTGCATGTTCACAAATAGATATATTATACAATGCTAGAAAAAGGCAAAAGGCCAAACTCATCTCTGGTGTAATTCCAGTAAAAGCAATAAAATTACACAAGGCATGAATTTGGCCCAGGCATTGTAAATGTTACTCTGGTGAACACTGAGTGTCTGCTTGTTGTTACTGGCACGGCTTAAAATACAAATCCCCCCTTTTTTTCATAGAAATGGATACATTCCTGTGGAACAGATTAATCAATGAACCAGGTATCAGGTAACTATGACAAAGACAACAACTGCTTGAAATACCTGCCTGTTTTATGGCTTTTTTCCTCTTCTAACCAACTTAGAGTCTCCTCTTTCAAATTTTTAAATAATTATATATTTATTCTCTTTTGTGCCTTGTCACTACAAGGCTTCTATTTCTTTTTTCTTTTTTTTTTTTTTTTTAATTTTCTTTTTTGTCTGTTGTCTCCTTTTCTCTAATTTGTCTTGTATGCCCTTCCGTGATGTTTCCTGTTGACACTTCTTGATATTTTTTTCTAGCTCAGAATGTGGCTTTCTAGCAGACACAGAGGCCCCAGAGTGAATACCCTTCAGAGCCAACTCTGACTTGGACCTTGCACAACACTATTAACTGGCTCTTACTCTAAGAAAGGTGGCTATAGTGGGATTGCCTGAGCCTGAAGACAGAAATGGCTGAGGAAATCTTGCCAATGTGTTTGCACTAAATTCAACCGCTCCTAATTTCTACTCTAAAGAAGAGTTTATTAAAAACCAAAATAATAAGGAAAAAAAAGCACCAAACATTTTAAATCACAAACTTGCAAGGGCTTTTCTCAGAACTTTGTTGTTTTATATTGTATTCATCTGTATGTTTGAGTTTATGCTCGTTGGCCACTTTAAAGTAAACATAGTTCAATGCCCTCAGAAACAGATTTCTTCTGCACACAGGAATTCCCTGGAAAAAGGCTTTATCTGCTGAACTGCTGGATATTTTTGTGTGCATGCAATTTTTTTTCCTATAAGTTTGTTTTGTTCCCCTTTTTTTTTTTTTTTTTTTTTTCTCTTTTCTTTTACATTCAATGCATATAAAAGTTGGGAGCAGAAGCCTCCTTGGAACAAGATAGAATCATAAAAGGAATCTCATCACAAGCTAAACAGTCCAAATTGCACATTCTTCATGGAAGTATTAGCTTTTAGTGCGTGCCTGGGTCCAAGCATAATAGATTATCCCAAAGTAGGAAAGAATGAACAGCACAAAATTAGCAGAACTGGGGGCTCAGATCACTTGGTGGAGCAACATGATCTCTGTACTTTCAGGGCACTGAATTCTAAAGCCACTGGAAACAGAATGTGAAATTATATCAGAGTAAGCAAGGAAGCATGTGTAGGCCTGGGAGGATCAAACAAGAGCTTGGAAAATACATTTCCAGAGGAGAATAAGTACTGAAAATCAGTGAATGAACTTGTAGGAAGCAAACTGCTATTCATGAAGAATTTCTTGCTCTGAGGATAGAAAGATACGAGAGTGAAAAAACACAGAACGCATTTCAGTGGCTGTTCAGGGGCCAAGTGCTGCTGGAGAACAATCCTGCACTCAGACAGAAACATAAAATGGGACAGGATAGGTCAGTCTCCTGAGGTTTCCCTGCTCAGGGAAGCCTTGCCAGAGCAAATGCTTTCTGCCTGTGGCCGATGGGTTTGGTCTAACCGTGCTGGGAAGTGTCCCAGCAGCACTGTGCATTTACTGGGAGCCCAAGATGGTGCTGAGCACACCCTGGCAGAACTTTTCTGCTGCCTCCCCCAGGTCCCCAGGGATGGCAATCAACTATTTTTGAGTTCCAAGTAAAATTTAAAATTTTGCTCAAGCTAAATAAATCCTGAGGAACATGCTGTTGAACTTAAATAATAAGAATTATAATACATACAGAGATGGAGATAGGTGGTGGGATCATAATCATGGTGGAGTTTCAATCATTCCCCTTCCCTGGAGTGATTTAAAAGCTGTGTAGACGTGGCATTGGGGACATGGTTCAATGGTGGCCATGCCAATTCTGGAGGAAGGGTTTGACTCAATGATCTTAGAGGGCTTTTCCTACCTAAATTTCTGGTTTTATACAATGGCTGTGAATCCATCCCTTGGCTGCACAAGCTTTGTGTCTCCTGCCATCCTCACTGGTTTATAATCCACTCACCCCACCATACCAAAGCCAACAATCCCAGCATGGGAATCCTCAGCTTTAGGAGGTGTTTGGGATTTTTTTTCTCTTTTTTTCTTTTCTTTCTTCCATTAGAAAATGAGATAGCATTAGACTCTTTTAAAAACTCATTTTTTTCCTAGCAGCATAAATATATTCACAATACTTTATATTTTTTAAAACTCATTTCCTCTTTTCTTAACTCCTTGAGATAAGTGAACTCTCCTCTGTGTAAACATTCTACCAGAATACTGACTACCTTTTAAGCAATATATGATTTAGAAGGTAATGAAATATCACTTTCTTTTCATTTTTTTTTATTTTATAAATAGGTTTTAAAGTGCTTTTAGCTGCACTTTAGCTTTTAGATTAACAGATAAAACTGATGAAAGAGACACAACCTTCTGTCACAGGGCAGCATGGCATTTGGGAGGTGAGGTAGTTTAAAATACTGTTTTTATCTTCATTTCTCTCCATTGGGATGACTGTATTTCTTTACTACATCCCATAAGCTACTTTATCTTTGCCCATAAAGTCATTTTCTCCCTTAAACCCTGAATATTCTGCATCATGAGACTGTGTGTCTGCATGTCTGCAATGATCATGTTCACAATCAAGCACAGCTATGGACATAAAGTTATTTAAAGCTAAAATTAGTATCAGTTTTAGGCACTTTGGGGTGGTAGACTTTGGAGGCCATGAGAAATCTGAATTTTGGAGAGCAAGAAGTTAATTTTTTTTCAAAACCATGACTTCTTAAAATTGCACTTCCAGCTTTTAAATGCTTAATGGTGCCCTCTGAAGTCTCACTGGTGCTACCCCAGATCTCCCCCCAAGCCAAGAGCCCCACACTCAGAGGGGTTTTTGTCACTGCTCTTATTTAACATGATTTGTTCCCTGGGTCTCAGTGCAATGAAACCAGTAAATAACACACTGGACACACAGAGAAGATAACAAAAGGAAATAGTTAAGGTACTATAATAATTTTAGCCATTCTTTTTTCAGGTCACTATAATCTGCCCAAAGATAACTAATTGTTCAAAGTAAACATTCCACTCCGACCACAAAAGGAATCCATTACACAAACATATAATTCACAGTCATTTTTAGTGGGTTGTAAACAGTTTGGAATGAGCATAAAATGGGACAAAAATCAAAGTGAGCATTTAGAAATGAAAAAGTGTTTGCTACAAAAGGTCAGTCCCTTTACTTGGCAAACTATGTAGAAAAGCCTGGGAAAATGTTGAACACACAAGCAGTAAGGGAATTTTAAAGCCAACAACCTCCCTGTTTCTTTAAACAGACATCGGAACCTATAACTGGATCCTGTCAAACAAACGACTGCAAAAAAACATAACAGCTGCTAAGAAGTAAAGTTGAAAGATAAAGTTTTCTAAGCTAAGAACCTTCTCAGAAGTGGACTAAAGGTCTTTCTTAAATCTTTAAGCAAGGTTATGGATCCCAGGGTGGCTTTTAGGCATTGAATCAAATATGTAATTTTGTGTATCATTCCTGTCAGAGCATCCTGTGCTCCAAGAAAAGCAACAGAAAACAATATCTGCAACGTCCAGCTCAGCATGGAAACAGTACCTGTAATCACCAGCTTTGCTGCCTGCAGTGTCGTTTTTCAAGTCATTTAGGCTGATTTGAGAACTCTAACTCGGATTTGGGAATGGAGGGAGAAAATGAAGGATGTTTCAAAAGAGAGATGAAAGTTAAATTATATTTCCCTGGAGCATTAGGACTGTATTTCTTTACAAAACCCAAGCCACACTGGATACCCTGGGTAGGTTTAGGATACAGACTGCTAGGGGTGTTCATTTACTCTGTCATTAGACACACAGACGAATGATCTTCCCTGGAAAAGAGTTTAGTATCAGACTGTTTTCACACGATAAAACACTACTATGAGAAGTATTGGATGGCATGTTGTTGAGGTACAACGCAGACTGATTTTTTTTTTTTTTTTATGCGTTCTACTCATGCCTTTCACATATTTTTTTTTTCTAAAAAAGAAAAAAAAAAAAAAAAAAAAAAAAAAAAAAAAAAAAAAAAAGCCAGGACTTCTAAAGGGTCGCGGATAACAAAACAAATAGGCAACTCCAGAAATGATGACTGGAAATGATATCTGGCCTAGAAACACCAGAAAAGTCTTGCATTGGGCCCCACCCTTGGCAGGAGCGAGCAGGGGAAGATTGTCCCAGGCTCTCCTCCCTGCACTGCTCAGCGCGGGGCTGGTGCTACCTGTCAGACACTTCCCAGGGAGAAGAAGGAAGCAGATTGAAGAACAGATTGATAAACAGGAGTACAGATTGAGAAGGCCAGGTCGACAGATAGCCCCAGAAAAGCCTGAGGTCCATCCAAGGTAGGTGTGGATGGCAAAGTAAAAGAAGAAACAGAAAAAAACCCCACAGAATGTGCTGTTCCATCATAAAACTTTCCCCTGAAGTCCCTGAGAAGGCAGAAAATGAAGAAATGCTGGAGATCTTTGAGTAGTCCCTGTATTCCTTTAATCTGATTGCTGCACGGTATAGAATTATTCTCTTATCCTCAGCAGGTCACACCACAGACATGGGAGGTTTTTCTATTTAGGATATTGCATGAAATACTAAGGATACAATACATTTTCCCAAGATAGTTTTGACTTTAGAGGCACTAGTCTGGATAGCTCAATAATCAGGACTAGAAGTTCATCAAAAATTATGAATGAATAATTCAGTAATTATTATAAGTAATTCATAAGAACAGGAAGAATGAAGAGAAAAACTGAGCTTCCTTAAAAAAAAAAAAAATTAAATGTGACAATTTCCTTGCAAGTATCCAAGAATGGGCACAGTTTTATTGCCTCTCTTTATTAAATTCCACTACCAGCTCTGCAAGATGGCTGAGAAAATGGAGAAAGACCTTCTGCTTCACAGTTCTACTTCAATAACTAAAAATACAAAAAGAGGCTGAAAAAGTAGAATTCTTTCCATTTTTATCACATTCTCAAGTGAATCCTTGTTTGATAGATAAATATCAAAATCTCACACCAAAATATCTATAAATATGTGGTGTGAGATTTTTTAGATCAGATCTTAGAAAGCACCCCTGTTATGAAATGGTAAAGAAGCAAACTAGGGGACAAATGGCCAAACTCTGATCTAAGTTAGAGGAGAATATATTCAGAATTAATATCCTTTCGAGATTCATTTTAAAATAGTGTAATTAATCAGGAAATCTTGCCAACGGTTAATGACAACCTGTACATTTTTAATCTGTGGGAGAATATTGCTAGATTTGGCTATTGTGAGTAACCTCGTCTACTCAGGAAAATGTACTAATTAATATCATTTATTCAGATCACTGCTAGACTTTCTTTCTGTGCACAGTGATTTTGCTTTAAAATTCAGAAAAACAAGCAGAAAACCAGTAGGTGAACAAAAACTAAATCCATGAGCTGACAGCTAAGAACACAACCATTCAGTGGAGCACAAATGGTTTGTAAGTAACATTTAGGCATGGTCTCCTAAGGTCTTTTCTCCTAATAATGCTTTATCTGAAGCGAAGCACGCACGTGACATTTTTTGGTACAGTTACAGTATGTGGATGATATATTCTCTAAATAGGAAAAGAAAGCTTTTCTGCCACAGCCAATATGCCAGCTGTACCGAGTATCTAGGCCATCTTACTAAGACTATGAAAGTAAACATACAGTTTTCATTAAATGTGCCTTTCCCATAATTGGTACATAAGTATTTCCCATGACTCTGCAGTTGAGTGTCTTGGCTGGAGGCATATCTGGCCATTAAGAGGAGGGTTTCAGATCTGCTGAGTCTCAGCCATGCCGGGAGAACTTGGCACCTCCACACACTGCTTCCTAATACCAACCCCGGCACAAAATGTCATCAGAAGCTTGCATAAACATTGGACTTAGCTTCACATAAATTACTGCTGTCCTGAGATAGTTTATGCCAGAACTCAGTAAAAACAACACTTTGAGTAAATAGAATGCGAGTAAATGGAAGCATCTTAATCCAAGAAAACGATAATAGAGAAAAAAACCCCTGCGTATCAAATATAAACTCATAAATATAGTGATAACGTGAAATTTTTGTCTCATGCCATGTGATTAGCTTTTGTTTACATGTTAGGCTAAGCAAAAGGGGTAAGCTTCTCTGAGTTACAGCAAGTTTGAAGGAAACACAAGAACTATAGTGCAGTAGTCAGAAGGATGACCGCCTTTGAAGGAACCGTGATACATCCAGTTTCTAATACGAACATTTTTTGGATAATCTCACAGACAGTAAACATCTAATTACGTTCCTTGAATTCTTCTATTACAGTTCAGCAGTGCAGAGACCTCTGGCCTCACTTCTGCTTGGAGGAGTGAGCGGTCAGACACTCCAAAACATCTATGAAATATCCAGCACATTCTTGGGGGAACTCGTGCTGAGGTTGTAACCAAGCAGTTTGTTAGACACGTTCTGCATGGAGTGGCATTTTTGCAATCTAATCTCTGCCTTTCCTTTTCATGTTCTGAATTTCACCTCACAATTCCTCCTCTATTAATAGGCACTTCACACATTTTTCCCCTTTTTTTATCCAGCCTCCAGCCTCCCTCCACAAGAACCCAATGCCACTATCTCCCCCTGCTGAACGATCTCCAGTTTGTTTCAGTCTCTGACTTCCTGCCAATCATTCCGGGAATAATAATATCCCAGTGCTCTCTTTGCTGTATAATTAAAGCATGAATTTCCCCGAGTTTGAAACTCCTGGGTAGTTTTATTGCACCTTTCACTATAAAACCAGGTAACAATGGCAGAATTAAAATAGCTTCTGCCTTTGTGGGTAACGCTCTAAGTATCTTTTTTATTTTTCATGGATTCTCTTGTTCTGAGAGACTCCAGTATATGGCAGTGACAATGGGTTCACCCAGCCTTATTCTGAAAATAAATTTTCTATCTTTTGCAAGATATATGTTTCCCCAGATCCCTGGAAGAAGTTGTAAACTTGTAACAGATGGTGATGAAGCCTCACATTTTTATACAATACATTTTAAGATTCTGCATCTACCGCATGCACCTTCCAAAGAAAATGACCTTCAGTGAGAGAAGATGCACACTGCAGAAAGGAAGGCAGGCAACGGTGTTAAGTACATCTTTTTTACACTATGAAAATCCTTCTTATTAATCAAAACTTTTAATGAGGATGGACACTCATTTCAGTATTTTTGCAATATCATGACTTTTAAAATAACCGTAAAAATTAGACACTGGCACTCATTAGGAAAAAAAAAATATAGCCATGCTAGAATAACATTTATTTCGGTTAAATACAATTCAAGACTTAGAAAAAAGTATTAGCCTTACATTCACCAGGGATTTTAGAATGAAATTACTGACATTTTATTGATGGCTAACATTTGCTTACCCAGAGAAAGACTAAACCAACAACATGTCAAAGAAAAATACAGAATAATCAGCATGAATGAGTTCTATTAATGTCTTATCATATAAAGAAAATGAAGATACACAGAATGTGATATAGTTCCATTCATAACTATATTATAGAGTGTACTGTCTGCCTACCCTGGCAATCCAAGCAGAGTTACAAGGTTAAAGTTTTGATTACTGTTAGAGAAAAAAAAAAGTATCAAATAATAAGGAACTCACCTCTTTTTTCAACAGCTTCTATGCAGAGTCTTACGAACTGGGGAACTGTAGATTTCTCATGCTCACAAACCGAGCGCAAATGGGAGCCAAAAATTTGATCTACATTTGGAAGACAAGAGGAAAATACATTAAGACATATTATTATTGGTGAGATTTTTCTCTCTTCTCAGCTTGCCTATTAATTTAAAACTCAGATATTGAAGATGCATTGACAAAACTGGAACCAAATCCTTTTTGAGTCCTAGTGGTCATTAGCTTTTGCCCCAGAACCAAATCCCTCCACATCTGCTGCTCATAGTGCTTGATGGATTCAATTTCAATTGCCACTTGCACCTTTATTTTGACTTTTCCAAGGCTTGGAGGTCTCCAGAGTTTGGTTGGACCTGCCATAGAAAATGTGCAGGCAGTTCCAGAGCTACAGCTCCCCAAGTTATTGTATACAAATTTCCACATTATGCACTCGGTCCAACCTAGAAACTCCTCTGGTTGGGTGACCTGTCCCTTCCATGCATTTGGAAGTTTCATTCTTTCATGGAGCACTGTATGAGGGCAAGGACTTCATTACTTTGCATCATCAGGACTTGGTACAATTTCATCTCAACTTCACAAAATCTTTTTCTTTACTGATCGAATCGCCCGCTCAGAAAAAGAGGAGATACGAGATGTCTTTTGATGAGGATTTCCTCTTACACCATGTTTAACTAATGATCTCACTTCCTTCACAAGCAATCCTCTAACTAGATAATGCCAACTTTTAGTTTTTGTGATTTCAAAGTTTTGACCAACTTAGACTGTTGATCTTGAAGCATATTTGTATTAGCAGGTTCAACCCCTCAGATTACTAATTAGCCTCCTCCACCTCATTTCCACTCTGTGTGTTTGAGAGATTATGAAAAGAGCAATCAGTAACAGGGACGTTGTCAGCTAAAATCAGAATGAATCAAACAGATGAGAGGAACTATTCAATAGGAGCCAGTTAAATGCTGAAACAATAGGAGTGTACTGTCATCATTTACCCGAAGAGACAGTCTCCATATAGCATTTCAACAGAGCACTATGGTTCATAAATTGGTGTGGAGGCTTTGAAAGTTATTATGTAGATAGCTGAAAGGTGATAGCACCAGTCTGGACTTTGCATCAAAAACCCAGCAGCTCCCATGGAATTTGGATGTTTCCTCCGTGGCCAGTACTGGACCATAACCATACTGGACCATAACCAACTGGAGTGCTTTTTGCTCTAAAACCAACTTATCCTCACTAACGAGCAAAACCCCATTTTTAGAAACAATTCTGTGCTGCAATAAGCTTCATTTTCATTAATCACCACTACTTCATACTCAGCTCAGATTTCAAGAGTGACTCGACTGCCTTTTCTCTCCTGACACCCGGAGCGGGGAGCGCAGTGACAGAACCAGGGCGCCGGGCAGGGGTCGCTTTGGACTCCCTGAGATGCACCAATTTACACCAGCACCTCCCAAAGTGTGTGATCTGCATTCTGGGAGAGCACATCCGAGCTTGAATTGAAGTTATCTGGAGTTTGGGCTGCAGAAGGGATGGAGGACTGGGTTCACAGCGCTGCTCTGAGGAAGGTTGTGTGCATGTGTGGCGTTCAGCATTAGCGAACAGTCTGTTACATGTTTTGGGGTTATGTTTCTGACAAAGCACAGTCTGGTTACATTTTCTTCATAAAACATTTATAGCTGCCTTCAGTGGTAATTATACATACAGAGATTTATGATTAAAATGTACTAGCACTTCCTCTTTTGACATCTTAATTGTTTTTTAAAATTTTAGCAAAGACCTGTCAAATTCTTTGCATAATATGGAATGGTCTCCAATGTAAATTATGTTAAAAAAGAAGTAAAAACATGTCTTATTTGGTGGACAAAGACACTTGTAAACAATTTCAGAAGCAAAACAGGCAAAGAACTGCACTGTGTTTAGATGGCAACACACGAAGAACTGAAATGAAATTAGTGTGTTGCTGTTCAGCAGTTTCTCTTCTGTGTTATAACCACTTTATAATCAACTTCTAGGATTATTTCACAGTTACTCTTTCAATCTCCATCATGAACACAAAGTATTTGGTATTCCTGGGAGGAAATTCTGAACAGGCTGAAAAGAGTTTTACAATTCTCACCTAGTCCGTTACTTCATTTCTTGGTTCAGATTCTATAAATTCAGCAAAATATTTAACCTCATTTTTTATACCTTTCACTGCATGGATAGAATCACATTTTTTACCCCACAGTTAATTTTTAGATCATCTCTTCTTTAGAATACAGGCGATCAGGATTTTTATCTTGGATGGAAGGGCAGCAAAATAGCATTAATAGTTCCTGGGCATCCAAATAGATTATGATAAAACAACAGCACACAACTGCTTTGGAGGGTTTTTTTCCCCCTTCTAGAAATTCATGAGTATTTACAAGTACATGATCCCATGAGTCATCCAAATAATCTCAATTCTGAGTACTCCTGGACCACAAATTCCGTGACTCTCTCTAATCAATAGATTTTTTGCTGGATCTGTTCCTGCACATAAACATGGGAATGGCAGCAGTTCCACTGCCATATTTACACTTGTGGAGAGCGCAGGGATACTTGAAGAAAATTCAGCTAAGATTTGTTTGTGCACTATTTCAAAACACAAGGAATGGTGAATTGCTCGCTTTTATAGGCAAGATTGGTATGTAACTAAAATTAAAATATTATTTTCTTATTCTTTTATAAGTGGAGAGGTATACATATTTTAAAACTAGTCTAAGGGAAAGCTCTCCAGAACATTTTTTTCAAAAAAATAAAATAACTGCTCCCAAAGGGATAAGGAAAGCAAAAACCCCCTTTGTTTGATTTATTTGTGATAAGGTCCTCCAAAACTTCATCTTTTATGACTTGAAAAAAAGAGATGTACACAACACTCCTAACCTTCTGTTATGACAGTTTATGTTTCCTATCCAGCTTATTTAACTCAAATGCCTGGGAAATAGACACAATTACCACCTTATGGAATGCTACTTAACTTTAAATGCTCCCCTCTGAATAGAAATCCACTTTATCTTCTCAGAGTTATTCCAGTTTCTCAGGAATTATTTCCTCTATAGGCTCCTGAAATGCTCTTGTTTCATCATTTAAAAATTTAAACTAACAATTGTTCAGAAATATCTTTTATTAGAACAAAGGCAATTCCCATGCAGTGGATTCTGTTCACAAGGGCTCGTACAAAGGAGCTGCATACTATGCCCATATACAGCTTTAATCATTCACTCTTTCAGCTGTTATCAATTTAAAACCAATGAAACTCCCACACTGAGTCCATTTGAGCAGTCAATTTTAATATCTTGGGGCATCTGTAGTTATTCTGAATTGGCTGCAAAAGCAGAACTAACAAGTTAAGCTCTAACCATAAGTCTACATCAGGCTGGTAAACCATACATCAAACACCGACAGTTAGTCAATACTGTAGTATGAAAAACCAACAAGCATTTTTAAGAAGAGCAATATATTCATAATATGTTTGGTGGTATGGTTTACATTACACATCCCTGCTATCTGCACGTTTAGAAGAATTCTGCTGGAGATGGTGGGGTGTGTGACAGCTTCACACAGGGATATAAAACCAGACACCAGAAGAGAAGGGAATGGACGTTCACAAGTTGTATAATATAAAATGATGATTATGGCTGCAATGAATTGCTCGTTCTGGGGAGTTTCAAGTTTTCCCTGAGCTTGACAGGGCTACTTTTTGGTTGTTTTTTTTTTTTTTTTGAGTAGCTATTTCCAGCTGCAGCAAAGCCACTAACCCAGGGCTGCAGAAATCTCGACTATGGGAGACAATTCTTCTGGAAAAGAAACAATTAAAACAAAATCACTAAAGCCACATCCTCACTGAGAATGTCATTGTTTAACTGTTTTGGGTGTACATGGATGAGATGTGGCCACACTTGGAAGGAACTCATACTTCAGTGTTTTTTATTAAAAAAACAGGGAAGGGCATGTCAAATACTCCAAAGTCTCAGGAAGAAGCTTAAATTCTGGCATGAGAGGAGATGGTATAATGGTACAATGCCCAATTTTTTGGAAATGTGAATTACATCTATGTAATCCTGCGCCTTTCAGGAAGAGAATTAACTGTGCAACATCTGGATTTGAGCTGCTGGACCAATAGAGTTTTGTACCAACATCCAAACAGTTTGCTTTCTTTGTATCTGCTTAAATGTCAGAACAGGGAAGGAGAATAAAAAGAGAAAATCAGAGCTGAATGTACAAGGAGAGGGATAGGACAGTAGGCACCAGAGCTGTGAACTTTTGCAGAGGGAAGTCATGCATTTGGAGCCATATTCTTAAAGGTTACTTCTTCTAGCTGCTTTATGTGTAGTCATACACATTAAGTCAGACATTAAAGTGATGCTGATTCCAGACTGGGGCTCCAAATAATGCCATGACACTTTTACAATAAGTGGGGCAGGTCCTCAGCTGACTGAAGTCGGCGAGGTTGTCAATGGAGCTCCCCTGATTTATGCAAGCTGGGAATCTTGCCAGTCCTTTTAATGCGGAGATTTACTATATATCGTTGATCCGTGGCGGTCATCAATTAAAAAAAAAAATTACATTTGTGAACAGTTACTATTAAGTGGCATATGAGCTGCCAGATTTGTTTCACATTCTCAGAAAAAGGGAAAATAGTACCACAGACACAGGTCTCTTTTAAGAAATTCTGGTGTTTTACTGGAGACAAGAGCTTGTTTGAATTCAAAGAGAGGGCGTCTGGTGTACTACTCAAAACACTTCTCCCAAAATGAGACATTTAAAAATTCTCAGAATCATTTTTTAGCATCATGTCAAAGGAACAAATCACTTTGTTCAGTGTCTGGCTATCCACAAGGTTTAGGAAAATTGCTTCCAAATGTCCATATCAAAGAATGAAATACCCTTGTGACCCATTGTCCCTGCAAGTCAAAGGAAACATTTCCCAACTGTCCCTAAGCTCTGATGTGCACCAGAACACTTGCAAAATTCCTTCATAATCTGCAAGAATTACAGAGTACACCAAAGATGGGCCTTAATCTGCTCTTTTGGACTTCTTATGAACATTCTGCTCATTACACTGAACTCCTCCAAGGTCCAGTGATAGAATAAAGACATTTTCCCTTGCCTGGAAATGCAATGGTTGGAGATCTCTGTGCTGTGATCTGCACAACCACCAACATATGCTGAGCCCTGTTCTATAGGCTATCAAGCCAAATCACAGCTAGTTCCTTTCACTAGCAATTGAGTGGCTTTTATTTTCATCTTGAAACAGTTGTCACCGTTCCAAATTTTATGCTGTTTTGGTTTTTGCCTTAGCTTATGAAATACATTCAACGGAGTTCCTTCAGTGTCTAGCTTTTGGGAAAGAAAGATCCCCCTAGAAGAAAAGGAACCTAAATAAATTTCTTGCCAGCTGCATAGCTTCATTTTCCTAATTTCCCACAGTGTCATTTATATGAGCTTGTTGCTCATGCTTTTTTACTCTTTGCTGAGAGTGTATTTTGTGATAGTGTATTACCAACACAAGCATCATAGCTTTAAAATCACAGTTTCACAGAAGTTTCTTTTCCTTTGTTGGTCTAGAAAATCTCAGAAATCGGGATGCTAGGAGGCCAACATCAAGTTGGAGGTTGGCAATTCATTCTGGGTAATACTAAATCATGACAAAGCTCAAACATAAAAGATCAAAGTTCAATTATAGACTATAAAGTCATTTTAAAAGAGAAGATTTATATATTATTTTTCTAGCATATTAGTGCAGATTCTGTAAATTCTGAGAATATTTCAATGCCGAGGAACCAAGGACCCCTGCCCTAGCGTATAAATTTGGACAGTTATTCTCAAAATAACACTGCTCAAATGGCAGACATGGGACATGCCTCTTATTTACTATTTCTAGGTTGTGTGCACGTGTATATCTAAGAACAGAATTGTGCTTAGAGACACAAGCACATTCCACAACGTCCCCGCATTGCACATCATCTCAGAAATGCTTCAGAAAGCTTTGAGACCAAGGATATTTTGTGAGAGCATGAGCGAGATGGAACAAGGACAGATGATCTTCATTAGGGCTCTGGCTGGAGCACGAAGAGCCCCAGTCACCAGCCCACTGCAATGAATGGAGCCAACGTGCTGTTCCCATCCTGGCTTCTTTTCTGCACAGGACTAGAAAGCAGACGGGACAATGAGGACAAAAATAACTTTTTGTCGTGCAAAGTGTCGGTGCATCTTCATTTTCAGATCAACGTGTAGCTAACGTTTAACCATCAGTCTTCTACATTCCCTGCCCTGACTGTTATCCTCCTTACTATTTTCATTTAACTCCCTACTTTGCTTTCTACATGGATATCTGCTACACTCTACACAAGCAAAGTTTGGGTAAGAGTTAAATGACAATCACATAATTTCTAGATTTCCTGATAACAGTGTTGGCAGAACAAAGTACCCCAAGAGATCAAACTGCTATTTAATTTTGAAGCCTGTATTCCCAAATTTGGTTAATGTGGAGAAATGTGTGGAGTCTCCTGGCCAAGTGTGCACGCATCAGCGACTCACTGAGCACAGGACTATGTTTAAGTGAACTTACCACCTTAAAATGTATTTACTCATGACTATAATTTACGTGTTAAATTTATTGGAGTTTTGGTTCCAGCGTGACATACAATGTAAAAAATCAATATAGATTTGAGAGCTTTATAGTGCCCCTGGCAAATATGAATAGCACTTGATGAAAAGTGAAGGTTTTCACAGCACCTACAGTGCCACTGCATTGGAGTAATTAACACCACACGCTTCACAGATATTTATATCAATTCTTCACCAGCACACAGAACAGCTCTTTGTCAGGAATTTGGTACCAAGATGTCCTGCAAGGCTTTATACACACTTTTATTACAAGCCCCTATTTTAAGGGATTTACAATTCTGACAGAAGTATTTCCCTATGGAATAAAAGGTCGTAGGCATGTTCTGAGAGCTGGAGGAATTTTTCTTGTAAAAATTGGTTAACATTTTTTTCCCTTAAGAATCAAGCAAATAAATAGTTCTGAGGGGTTTCTGCAACCATTTAAGTCACCTTTAGAAAAATAAATAGATGCATCTTATAATACAAAAATTTGGCAAGCTTTCCATTGGTAATCTGGGTGGTTGAATTTTGTGATTTAAAAATATTCTAATATGAGACTAAAAATTAACATTTAAAAGTGGTCTCTGCATAAGCACCGCAACTGCATTTTCATAACATTTTAACAGATTAAGGGGATAAACTGTGGTGAAGACAATGAAGGAACCTTATCAAATGAGCATTTCACATAGACTTACAGTAGATTGGAATTAAGCCGTGCTAACGAACCCTGCCTCATTTGCATGGCCAAAACCTAATCCTAATGAAACTTCATGGTAGATAACTAACGTGTTTTCTTCATGGCAACATTAGTTTGGCAATAAAACTGTGCCTGGTACAGATTCTGAGTTACTGAGCCACCAATCAAGCACACCTCTGTTATCCATGGAAAAGCATCCCAGGTAGAACCAAGTTATGCTGATGAATCAAGAGTTTAATGCAAATCTAGCCAAACCCAAATTCATCTGGCTTTCCTAGAGAGATATATTAGAGGGTGGATTTGAGTTATGCTAATGAATCTGGATCTGTTAGCAAGGATCACATCTGATCCCTATGCAACACTGCAGGAGATTCATCAGCCACGCTTTATTAAGCAAAAAAAAACTCCAACCCTTAAATCCAGAAATTAAAATACTATAAATTACTCCTCTTTTACTGTAATGACTGAAACAAACTAACATGATGCATTCAAATCCCACCCTCAGCTCACAAAGTACTTCAAAAAGGCAAAACCCTCTGAAGTATTGAAATCAGTTACTAAAAATGTATAAGGACAGATCCTGAAAGTTTGGTGTGCAGGTTGCACAACTCACACACACATATTGACATATAAATGACATTTTTTCAAAGTTTCTGTGTCAGCTGGAAGCAGAACCCCATAACTGAGGCACGTTGTGGTTTCATATAATGAAGATTTCCTTACAGTAAACAACACTGCACTGAGCATCTCTGCACGTATCTAAAACATAAGAACTCAATTCATCAAATCTTCTTCTCTCCAGACATGGGCCCAGCTGGTGTTGAACTCTTGTAGCTGCTTTAGCTTATTCTGGCTGGGGTCAATCTCTTGGCTCAGGACAGACAAGTTTAATACACACTAGGAACTCCCCTTGCCATTTTTGACACACCACTGGAAAACTCACAGTCCAGAGACTGACAGGGGTGGCTGGCAAAATGCCTCTTCCTAGTCAATTTGCATGTGCAGTTGTGGGTTTCACACATAATAATTTGGGAGTGCGTAAATTTTTCAAGTATTATTCCAGACAATATTTAAAAACACAGCTTTGCTCGGATGTTAGTGGTCAGAATGCTACTGCCTTCAAGTTAACTACTAGCTTCTCAATGAAACACCTCTTGGATAAACTAACAAACACGTTTTATCAAAGAAACAATTTTTTAAGAATATGTGAAAGTGATGGCTGACCAGCTTAGCAAGAAATTGGAACAGGAAAAAAACCCACAGATTCAAAGCATTTCTTATTCGTTGACATGTATTTCAAATTGTTAAAAATGGATTTTGTTGGTGAGATAGAAAAATAATGAGAGAAGACAGCAGAAAGTCTTTCAATAAATTAGTCAGCACAGCATCTGAGGGTCCTATTTTGGGTTTTAAAACATAAAACTATATAGATATTCTTTTCTTAAAAAGAAATGGAGTTGTGTAGCATCTTGATTTGCATTGTTTTTGGTGTTAAATTGAGGGGCTTCTACCACCTGCACACCAAAGCAGAAAAACTGCAGGAGCAGTCAGATATCACAGAGGTAGATGAATCATACATTGATTCTTTTTTTCTTTATAGTTCACCACAGTGTTATGAGACACAGCAACAAAACCATGTTTAAGCAGTGCTTGTCCAATGTACTGAGTCAAATATTCATTTGTGAGATTTTAAATTTTTACACCAAAAAGAAGAATAGAAGACTGAACACACCTTTAATAAGTCCCTTTTCTTGCAATGTTTTCAAGGAGGGTCTTCGGGAGATGAACTTCTTTAATCTGCTTTTAATTCGGTTTCTGTCATTTGTGTCAGAGGCACTGTAGTTCAGCCTGAAAACTGAAGGAAACCAAGAGAGAAATTTTTAGTGAAATGATATTTCTGAATTAACAGTAGGTTTCTGAGATATCCTGAGAAAAGCATGGCCACAACCACCCTGGTAAGACCCCAGTCATGCGGTAGGTCAGCAGCGTGGCCGGTTGGACACTACAAAACCATCTGATGAATACTTCTGTGAATAAACACGGCGAGTTCACCCCGTGGGTTACGCGCAGAGCTCGGTTATTTATTGCCCACAAGTATTTGGATGGCGACCAGTTTGCTCATGAAGTGTTCACGGATCCCACAAGTTTCACATGGGTGATTTTTCAGCTCCAGCTCTGGGCTCTGAGCGTGCTACGCACTATTAGCTGTGCACTCCTAGCAATGGGAGAGGGATGGATGGCCACACCGCCAGAGAAGGACTGGGTGCTCTTGCCAAGATGGATTAAGCGTTATATATATATATTTCATGCAGTTATAGAAAACATGGCTGCGTGCCACAAAATGTGTGCAAGACGCATTAATTTATGGAAAGAGAAGTATTCCCGTCCTAATGATTATATTTTATTATATTTAAGCATTTACCAAACTGAGAAACAATTTGAGCGCAATTTATTCCTGCTCTGTGTCAGAAAGACATAGAATCCAGCTGCAGAAAATCCCCTGGAGGAGGTTTCAAAGGCATAAATTTAACTTTTTCTCTGCTGAGGTGCTTACAGGGCACTGTGATGGCTATCAAAATAGTAAGGAGAAGTTCAGCCTGTTCCAGAAGTAGCAGAGATGCCATAGGGAGACCTTTCCTAGAGTTTTTCCTGAACCAGCTGGCATCTAAAGATTTTTAACAAATCACCTGAGACTTGCCACCCTTGAATAACTCTTTTTCAGTGTCCTGAGCTCTGTCTCTGTGCCCATTTCTGACTAATCTAATGGGGCAGCCAGAGTGGTGCAACCCCCCTGGCAAAGGCCTCCAGCTCAGAGAGGGGTGGCTTCTTCTTTCTAAGGAAAGAACAAGACTTCCGTCTTCTCTTGGAAATCAATTAACCAATTAATCAATTAATCAATCCACCAAAATACAATATTGTCCACAAGGTGCACTGGCAGGAGCCTGGTCCATTGTCCCTTTGACAAAACCTCTAAAGAGATAATTTAGCTGCAGTTGCAGATGTGCTCCCTTCTTTCTCCATGCAGACTGAACCTCCCCTATAATGCAGCAATCTTCAGAGGATCCAAGCAAAGAGAGAGCAAAATTAAAAGTATGATCATTATTCTAAGTCTTTTTTTTTTTATCAAGGCATTTTGCATTAGTTTTAAACAGAACCAGAACATTCAAAGGTGCACAATTATAAAACAATGGCAAGCTAAAATAACTGGTTAAGCAACAGCAACAACCCTGGAATATTGTGGTTTACATTACAAATCTGATTTTAACAGCCAAACTTATAAAATGGTTTATGCTTTGCTGTTGTCAAGGGAGAAAAACTTGCCAAATTGTTCATTTTAAGTAAATAGAACATAGCCAATTAAGGAAAGCAATATTTAAACACATGCCTACAATGATCAGAGCATAGTTTGCTTCTGATTTCACTACCGATTTTAACAGAAGAGTGTTCCATTTTCCCACAGCACTAAAATGACCCCACACATACTTCCACAAACTAGTAATCACACAGGACAAATAAAAGGACACTTTACTGGAAAATACATGGCTTGGTACAATAATCCATCACTTATGAAAACTGAAATTCTCATTTTTTAATGGTAGCATTCCTGGAGAGATGTATCATAGAACATAAAGATTAGCATTCAATTGATGGTTGGTGCTTTTTTAACATTATAGCAGAGGACTTTTTGTTCGAAATTGAGCAATCCTTGGCAGGGACAAGCTAAAATTCCAAGTCACTTGGCTGTGCTATAAAAAGAACAACAAATGGATGTTTCTAATTCTGCATCTTAGTGGTACTTTGAAACAGTGAAGTGAGTTGAATTTAGTTCGGGGTCTCTTTTGTTGCTCAGTGTCACTCTGTCCACAGCAATTCACAGCTAGGTTGCCTTTAACCTGAAGCTTCCCCAAATGATGCAAATGATGCAGGAGTGAAAATATACTTTAGGTCCACCATTTGCCTGCCACTTTTCCCATTCTGGGGGCTCTGAAGTGTTTTATGCCCACTTTGACTGTTTAAGGTGTTCCAAGTGAAGTACATGTGGTCATCCTGTGAAGGGCAGAACAGCCGGGTGAACATCCCTCTCTTTAAAAAACAATTAACCCAGCTGGAAGTTTTATACCTGAAACAGCAATTATGGTGTTAAAACTACATCTAGAGGTAGGAATAATTATTGTCATGGATATCTTTGTATGTACCACATTTTGCTGCATGGCACAAAGTTCAAAACGACACTTGATGAATTTCTCATTTTATTCTATTAAATACATGTGAGTCACCAGAAAAAAAAACTCCAAGCCTCACAGAAGTTTAAGGGTTTAGATAGCATGTTCCAAAACCAAGCTTAGGCAGAAATATTCATGTTCTCACTTAGAAGTATTCCTTCTCTTGCCAAACAATTCTTCTCGCGATATCCCCACATTAAAATGGCTGTGCTATACCAAATATAAAAAAAAAATTAAAAAATAAAAAACAAACAAACAAACAAACAAAAAAAACCAAAACAAAACAAAAAAAAAAACCAAAAAAAAACCACAACAGTTATAAAACTCAAAAAGCACAATATTTTTTTTTGTTAACACCTTCCTTTTTAAATTTCAGGTTCTGGATTTGGCCAGAAGGAACCTACATGAAAGAGAGCTGGCAAATATCAAACAACATAAAAAAGGAGAAGTCAGTTCCATACAGAAGCTAAAAGGACTGAAGAATAAAAGGACCAAAGTATAAAATAATATTTTTTTTCTGCTAGTGCAGGTGCGTGCAAGGACACTTCATCAGCAAAAATGCAAGCTGAATATTGTCTGATTTTCATGTTTGGCTGGTAGTAAATTTAATCCTTAGATCTAGAAAAGCATTTCTGATTACTTTTGATACTTTATTAGACCTCCATTATTCTACAGGTTGGAAAGGTATGAAAGGACAAATGAAATAATGGCAAGAGCTTTTCCTCAATTCTCAAGATGTATGAAGTCAAACTAGCTAATCACAATAGGGAAGTGTCATTAAGTTTGGGTATAAAAAATAAAATATTATAAACAGATTTTTAGGGCTAAAAGAGAGAACACACCTTTGGCCCTTATTGTTGGATAGCATTGTAATAACATTGGCTGAATTAGAGGGAATAAGTACAAGTTAAATGCTCAGAAAAACAACAACAGCAACAAAAAACCCACATCAAAAAGCACTGATCAAAAACTGATTGTACTTTTCTGGCTTGTAAAAATTGTCTGAGTCCTTATTCAAATCCAGTCTTAATAATAGCATATAAGTAACAGAAGCATGGAAAGCAAGAATGAATGCAACACCTCCCAGTGACACAGTGCCACACAAAACAAAGTTTTGAGATGTACAGATGAATAATTACTTTTTAACATTCAATATCCTGGATTGTAACCATGATTCAATGAGAATAAATTTACTATAGTTTAATCAGGATTAAGCAGTGACCAACGAATTGCAGGGTGAAGCTACAAAAGCCTTGCTCCAAGATTTTGGTATGGTGACCACTCACAGAAGTAGGCAAGGCTCTAAACTCTTCAGGGCCAGGATAAAAATGTTTGAGATAACTCCCTGTGAATTTAATAATGAATGCAGACAATGTATTACTAGCAGAATGTTTTTCCTGGGTGTGATGTTCTTTGCTCAGAACATCACACCCAGGAAAAACATCACCCATGTTTCCTGGATGATTCAGAGTGCAAAATTTTCTAGTATGTCCTAAACTCCATATTTTATTGGCAAGACTTTGTAACTCCCCATAACACGGTCTCAAATTCCTTCCAACGACTTTTATTTCACTCTTAATTTACTCTGCATTTGTACATAATCTCAGGGGTTTACCTATGATTAATTCCTGCCAGGTACAGTGTATCTGAACACTTCCAATGTGTTGAAAGCATTGGTTTTTGAAGAACTATCCATTAATGACTTTCTGAACTGTGACAATAGATATTGACAGTGCTTGTCAGACTAAAGCACTATTGATTGTCTCACATCATGTGTATTGCAAAACCAATTTCTTTCAAGTACCTCTTCCTAACTGAAATACATTATTATGATGCCTATCTGTTTATTATAACACCCAAAATTACTGTATGTAATTCATTTGATGGGAAGAGCAGAATGAAGAGCAGCAGTGGGAATGGATAAGAGATTTAAATATCTTTGCATTCCTACCTTCTCTTCCATTAGCCTTGATCTCCAGGAAAAAAAATAACAAAATAATTAGCCTGGACCATCCATATGATTTTAGTATTCTTCAAAGACATTAAAATTTTTTGAAGTTCTTAGAAAGAGATGAGTTGTAGTATAATGATATATATAACACCCATAAACCCATAAAGTAATTATTTCCCAAGGAATACTAAAAATGACAGGCTTGACCATTCAAAATACAGAATAAACTGACCAAAATCCTAGCTGGAACAGTCTTAAAATGCATATGAACAGATCCTTGTGCTTAGCTCTCATGTCTGTTGTCTTAAAATAATAATTTTACAAAGTCCTTTACGGACTCATAACCAAGAGTCCTCAGCAACACCTTGCAGGACTGAAACAAAGCTGAGATGGTAAAAGAGGGAGGCAGGAATAGGTCTCTGTGACTTTGGAGAAAGAAAGTGCCAGTCTAACAGCAGTGCTACCACATATGTGTGAAAATATTAATTGGAAGGAATTAATTAGTTAATTAATTAATTTCAAGCAATGGGGATGCTTAATTGCTGAGTGTTTTATATTTCTGAAGAAGCATATCTTAATGTGCAGAGATGTATGATTAGGCTTACATTCTAATTGAATATATTGACTCATAACTTCAAGTTTTATTGGATACCCTTGGAATTGAGAATTCAACATTTCATCAAAATTTTTTGCCTGCAGCAGATGCAAAACTACTGTTAGCCCTTTAAGGAAGGAGCAGCATGCATCACTGCCTGTAAAAACTGACAGGTTTTCAACCAGCACCAGAGTTTTGAAAGTGACAAACCCAAGTCCTTCCTTCTTCCTCTTCTTTGTGATGCTCTGAGATGGAGCCAATAAAATCTCCTTTAAAAGGATAAAGAATTCACCTGCCCTTCTTTATTGAGTGAAGGACTTTTGCCAGTCATCCTGTTTTATCCCTTGATGAAATCCCTGGGCATGTCTCTGAATTATACACACTTTAATGAATAATTTTTTTTTTTCTAAAGAGTAAAATGAGAGACAGGTACACAGTCGGATAAAGAGCACTAGAAAAATTATGGATGGAAAAATAAATCAGGATTTGGGCATTGCCTCTGATCATTATTCTTATAAGCTTCAAAATTACAGAATTTATAACTACAGAGCATAGACTCAAATGTGCAGCATCACAATGGGTATCACCTTCCAGGAGAGGCTCAGAAGATTTTGCTTGATTTGGCACCAAAGGACCCGAAGTGATTCAGGTTTATGGTGCAATAATAGATATTTGCCACAGCAAGTATATCTGCATTTACAGATGTTTATGAAGTAAGCTCAGAAATAAACAATAGGAAAAAGAAAACAGTGATTATATAGCACAAATAATTTTTCTGTAATATGACAGCCTAACAACTTAAGTGCTCAGTAGTGTCATTACACTTTGTGAAATTTGCGTGCATTAGCAGTAAAGATTCAATAAAATGGCTGTATAATTCATATTTTGCATCATGCTCTTATGCTTACAAAATAAAAAAAAATGTCCCCCTCTAATAATAAATGGAAATAAATTAATAGCATGTTAAACATCACTACACATTTACATTGTAAAATAAAAATGCCACTCCTCACACAGCTTTTCTTAGTGGTATTTGCAACATAAATGTTTAGAAATGTAAGCAATATTTCTGAGTATACATTGGATTTATAAACACAGATCATACGAGATACCTCTCTTTAATAAAACAAATAATATATTTTTTTTTGAAAATGAAAAAGTAATAGGCCAAAACTATCTGGATTTCAGTTGTGCATGTGCATTTGATATGACGCCAAATAGGAAATGATTAGTTAAACTAGAGAAGACGTAGAGAACTAAAACACTAACTGTGAAGTGACTAAATAAGGTATTAAAATGAGCTTTGTTGAAAGAACTACTGAATTGCAGGGAAGTTACCAGTGGAAGTCCTGAAATATTCTTGGAACTAGTCTTTGAGTTTTCATTAAAGACTTCAGCAGGAAAAGTAGAAGCATTCAAAAAATTGCTTGTTGACTCAAGGCTGCAAGCATCATCACTTGAGACAAGAATTTGGGATATCAGGCAAAAACTTAGTGATTTTGAGACTGGAAACAGGAGTAACTGGATTAGAACTATGCACAGCATGGTTAGAGAAGGATTGGAATTATGGAATCATGGAGTCATGAAGGTGGGAGAAGACCTCTAAGAACATCAAGTCCAACTCTTCCTCAGCACTTCCAAGCCCACCACTAACCCAAGCCCTCAAGTGCCACATCTACACATCTTTCCAACATTTCCAGAGATCAGGACTCAACCACTACTACCCTGGGCAGCCTATTTCAGTACCTGAACAACAAATCCAAAATATTTAATTTTAATTAATAAAAAAAATAATCCTCTCTCACGAGTGCATAACCATGGACACATATGTGAGGTGGGAATTCCTGGCAGAAGAGGTGCAGGCAGCAGCAGCGAGAAGCACCAGGAGGAGGAGGCTGCTGAGGTTTTGGAAGGAGCCAGGGAGCTTGGCATGTTTGGCCAGCTGGAAAATGGCTGAGAAGAGCTGGGATTGTTCTCTGTGAATTTGCTGGTGGGGGTGGGAAAAGGAGCAGCAGAGGAGCGGAGGACAGCGGGGAGGGAGAAGAGCTGTTTTAACTGAAGAACAATGTTGGCATGAGAATAGATGAGTATAAACTGGCCATAATATGAAGTTCTAAACCACCCTTTTAAAGACGTCGTGGTGGCAAATAAAACTAAAAGAATTTAAGATGCAGCCTAATAAATTTATGTATGAGGACACAGAACACTGTACCTTGTGACAGGAGAGACTGGACTAGATCACTCAGAACTTGCCAAGCCTTTCTCTCCACAATTTTTTTTTGGTATTGTCACAATATTAGAAACACTGTTATACAAACTTAACTCGAATATAAAAAACAGAATGCCAGAAATCAATGAATTCATTTTATTCATACAGTATGACCAGTTTATGTTCATCTAATGTAAAACATGTGGGGCTTGGATGAAATGTGCTACAGTACACAGAGTATTTAGAGTTTAGGAAGAGAGAGCACAGTGTACTTGGGAAGGGGAAACTGGTCTGCCCAAGATCATCTCAGGGATTAGGACTCTCGACACACCCTCTTTGCAAAAGTATTCCCAGGAGAATACTCAATGGATGGAACACACAGGAATTGGAGAGTGGTCCTTGCCCTTACCTAACTGGGTGAATCAGAGTTTGCAGCCACACAGTCTTATCCCACTCCTTTCTCAGTTACTGAAAAAAGAACTGCAATATTTGAGTTAATGACTTTTGAAGCTGACATATATCGTATAAAATATTATTTAAGAAGACTTCACAAAACAAAAAAGGAATCCCATGCAATTGGAGGTTGAGGAAGACAGAGCAAGATACTGTAGACAATTTCCAGATTAAGTTGAACAAGTAATTTACAATAAATAATGCATTCAGGGGCTTATAGAATGTGGAGTTCTGTTTGCTTTCTTCTGTTGTGAAATATATGCAAATAACTTTCAAGTCTTTAAACTTGCCTCCTGAGTTAATCTGAAAAAAACCTTTTCAACCTTTTGCAACTATTATGAATAGTCATCACTTCCACTAAACTGCTCAGGCAAAAGGACAAGAAAATGATATGGTTCCATTTTCTACCAGGAGCACTGGACAGATTTACACCAAAATAAAACCCTAGTAGCCATGTGGAAATTTTTCCTTAAAAACCTACATAAAATTCTGTCTTATTCATTTGGAAGCAAATTAATTATCTGTAGAGAACAAGGGAGTCTTGTATTTATATCAGCCTTGTTAAGAATTGTACAAATGTTTCATATATTGAAATTTTGACATGTGCTTGGATACCGTGTTGAGCCTCTAATTCAGATCCAGTCTTTTCGGACCCTTCCAGAAAGAATATCCTACCAACAAATTTCCTTTTTCTTGAAACTTTTATCAATTATGTTTCATTCTTCTAGATCTTAGAAGTAAATTAATTTAATATTTAATTATATTCCCATTGTAGTCAGTCTCTGCTTATACTCATAACCCTATATTTTTTGACCCACAATGAACTTCTAGTATTTCTTATACAATAAAGGACAGAATTATTTCACAGTGCCTCAGTTATGAAACCAACATGCTAAAACTGTTTATTTCCAATGAGAAACAGTAGTGACATTCAGCTCTATATTTGCTGTTTCAAACCACAAGTTCCAGCACATTTTTCTGTTTTAAACAGCAAGTTTAGTACTTTCCAGTGACTGTAGATGTGGTAGTTTACGAAGAAGAAAGGCACACCCATTATCTTTAAAGTAATCAAAAAATATCTAGCCAGAGATCTGAAACCCATTTGCTGTACTCTGTCAACTATACCTTATCAAATTATCCCTACCTCAATTATATCATTAGAGTAAGAACAACAACAGAAGATCATCCATGAGCTCATTTGTAAAAGAAGCACGTTGTCAGATTTCAGAACTCCTTTTACTTCTTACCTCAAGTGAAATTTCTGGTAAGAATCTCCAATAGATATGTTCACATGAATATAAACCTTAGACAGTAACTCTCATGCCATCAACTAAATTTTATTTTTAAACAGAATTTATTTCAATTTGCTAAAACACAACTGATCTTCAGACTTTTGAGCAGTTGCAGCTCTTTGCTCAGGTAGTGTCTGTGTGAGAACACTGGAAAAGCTTCCCTGTAGGTAATTTAGAATCTGCATAAAATAAACAAACCCAAAAAGAGGACCAAAAGCAGGCTACAGGCTTTTTTGTGAGGCTACAGCTTTTTTTTGGCGAGGCTTAGAGGGGCTGTGAGTGGAGAAGGAGCCTTGTGAGATGTGCTGTGGGTCACCCTCCTGTTGGACTGAGACAGGGGAATTACAGGAGGAAAAGGGAAATCCAGAAAGGAGCTGCTGTGTTATTTAGCCACGTGTTTTGTGGCTGGGACCCCAAGTCTGCCTGGCCCTTGTGCAGGGCTCAGAGAGGGACACCTCCAGAGATGCTGCTGGGCATGTGGTGACATTTAGTCCTTTATCCAGCCTCCAGAACAGCTGCACTGGAACGAGCTGCTTGAGCAGGCAAATAGTTACTAATTATCAGGCTATTTTCCTGAAATAAAATCAGGCCAGCCATCACAACAACTCTGAGACTCTTCAATCAGCTACTTGTGGGGTTTTCATGGGTGCACTGACTCTCTGTTTGACCAGCCATGGTCAAAATTCAGACAAAATGTTAAAAAGAGCCAATAGAAGACTGCTTTAGCTTTAAAATTAATGTTCCAGCTGACACACTGTGCAGGGGCTTAACCTACTTTAGAACATATTTAATAGCATAATTTAGCCTCAAAAAAGAAAAGCAAAATAACTAATGATGGACAAATTTAGGGGTCGAATCTAGTTCAGATAAACATTCAAAAGTTCAGATGTTGAACCGAACCTTATCTTGTCCATGAAAAGCCTCAAACTGAAGGGCCATATCACATATAAGCAAAGCACAGGAGGTTGTGGAAACTTTTCCTCACAGAAGGAAAACTATTATCAGAAACCTGCACCTTACTGCAGCACTCACGTGTAAAGCAGTTAAGCATCAAAGCAAAAGCAAAACATTTCCGAAAACTGCTTCATGGTCACAGTAATATTTGGAAGAAATCCAACACAGAGAAAAGAAAATAATATTAAGGGGAAAGATAATACAAATGCAATTAGACTATCAACCAATAAAACTTGATAGCTGAAACCTTCCAAGCTTACAGAGAATAAGGAAACTGGAGATCAGAGGACTCTGCCTTTTGAAGTCTTGCTGTCCAGATCCTGGGGACCATTATCCAGCTGAGCATTTTAAAGACATTATGAATATTATGTCACAGAATTAGAAAGCTTTATTACTGTGTATGACCTGTAACTTGAGCAGGGACAGCTACAAATGAATTCCAAATAAACAATTGTTTGGAAAAGGTGAATTCTGCTAATTTAGCTTTCTGGGTTACAACTCACCAGTTAAAAGACATGCTTTCAAACAGCATTCTCCTTGTGGGTTATTGATAACAGAAGGTATAATTCTAATGGATCCTCTCCATTCTCACATTCTCCAAATACAAACAATTTTTAAGAAGCTCTATTAGAAAAGAGGAGACTGCTGCTCTGCCTGGCCTGCCAGTTTCTCACTCAGCAGGCAATATCTGCTACAGTACCCCAAAAGAAACCAAATTCAGACACGAGAAGCAGCAAACTTCAGTGTTTTTTCAGGATCCTTTCTTTCCCTTTCTCCATGTCTCCATGTTTCTATCATCCTCTTTTCCTAAGCCTCTCCCTCATGTTTTTTTCTGCCTCCATCCCTACAACTACCTGTGAAAACAGAAAAAAAATTGCTTCTCTCATATTTGAACCCCTAATTCAAACCACCAGGTGCCAAAACAAAAGATATTTTAAACCAGACATCAATTACCAGTTCACAAATGACTGTGTGCCTTGCATTAAGAGCAAAGTTAAAACAATAAATCAAGTATTCCACTGCTTGTAATTGTGCCTTAATATCAGTTCTACCCTTGATCCATCAAATTGAGTGATCAGATAACACAGTATAATAATCCAGGTGTTACAGTGTTTTCATTATTGATTCATTAATTTTTAGTGCTATCTTTTGATTTTCAAACACCTCAACTCAAATACTTTCAAAAGAAGATAGGAAGGTAGAAGCATTATAGCACTCTAAAATTATCATCTTTCATTTTAAATAGAAAGGAAAGAGGTTATTACATGTGTTTTCACACAAATGTATATACACACAAAGATTATCTTTGCAGGAACTTCTGAACTTCTAGGAAACCACAGAAATGAGACAACGTTTGACTTAAGTGAATCCATCTATGGCTTGGATATAAGACAGTCAGACAGTGATTTTGAGGTCATCACCTGAACTGCTTAATTTTCAGTCACCTTTCTGGTTCTTCTAGTATCATTTATCAAGGGAAAACCTGTGCTGCTCAGGAGCCAGCTGACTCCTGAGAGAAATAAAACAAAAAGGCCTTTTCTGAATAGGTCACAGCTATGCTGTCCTAGAAAGAGTGAGCATGAAGTGATGTGGTGCATGAGTTCCCACACCTTGAATAAATCTTTCCTTATAGAAACCCACCAAGACAAAGGCTGTCTTTCCCTGATTTATAAGTTTATGCCCCAAATTCTGTTAATTGGTAAATGATCCAATGTGCATCTGGCTGCCCTCCTGTTCTGCCCTGCCCACATCTGGCCACCTTCCCTTGGGCACTGAGTCCTTGGATTGAAGAATAACCTTCCTCAGAAAAAGTGATTATAAAATGTACTGTCACTATGTCATTGCAAAATATATTAACTGTAAAGCTTTCTCAAGTAGGGTTTCATACCTGTATACTTTTAAAATTATTCTTGTTTTCTGTACCAAGTCTCTTCATGAATTTCAGGGTAAGTACATTAAAATCCTTTTTTGTCTCCAAAGGTTTTTTTTTTCAAATGTATTAGCACTGGGGTATTTTAAATGTTTTAATTTTGTGTATTTTAAATGTGTTGTTTGCAAAGAGTTGCTCAGTTTTATAAGAATGTTACTTCTTTGTTTAAATTGAACACCTTAAAAATTAATTACAAAAGCTGTTATCACATGTAGGCACATATTTTATGTGCTATGAAAAGCCTTAAGGCAAGTTTGCTCCTTAGTTTTCATAATGAATGTACTGGATGCAAGAGATTAAAGGACAGCAAAATCTACCTGTCCTGGTTGTTTACTTTTAATGTCTAAAAAAGCGGCAATGAAAGATATAAATACAATTCCTACACTGTATCAGGTGAACCATTTCCATATGAGAGACTGAATTCTGGTTTCCAAGTCTGTGGGAAGACCTAAACTTGAATACCAATGCAAAAAACACTGACTGAAAGGGAAAGAGATTCAGAAAAGAGTTCTTTGAGATGATCAGAAAAAGAAAAGCAGCACCCTATCGTAGGAAAGAGTACAAAAGCTTGGCTGGCCTAGTTATCAGCCCAAGCAGGGGGTGGTACACCTGAGGCAGAACTGCTGCAAATGAGGAGCAGGCTAAATGTTGCCACAAGATCACAATTGCACCACAAGTCCATTTAGGCTGAAAATTAGAGTGCTTTCAGCTTGAAAACTGAAGTTTTGGAACAATTTTCCAGCCTGAGCTGAGGGGCAAAAGCATTACTACTGAATTTCATTAATTATGAAAGGAATCAAATGAGGTAGTTGTTTTCAAGGGCTGGGGAATTGATTCAATGCTACAAAAAGTCTGTCTGAGGCAGATAATGCTGTGTTACACTTTTCAATAACAGCAACGCAAGTGAATTCCTCTTGGGTGAATCCTGGGCGCACTTAAGACAATGGCCAATGGAATTAATTAAATGGAGCCAAATATCCTCGGTGGTGAGGGGAGCTGCTCATATGTCATAGCTCTCTCTTCAGCATCAATATTTAAAGCCAGCTAGTTGGAACCTTTTACTTAATTGAGAAACAATACAGCATTTAACCCTTCAGTGATGTTCCACCCTTTGGCTTTCAGGCAGGATCTGTTTACCCGGTTCGTCAGCAGGCAGCTGGTGGAGCAAAGAGGAGACCCTACAAAACACAGCCCTTTTAAATTCCAATAATATGCCCTGTCCAGCAGAGAGTACCATTAAGTGGTTTTTTAAATATGTGGGATTTGCTGTCGCAGTTTAAATTAAATAGAACCTTCTAGGTAGAAGGTCCAAATATATAAGTGATCTCACCACTTATCAGGGAAAAAGGTGAGTCTGGAAAGTAGGTATTCCTGTCTAGAGCCTGACGTACAGTCTCTCAAACTGAGCTTAATTTAGACTTTTATAACCTAAAAACCTCCTTATTTCTATCACATTCCTCCCAAAATACCATGAGGATTGCATCTAGATTAGTTAGAAATAATAGTGAAACCTCAGGACACAGTACAGTGTAAGAATCATTTTTCTGGCTACAACCTTCCAATAGGGGTATGTATTTCAATAAATATCATGAAAGGTTCAAAATTATGTTTAGAGGAGTGATGGACTGGACTGGCTTATCCTGAATAACAAAGTTCAGCAAGTCCTGCTCACTTGCTCTAGTTCTGACCTCCCTGCAAAGACTGCAGTCTAAAATATTCCCTGTTGCAGCGAGAACGCCTCCATCTATTTAGGTGTTATCTGTTGTCAGCCTCTTATTCCTTCCCCGTGGAGGAAAAGTTATGGAGATGCAAAAACTGGAGATCTACTGACACACGGTGATGGAAGGTCGAGCAGAGATAGCTGTCTGCATAGTGGGCTGCTTTCAACTATAAAAATTGTGGCATTTTGTACAATCTACCTCAAACCTTAGTTTTGCTACATAGTGTAAAGGAAGATCGACTGGTTATGGAACTGAGAGACCAAAGCAGTGGAAGACACGTTGGGTAGTTAGGCTTGGAAGTGGCAGAGTCAGAGCAGATTCCTCATTGCAGGACTCTACCTCACTTCTAGTGCATGGAAAAAATATCCCAACTGCTTGGCTCCAATAATGCCTCAAATCTCATTATTTGTTTGTGATTGCTTTTTCTAAAAAAAAAAAAAAAAAAAAAAAAACCCACTGCAATTTTCCCAAAATGTAGTTGTCTTAAGGGCTGTGTCAGTATCTGTGGTTCAGTAAGAAAAGACTTAAATCAATCATGATACCCAGTCTCTACTTGCCTCCATATCAAACCCATCTAGAGTGCACATGCAGGAGTTTATTTTGTTAAGAAAAATACGTGGTGTCTCTCTCTTCTTTGGAACAAAGAAGAAATATGGATTTGCAACCTTTTCCTTTTCTTTCTTTAAAATTAAGTCCTGCAGTAGTGTTTTGAACAAACCTGAAGAGATTTTAAGACAGACATTTTGTATTATAACATTCCCCTGGGTCGTATGTATGATCGTCTTTACTAAAGCTCCTTTCAGTCCCAGTTGAATAAATATGCATTTTGTTTCACTAATCTTGAAACAACAGGAATAAAGTTTACCCAGGTCTTTTATACCTCAGAGAACAAAACAAATACTACAAATCTTTAGAGAGAAAGGATATACAAAAGGGCTTGAGGTGAATGTTTCAAAGCAAATACTCTTTAAACGATGTGCAAATTATTTCAGCACTTGAACATGATTTATGAAAGGGGATTAGTCCACTGAAACAAGAACCGAGTTTAAACTGTTGGGTTTCAAAGTCAAGGATGAGGAGTGCTAGCTGGAAAAGGCAGAAGAAACTGGATAGTAATCTATAGTGAGGATTTCTGATTGATTTTCTTTAACTAACTCAATCCTACATTAGCTATCACTGTCATTCATACTTAACTGTGGTGGGCAGCATAAAATACCTTCTTTTATGACATAATTCCCCATAAAAATGAAGTATGCAATGGCGATAATTAAGTAATAATGAGGTAATTAATAACTCAGTGACTAGCTCTGTATTTACCAGTATGCCCCATAAATGAGCACGAGAAGTGTGAAACAATTAAAGATTATCCAAGCTCAAACAGATAACTTTTCCAGCGAGTTGTGTGTCAGTGAGCAGACCAATGAGTCACAGGTCACATCTATAATAATACATTATATTATATTATAATATTCCCACATACTCTTCACATAATGGGTTAGAGCTACTCTTAAATATTATAAAAATGATCACTTTTATGTAATTGTAAAGATTAATAAGTGAGCTAACTTCTCATGGTTCTATAATGACCCTGCTGTTCTAGTAGGTAAAGGAAAATTTAATGATCCTGCTCAGATATGATTAATATCTAACTTTTTCCTGGCTAAAAATCTGGACTTGGTTCAATAAAAATGAATTAAGTGAACATGCATGGGTTTCCCTGCCAAATGTTTATATGGAAGTTGGATATGCCCAATTTAAAAATATGCTTTTTCAACCCAAATAGTAAACTCTGGAAGGATTTTGGAGAGTGAAGTAGAAATAAAACAAAGGATTAAGGAAACATTATATTATAATTGATGGAAACAGGATATTCAAATTCAGGAAAAAATGTAATTTTTTTAGTACTAGTCACAGCCAGTTGTGATTTTGAGTGCAACATAATCTTCTATTATCAGTAGAAGTGACACAATTTGTTTCTCAATTTGGCATGTTTTGTTTCCCACATGCCAATATTATTACTTCTTTGTTGCTGAATCAGTATTTTCCTAAGCTTTAGGAAGAGAGCATACCTATACTTAATGTAGCAGAGAAACATAAGACTACAAATATGTGAAAAAATGTTAAGTCCCTGTAGTCCAGATGAGTGATTCCACTCTGCAAACCCAGCATGTTGCATTTTCTTTTCCTGCTTTTTTTTAGTGCCTGAAGCTGAGTGCATTCCTCTTGATGCAATAAAAATAAATGCCGCAAACATACAAGATGCAGAGTGACAAAATTAACATTGCAGTAGGAAACTGCATATTTGCAGCTAGTTTTCATTTTGCTTTCTGTTTTAATTGTTGCCGTTGGTAATGCTGCACTAATATACATTATTGCTTTATGTTTCTTGGCTTTATTAAAAGTAACAAAACTGACCTATACATAACGCTAACATTGTAATATAATAATAGTCCCTAACTAAGATCATTTGGCTTTGAACTTCACATTTAGCTGAAATAAATGGGCCAGGAAGGGGAAAGAATTCAGACCTCATCAGAAATAACAAAGAAATGGAGTGATTTCCAACTTCTGTGGTTCTAATTAGAATCACGAAGATTGGAAAAGACCTCTGAGATCATCGAGTCCAGCAGTCAGCCCAGTGCCACCATCATGGTCACCACCAAACCATGTCCTCAAGGGCCATATCCACACCTTTGGGATCACTTCCAGGGATGGTGACTCCACCTGTTAATAAAACTCCTTTTCAAAGAGGTGACTCTGTGGGGATAAAGGACTACATGAGCTACCACAGAATCCAGCCCTCGATGAGCTTGGCTGGGCTAATAGAACTTCTCTCTACATCCCAAGATATGGTCTCCCAACCTTCATCCCCTCCATGTGTTAGAGAGGAAAACAGAAAACTCCCGCAGGCTCCTCTCAGCACTGCCTGTAATTGCAGTGCCTTTTTCTAGGATGTATAACGATGTTTTCAAGAAATAATTTTTTTTTTCCCCTTCTGTTATTACACAGCCAAAACCGTGCAAATCCATGTGTTCATGCCCTGGTGCCTATCCTTTCCCTCCTCAGAGGAACAACAGCCTCAGACAGGAGGTCTTTGCCACAGAAATTCCCAGTCCTGTGGGAATTCCTAGTCCAACAACCTTAAACCGTCAAACAAGTCCTTGGAGGAAGATTTAGCCAGGGAAGGACCAAGTGGAGCATGTGAAGCCAGGGAATTTTCAAGCTCCACCAAATTCCCCATTTCTTCCACCATGTCCATTAAATGACCAAAGTGGGTTCTGCTGCTATTTCCCCTCACACTCATTGTACAGACTTGGTTATCTAACAAACTCCCTTCAGAAAGGATTCCAGATGCTTTAGTAATTAACGAGGGATAAATACACACCATGCTCAAGTTTCAAAATTCAGCCTTCTGAAGAAAAGTGAATGAAACAAGAAAAGCCATTTTGGGCAATTTTAAATCACACAGTGCATGGTTCAATCCTAAGGACTATAAACTGCTGAATTTAACTGTCTTTTAAGAAACTAAAGCAGACTTCAATTCCCAGATGACTTTGTAGCAAATACCTATGGAGGCAAACTGAAATTAAGAAGTTTTGGGAGTTTTCCCCTTGATTTAAAAGATGCTAGGAGGTATATTCCCAGACACTGCCACAAGGCCATTCCCTAGGGAAGCATGCAAAGGCTGTGGCATCCCAAGAGCAAAGCATCACCCTTTTGGACTTAAAGACCTATCCCTCCCTGTTGAGAGTCCAAGAGGAATTTAGGTAAGGAAAGTATCGTTATTTGAGTTGGCTGGTGGCCAGGGTGCTGGGGCTGAGACCCTGATCCTTACAGAGAGCAGAAAGGAATCTCAAGCCTGCTCTCTAATATGCATGACATGTTGGCTTTGCTGTCAACTTTTCCTTCCACCCCCTGCCTTTGTCCACTTTTTCCCACCTGTTGCAACTTGTCCTTATTGGGGCTGAGAGCTGGAATTGTCTTACTTTGGGATCACATTGTGTCTGGCACAGTGACGCCTGGGGTCTCTGACTGCTCTTAGTGAGACACTGAGATGCCCATGAAGAGCAAACAACGCTGACACAACTCACCAAGATGTTCTTTTCCACACAAATATATATATATTTTAATTTTTTTAATGCTGGAGTTGTGGCACCTCCAGCTAGAATTCAAACATGGAGGCGATTTTTCCAGGCGGCATGACTAACCACCGGGTTTCCAGTAAAGCGTTCTTGAAGATAAGGAAAAAAATATGCGAGTAGAAACAATAAAAATAATGCAATTCAATCTTATCAATTCAGGCAGTTCCAGCTTTTATGTGGCAAACAAGGAGATCAAATTGCATTTATCTAATATCACAGATTTTTTTTTAAATGTCTAAAATATTTCATTATTTTGCTTTGGCAACCTAAAGCTGAGGAACAGATTACTGTTCCCACTACATAAGGAAATAACTGACAACAATTAGTATTTATTCTTGTTGCTTTTGTAATAAAAATAGAATTCCATCACTTTCAAGGAAACCTAAAATATTAATAAGAATGTGATGAACTGAGTAAATGTGACGCCATAAGGAAATGATGGAGAACAGGTTGGAAATATAGTGCTTTGGGAATGGATTGCATTATCAAGCTTGTGATTGTGCATTTTGACAAGAGCAGCCCTCAGATTGATACGGTAGCCAAAGGGCACTCTTCCTACTACAGAGCTGTTTGTTTCCATCCTGGAGAGGGGGAGCAGGAGGGGAATTGATCCCCTCCGACAATCAATAGCAACTCCAGCCCAGGCTCTTCCACAAGAGGTCACTCCTGGGGGGACAGAATTCCCAGATGAGGGCCACAAACGGCCCAGAGGATGCAAACCAGAGGATGGGTGCATGGGCGGGAAAAGAAGGGCAGAGCTCAGCTGAGAGCATCCACTTGGTTTCAGTGCCCAAAACACAAGAGATGTCCTGACACACAGTAAGGCCCCTTGGGGTTGGGAGAGAAGAGCAATTCCTGGAAATTGCACCTTGTGGTGCACAGACCCTTTCCCTGTGTCCCAGATTGTTTCCCTAATTTCCATACACCACAACAGCATCTCTACTTGAAGAGTAATCCAGGTGCCTGGTTCCCTGGGATTTAAAAATTAATTAACATAGCAGACCACCTACCAGTGAATCCAGTTAAAACTGGTACTAATTAGGAGCGGTTTTTGATAACCTTACAAAAAAACCAAAAAAAAAAAAAAAACCCAAACAAACCCAAAACACCCCTATGGTCTGAGTGATAACTAAATTACTTGGAAATTATGAAGTTTGACACTAATTTTTAAAATGATCTGTTTAGAACAACACTTCTCTGCACTGAAAGAAGTGGTGCTGCAAGGCAATCTTCTTGCACAAAATGCGCCCTTCTTCCAATGGAGGAGGCTGCTGGGGTGAAAACCGTGTTATTTCTGACCAGCATCAGCTGCAGAAATTACATCAGTGAAATAGCTGACATCATAAAATAAAAAGTCATTTCTTTCCATGTATTTGAGAACAAGATCACAGTTTTTCATATTTTTGTAACACTCCCCAAGGCCATTCTTGGTTTCTTCATAGCTCAAGAAAACTTCAATTAGAACAGGAGTTGGAACCAAACTGGATGAGAAGCCACTGAAAAGCTGCATGACCAAGAGAACAGCCACTCTCTGAACTTTGGAAATTGAGCCTGGCAGTTTGAGCCCAATTTTCAATGAAAGCAGTGTCTACAGCTCAAAAAGCATAACAGAGAATTACCATTTGTCCTTGTAGTGCAAGCAGAAGCAATTAGGATTAGACATAAAAACCAAATTCCTGCTACTAAATCTCTAGGGACAGTCTCCCCAGTTTTAAATTAAAGAGTAAATTACTGAAATGCTTTGGTACCTGTCCTTTATATACTTGTACTGCTGAAAATAAAAAAAAAAAATAAAAAAAGCAATGATGCAGCAGTATCAAGGATATTTTTGCAACCTCTACAATGTAGATAAGGTAAATTCAAATGAATCTGAGCTGTCTGAATATTTCATTAAAGGTTATTAAAGTGGGAGGGGGTGGGCTGCTAAAACATCAGTTGCTCATCTTCTTTGTTAAACTGGAGGAGTTCTAAGGCGTCATTAAAAAATCTCCTTTGTTTGGATTTGGCACTGGCAATAGTCAATAACGTAAAAGCACTATAAAATTATAAAATCGTTAAACTTTGCAAGAACTTTATAAATACACTTGCAGATATTACACATATCTTTGTGCTCTGCAGTCAAACTGGACAATGAAACGACCACCTGTTAACTGCTAACAATGTGTCATTACCAGTTCTCATGCCTTTTTAAAGCAATTTTGGCTCTAGCTGCCGATAATTCTGGCTACGATACTTGTGTGAACATTAAGGGCACAGAAAGCCAAAGGCAGAAAACTGACAATACAGTTTGTGCTCAGACTACTAATAAGTAAGTGAATAATATGATTTTTCTAATTCCACATAATTGCTTGATCTCAAGGGGCCAAAAAAAAAAAAGTTCTGAATACATATTTTAGAAGCAATCCAATCTACGGTATTTAAATGCAAGCTTCGATTCAGTGAGATTTCACAGCAGATATTTTCACATTTTTTTAATAGTTTAAATAGCCTTTAACAAAACCGAGGTTATTCAGGATTCTCTAAGGTTTGAAAAGAAACATAGACTCAGTCTCTGTCACTGCTCATAGTCACTTTTTCTGTTTTGTCTGACAAATTATCATTTAAAGATATGTGAGAAGTCTAAATAAATAAATAAAAATTCCCTGAGTGCTGAGACAGTTTATGGGCATTTTGCTATTAGCTACAATAAGAGCAGAATCAGACCCTCAGAACTCACTGTGTCCTCAGTCTTATTTTTCTTCCTCTGAGAAATGCAACGTAGCACCAGTGCAAAGATATTGGGACAATTTTTCACAAGCCACGTTCAGGCTACTTTATATTTTATAACACAAAGAAAAAAAAAACCAAAAAACAACAAAACCACAAAACCCTTAAAAAAAAAGAAACATCTTCAAGATAATAAGAAAACGAACCCCAAAATCCTGTGGTCTGCAAAAAGTGACTATTTAATGAGTCTCTGTTTGTGTGTACGTGCACGCATGTGTGCATATATTTATGATTGTGTGGATAATTATCATTAAAAATAGCTACGTTGGGTCTTTTTTAATGCAGCCCTTTTCTTAACATCTCAGGCTTTGATCCTGCACTGAATTTGCGTGCAGGCAAATTCCTACAGAGCCCTTTGGTACCCAAAGGCACCTCGAACCAGCCTGCCAGTCTGGGGCTGTCACCGCCAGCAGGATGTGAATCTCCCGCCAAACAAAGGAGGAAAACAAAAATTCAGGGGAGAGGCTGAAGTTAAAAAAAAATGCTGGGTGAGGGATTCAGGGCCAGCAGCAGCTCCCGCTGCCCACGATCTCACGAGCATCTCGGCACAAACTGGGAGAGCTTTTTCAGAGGAGTGAAGCACAGCCCTGCTGGTTTTAGATCACTTTCTTTTCTAATCACACTGACAAACAATCAACGCCCAAACCCTGGAATTTATCTTCTATAAAATTATAGATACATCACTGATTGTTGGCTGCAAAGGATATGTCAATTCCTTCAGCAATTCAGTGTATAAATACACAACAGACAAAATTACTCTGGCAATTTGAGGTATTTTACCAAAATGGAAACAAAGCAACTGCAACAGACCATTAACGTAGGGCTCATGTTGCTTATTTTAAAAAATAAATGGCTTAAATAAATGTCTTTGCTCCTAAACAAATTTATTTTGCTTAGGAGAGAGTGTCACCCTTTAAAAGTGTGGAGCTAGTAACTGTCTTTACTTAAATGCAAGTTATGTATATCAGTGCAGAACATATTCAGCTTTAAAATTCTCGGTGATCTTCCTTACATTCTGTATGTAATAAAAATTATCTTGTCTTGTAATGGCATAATTATTTAAAAAGGAAAGAAAAAAAAAAGGAAAGAAAAATGAGGAAAGAAAAAAGCCTTACTTAAAGATTTTCTGTGTTCAGGCTTTGGCTCTTTGGATTCAGTGTCTAAGTTATTCAGTAATTCGATGCTGGAGGATCTTCTGAGTTTGAACTCCAAATTTCTCGATGTAATTCTCTGTTCTTTTGGCTGGGAAAAGAATATATATATATGTATATACATATGTGTATGCTTTTAATAAAATTATTATTTGTAAGAATGAAGCAAGAGATTCCGGAATGCCAGTACAGAAGCTAACAGACACACACAGAGCAAGTGTGCAGGGAGTATATAATTTAAGGAAAGTGTAATGCAAAATTTGTCATATGGCAAAGCTTTTATGGCCCTGACAGACTGATCCTAATTTCTGAGATAAATTCCTATTTAAGTGAGGAAAACAAAAGGCCTGCTTCTTTAGGCTTTAGGGACCAAAATTATTTCCACATTGCAGGCTACTTTCAAATGCTGGCAAAGAGGAAGACTGTTTAAATTGCTTTTCTGTTTTGGATAGTTACAGTAAATATTCTTGCAAACACAATTACTTCAAACATCATTGCAAATTTGGGGTTGAATTCTGCTGGTTTAAGCTTAAGAAGTAGTCGGGGGGCTTTTCCATTATTCTAATTTACTGGCAGACAACGTGAAAACGAGCAGGGGAAAAAAAAAGCAAAAAAAACCCCCAAAAAGAACGAAAAAAAGGCGACGCTGCTTCGGCTGAAGCCACGTCTCCTCCCATGGCATTTGGTCAGGTGAGACTCAGCCATCCCAAGAGGCTGGAGAGCTGCCAGGCTGTGCTTTGCACACCCGTTCAGAGCTCCAGGAGTGGCAGAGCTGGCAGAGATGGAGTGGCCGCGAGTGGGGACATCCTGTCCTGCGCGCTCGGACCGTGGCCACCCATGGACCACTCGTGCCCCACCAGCTGCTGCTGCTGTGGATGCTCAGGGCTGCTCATGCCACAATATTATTCAGCTACACTAAAAAAAATACATATATATATATATAAAATCAGGTTTATTAGACGTTTAGTTGAGTAACATGCCAAAAAACATTTATTTTTTTTTTCCCCCGAGTCTCCGTGGAAAACTCCACCCCAAAATCTTTAGTTGGATATCAATATCCTCACACACCCAATGAAATGCACAATATGAAGACATACATCATCAGATCAAACTTTCCTTGGCTGATTATAGCCTCAGGGTAATAGAATGTTTGTAGCTCTTTAAGGAAACAGTAGCTGTGTTCAAATTAACCCTTTCAAAGAGGCTGCAGATTCCACTGCACTGAAAAGCTCTGAAAAATGCAAGAAATGGGGATATTTTTCTCCCAACAGATTCTGCAGTGAACAAGGAAAGTCAGTGCCCTCAAAAAAAGAAAAAAAGAAAAAAAAAAAAGAAAATGTTCTTGGATCAGGCAGGGATAGGAGGAAGATGTTTGGAATTTGTACTGAGAGTGGCAAAAAAGAAAGAAAAAGCTACAGCTGAAGCTGGTTTGGTAATTAAAAACTGTTTTAATAAAATGCAACCCTGCTTACTTCTAGTAGAAAACCCCCAGCCTTCCTGGGAGAATACCAGCAATCAGTTACAAAGGAATATTATTTGCTAGCGTTATTCTTGTGAATAAGTAATACAAAAATTCATAAAAGGCTCAAATGTATTAATAGTTCTATTGAAGATTATATACTGTAGGCTGCATAAACAGAAAATGCAAAAATTCATTAGTTATTAAGTGCTTGTGTGCTTTTACAACCCTCAGCAAGCCAGCGTCCTTGTTATTTCAGAGAAATAAATGTAGCGTTCCGTTTCGAGGCAAGAATCAAATGACATTTTTGTGCAACAACCTTGTTTATCTGACATTTTTTTGTAGATGTGCATACATATTTTTATATCCTTCAGAGAAAGGAACGTCTAGCTAGCTGCTGACTGCCTAAAAACCTGTAGAGATGCCTGAGCAAATGAAGTTGAAATTGCTACATCTTAATTAATAAAGGTAACAGCCAAAACAAATACATACCAATCTGTCAATTGCATTTTTGATAGCGTGGAACCAATCCAATATGAGAAAGTCGATATCCGACTGGAAGAGGAACTCATTTCCTGACACTGTGGTGATCTGGGGAGGGCATGGGCACACACAGGTGAGTAAAGCACACACCAGGCAGACGATTTTCCTCTATTTTCCCTCCCGTTCCCCCCACAAATGCTTGTTCTTTTTACTGAGATTTGTCTGCTGGAGCGCCGAGTTACCGAGGAGTTCTGAACCTCTGTCTGAAAACTGTTTTGAATATGTCAAAACAAACGAGATATTGTCTCAGCAGTGCAACCACAGAACACAAATAGTGCAGAAATAACGGGTGTGTGACAAAAGTTAAGAAAAGCCAGGAAACTTGGTGTAACGAGACACAGTTCAAGGGAAATCAAAGCACCCTGAAAAGAACTGAATGCATCAGGAAAATTATTTCCTGCCATTTGCAGTTTCCATTTCTGTTTTACTAATATTGGTTTTTGTGTCTGCTACCTCCGTTCTTGTATTTGCACATTTATTATTTACCTATGACTCCCCATTTCCAAACATTTTGGTGAAATTGATAATGCCACTCTTTCACATTAAAAAAAGAAATTATCATCAAAGGTGGCTGCAGCAGAGTAATTAGGAGCCCATTTATCATGAAAAAAAAAAATCCCCAGTTCGTCTGAATAGAAGTCGATTTACATTTTTGACCCACTCACTGGGAATATTTATCAAAAGAATATTCAATCCCCTGATAATGCTGTTTCACTGCCTAACCCAATATTTGGTGGAAATATGTATGTATATGCTGTTGGCCTGAACTTCTATAAACCACTGGGATAATAATGATACATTATTTTTTTATTTTACATGCATATATATATATATATATAGATATATATATATATATATATTTCACCAGAGGAAATCTCCAGGTATTTCACACAACAGGTTGGAGCAACCATTTCACAGATGGCAAAACTGAGGCCCAGACCTGTGCAGTGCTTTGTCCCAGGATTACTCCACAGATTCCTGGTGCCCACGGCCATGGAGCATCACCTGGGCACAACATCTTTGTTTGCAGACAAGTCAACCAAGGGCTGCATCACCAGCACTTTTGGAAGGGGCAGGAGCTCATTCTGCCCATGCTATAAGACAGCTCAGCTCCTGCCAGCTCTGGAACCAAAGTTTTGTTCTTATTTCACTGCTGTTAAAAGCTGCTTGTGCAAAATTTGGTGGTATCCACGCGTGGAAATGGAACATTTGGGTCTTGGTGTGTTGGGGATGCAGGTTTAGTCTGAATGCTGGAATGTTCACTGGAACATGGATTATTTAGCACCAAATAGGGATTTCCTTCTGACCAGCTCTGGGAAAAAGCAAAGCTGTTATGACCTGGCACAGTTTGTTTATGTAAATACATTGACCTGAAGTGCTACTCTTTCCCTGCATCTCCCCCATGTCAAGAGTTTTTAGTGAAGCTAAAAAGAAACAGCAGATCCTCACCAGCCTGGGTACTCCCGGCATCTCCCTCAAAACTGAAATAATACCAGGGAAAAGAAAACCCAAACCAAAAAAACAACAGCCTAATGTCACATTAATTGTCCTATAACCCTCCCTTTATTGAGGAAATGCCTGCAAGGAAGGTTTCCAAAGTCATCAGCATTAAGGAAAATCCCGTCAGCGCAGCTCCAGCGGAGACATCCTGTGGGAGCGCTGCTGGGAATGTGGGAACGCTCCCCTGGCGTGGGCTCGGGGCTGCAGGGCTGCAGATGTTCACCCCATCCCCTCTGCACCCATCAGGGCCAGCTCCAGCCACCCCGCTGCTCCCCAAGCACCAGAATGAGTTATTCATTAGGGAAATCTTTATTCCCTCATTACTCCAGGACCATAACGTTAATCACCATTTGCACGCTCACCCCTCCCTTCACCAAAAGGAAATAAAAAGTCCAAGTGCAGCTTAAGGTGAGCAGCAGAAAAGAGCTGACCTCCATTTGGGTTCAAAATGTATGATATATCACAATTTATTAATGTATACATGCAGATATGAATTAGACTAAACACAGGCAACAATTCAATCTAATGCCTCTCTCCCAGTATAAACAAATCATTATTAAAATTATAAAATGGAATAACATTTTCAAAGTAAGAGCAACATATGTAATTAGATTTACTGTATTTTGAAGGCTTAAAAAGGACACAACATAGTTCAGCCTTCCGTTCAGTAAATTCAGGCTTTATTAAAATACAAGTATTCAGCACTGCATAAATATTTGCACTGTATGATATGCAAAAGAGATACTCCATTGCTAACAAGACCAAAGCAAAATACATGTTGAAAGTTTCTTTGTCTTGAATGTGTTATTTTGATAATCATATATTATCAGTGTTTTATGAGCAAATCTGTAAAAACAGATCATAGAATGGAGGGAAGAGAATTCATTTAAAATATACTTTCTGTAAGATATAGTTCAAGTCCTTTTCTTTCTTTCCTCAGACTAATCTTCAGAGTAACAAGACAGTTTCAAGAAGACTGCTACTGCTCTCTACAGTTTAAATGCATCCACTCCTTAATTACAGTCAGTAATTGACTTTGTTCTGCTCCATTCCAGTCATTCACAGGCAAGCAGTTCCAAAGGCTTTGGCTGGTAAATCCCATTTAATGTGCAGGTTTTCTATCCCACTTTTATATATTACCTCCTTAGGATTTCTGATAAATTACTCTTGGAAAGGATTGCTAAACCATATTTGCACTTTGAACAATCAAATTTTCAACACCCCTGGGAAAAGACATCAGTAAAGAATGCTGGTTTTGACTAAACCTTGTGATTGAACAATTTATGATCACAGCCCTAAATGATGTATAACTAACAACAAGCAGAAATTGTTCAATATTAAGGCCTGTTAACACACCATCCCTGTGTCAGGCACTGCTGAAATAAACAGAGGGGCTGGGGAAACAAATGAAAGACAAATCTGAGGGGGAAAAAAAAAAAGAAAATTAAGTGCTCTATCCAGAGCTGCCAGACTCCATTGTGCCAGGTACTTCACTTATTTAAATACCTCCCGAAATCCCTCTCTCTGTGCCATCATTTTTTGCAAAGGCTACAGTCCAGAATTAGCACTACCTTACCAGGCAGAATGCTGCTGCTGCTGCTGTCAGCAATAAACACCCTCGAGGACTGACAACTGGCATTAACCCTCTGGTTTGCCATGCCCTTCAGGATGGGGACAGGAGACACAGGGTGCCTCAATTCCCTCTTTCTCTCTAGAGCACCAAGGCAAAAAAAAGACTTCAAAGCCTGAATCAACTGACATGGCAGTTTTGCAGGGAGCTGTAGCACAGCCCTGCTGCTAAGCATTGATCCTCAGAAGATATCGGCTCACCACAGGTAAATGTGTGCTAAATTCAATGCACTGCTGGGCTGCCAACACTGTGTGGGAAGTGGGGAGGGAGGCAGGTGTGAAACACTTCCTGATATTCTATTTGTGGCTTATTAAGCGTTTCTCTTGTCACCTTACAGAGCTGCAAATGGAGGGTTGAGCTTCTTTTGCGTGTCACCATAATGATGCACCAAGGTGGTGTTCAACAAGATCCTGTGTTATTAAACAGAAATGTACCTTTTTAGCTCCACAAAATACAGGACACTGTGTCTAATTAATGCCATTACCATTTTATAATATACAAATATACCTTGGAGGCTACCCAGAATCAATGGTTTTTAAAAATTTACAAATTATGTATTTTTCCTGTGCTAGGTTGTGCTCTGGGATATACTGCTGTGCCAGGACTTCCAAACCCTTACAGGTCATCTTTCGGAGCTTGTGTCACAGACTTTCCTTTCACAGTATATCCATGCCAATGGAAAACAGCCATAGAAGAAGATCAGTGTCTTCTGTCCATGGTTTTCCTGCAAAGTTTGGTCTGGGGACCATGGCACCACTGTGAAAAACATCTCATTCCTGGTATCCCTCTAGTTCTTTACCAGTATACACTTTTACAGATGTTCTTGCATTTATTTTAGCTGCAGAACAAGGATGGAGGTAATTTCAGAAATCCTACTGACAGACATTCTATGGAGATATGGGAAAGGGTGATAAACTCACACAGCAAAACAAAAATCCAAAACTGTCTTATTGATTCGCCCACTTCAAAGTGTACTTATGCATCTCTGGTGGCCACAACTATTATTTGCAGCGATTAACTATTTTTAGACAATGCCAAGAACAAACCTTAATACAGGAAGTGAAGAATTCTGTGAGGAAGGAGAAACACAGCAAAAATTTTGGTCTGTATTGTGCAACAAGGAAAAAAGAAGAAAGTGAGCAGCCAGGAAAGTGTATGGCTTATGTATAGCTCAAGTATGAACACCAAAAATCCATGTCACAGTTCTTAATTCAGCCAAATACTGAAACAAGCCAATGCTCAACTCCCCCTGAAACTGGGACATCCAGAAAAATTGCTGGACTATCGAGGTGAGGATTCATATAACCAACTTCATATAACCGACTCCAACGGTTCAGTGTTGGATTATTGGATGCTTTTGGACCGTGGAAACTTCAGCAGTTGCTAATCCAGTGCAAGATTCAGTGCAGAAAACAGAAATTTTTATGCCACCTGGGACTCACACAGCTTGTGGTGAACACTAAGTGATTTAAACTTGGATTGACAGATACCTCTGTGTGCAGAAATTCAATAAAATGTGTTCCTCTTGTTGCACTGTGCATTGGGATTGCTGCCCTTGATATGTGTAGGAAAAAAAGGAAATGTGAGTTGCTGGAGCATTTCTAGCTCCAAAGTTAACACTCTTCCCCCTTCCCACTGCTCCCTTCATCTCACCTTGCTCGCTCAAAAAGTGGTGGGTTTTTTTCTGATCATGTTAATCAACCTGATTCCCCATAATGAAGAGAAATCTGGATTTTTCTCTCTGTTTTCCTAATGGAATGGGGTCTATCCATGCAATGCAGGACACCCCATTTACCATCTGCATGGCAGCCACCAGGGTTGGGCCAGGGAGGTTGTGAAAAGAGCCAAAAAGAAAGGAAAAAAAATAAAATAAAAAAAAAGAAAGTATATCTGTCTCTAAATATTAATTTTAAAAAATCATTACAATATAATAAAACTTGAGAATAACTACGCAAACCCTGCACACTCCTCTGTCCACACCCCCAGTAAAAGCAGAATTAATTTAAATTGGGAGACACTGTACTCCTTAGTTGTTCAATTAACTGGATTTCAATTAAACTGGGACAGAGCCATGCAAGTTTCTAAAAACATGTCAGAAGTCTAACTGCATTTCTGGAAGTTGATCTTAAATTCTTTCTCACAGATAATCCAGTCTCTTGGCCATGTTTATGCTGAATGAGTAAGCAGCCGAGAGGATAAATAAAATATCTCTCTGTGCTGTACCATAGTGAGCTGGGTCTAATATTAAAAAATGGCAACAAAAGGAAACAAAAGGCTCAGTCTTGAGCTGTGTTATACTGGTACAGCATCATGTATCCATTTCATGAGCCAGCCTATCAAACAGAGGTAGTCATGGTTATGCTGATAGTTAAATTACTTAAAGGACTCTAAGATGTTTATGACTACCAAAGAAATTTCATTATCAAGCAGATTGTCTGTCTCATATTACAGTCTGGCTTCACCCATCTCGCAGTCCTTTGGATGTCGAGCAAAGTTAACATTGAAGTGATGGGCAAATATCAGCTTGAGAGAAAAGGTCTTCAACCAATCTTTCAAAAAAAATGATATTTGTTAAAAAATTTGGTGAGAAAGTATCTGCCTTGTGTTCCCAATGTTGCTAGATGTTAAGTAAATATATGCTGATTGCAAAAAAGTTGCTTTGGCAACTCTCTTATTAAAATGCATTTGTAACCCCCATCTGTCATGAAAGTTTTGAAAAGTTTGTTTACTTTGGAGAGCCGCCTTATCCAGGGTTACCCCGGCATACAATGATAGCAGTCTTCAGAAGTTGTGTGAGGAACAAGCCACTAGGGATCCATTTTTGTTTTAATTGGCACACACAAACACTTTTCTGGTCTGTCAAAAAGATCAAGCTAATATGCATGGCGGGTGTTATATTCTCAGCTTTTGGGAGCAGTAAAGCTCCCTTTATTTAAGTAATTTAAATGATAGACTGCAAAAACTTTGCAAGTCAGAAAAATGTTTTATACTTTCTTTGGGAATATTTGTTTTAGGCAACAGAAAGTGTTCTACATATCTAAAGATGTTGAACCTTATGTTTTAATTACCCTGCTTTTTCCTGATTCTGTAAAAATGACTGTGAAAACCAAGGATTGCAAAGAGGCAACAAACAGATCCTGTGTTTTCACAACTTCTGCAATATTACAATTTGTGCGACTGAATACTGCCAGATGTTTATAGGTTATGTCCTAAGCTGTGTTGCCTTGTGGTGTGACTGCTTTGCACATCCACTCTCCTTGTGGGAACCTTTGTGGGGTCATCAAGTCAATGCAACCTCCTCATATATAACGAGGTGCTTCTTAGTGAAAATAAACTGAGGCTGGCATTACACACAACAATGGCTCCAAAATGGGTTGAGATGTTTCAGATTTGAGGGTGAAACTTACAAGAAACAAAAAAAATTTACAATAAAATATATTGTACCAGTGGAGATTAAATAATTTTATTTCATGGTAAATTCCTAGGATTGAATCCTTCCACATAATTCAGCAATAAAATAATGAACTCTGTGATGGTTAAGAAGGAAAAATTTTTGAACCTGAAGTTTCCCTTCTTCTATGCCATAAACTCATATGACTTGCCAGTTTGTCTTGAAAAATTGCATTAATACTAACTAGGTGAGAATCATCTCTCTGCACTATGAGACAAAATTTTTCCTTTCCTTTCTGGCCATGATGAATCTCAGATTCAGAAGAACTGATTTTTATCACTTGTAAGGTAAATATTGAACCAAGAGGAGGTCTCAATTGAAGCTCATTAAGCCCTGAGAGACCAAAACTCCTTCTTGGGTTGGAAATGGAGCTTGGACTGGGGGTCCAAGAGCTTCTCTGGAGGGAAAGAAAGGTGCAGGGATATTGGGATGCTGTCACTGATTTCAAGGAACAACTTGTCCCTCCATCCACCAGTCCAGGTCTGTTTCTTTGCTGCCTTGGAGGAGTGTGAGAAGGAAGTGTGTGATGTTTGAGCAAAGGGAAAGGTAAGAAAGAGCAAACAACCTCTGCTAAACATCCAGGGAACATCCTGGGAAGTACTTCCTGCTGATCCCATACACTGCTAACATGCCCTGGGAGAGACAGCTGGAACACAGGGATCAGCCTGTGAGAAACAGGGGTTTCCTTCAGAGGATAAAGAGAGCAGGAAGGGCAATGTGAGACAGGCAGCAGATGACCCTCCTGGACGGCAGCCACTTGTGTGCAGCCTGCCGTGTGCCCCCTGCCCGTGCTGCCCTCTGCCCCAGCCCCATGCCACCGAGCAGGAGGGGTGGGATTCTGACAGCCTTGCAGCCAAATCACAGGAGATGGGAGTCACCAGGCTGGGGGAGCGAGAAAGAAATACCCCCACAAGTGGTAAAAGCAAGAGATAATAATTAAGACACAATTCAGTCGTGTCTGTGCATAGTGGGAAGTCAGGGAATAGACAATTGCACATTTTGTCCACGGATGAAGACTGAAGGCAGTGCATGAATACCCATTGCAAGCTACTTTTCTCCTTGGGGTAATATTTTACTGTTATTGCCTTTGCAATCTGAAGCCATACATTACACAGCCACACACAGAGATATTGGCAATGGTTTCTCAGAGAAGTCCTGTCTTTCTTAGCTTTACCAGCTGGACAATACCTAGTGATGAATGGTTCTCCTGTCCAATTTTATATGCATGTTATAACACTTTATGATGTATGTGAGTGAGACTCAACGTGATAAGTCCTTGTAACAAACAAAAATATCAAAGGGAGAATGAATGCTCTGCTTTCAGTTCAGGCGAAGATATATATTTAAAATATATATGTGCTGGGTGTAAAGATTTCATTTTGTTGACTCTTATTTTAGCCAAAAATTTATTCATCAGCAGCAGAGCATTTCACAGCTACATTATTTGCAAAAAGAAGCCAGTGCTGGCTCTTAGTATTTCATTTACTGGCACATATCTCCTATTAATGAATGCTGAGATTGCACAATAAGGAAAAAGAGATGTTGCTAAAGGTGTCTTTATACTTACAGTAACGTATTTGGCTGTGATTATAAGTGTTTGTAAAACTTTCAAGAATCGTTCCTTGTCTACTTACACTAATGAGAACACCTGGTAAGTTTAGAGATGCACAGGCTTATTTGCATTGAATTCAGGTTTTTGCATACTGTACATCACTTTTTGAAACAATTAGATGTTTACAGAGAAATATAGCCAACAGAAGAACAGCAGCTTGAATGCCCTCCAGCCCAAGTCAGCGCTAATCCTGGTCTGTGTGAAAAGCAGAAACCTGCTGAATTATAATACCGACACAAATTCAGTGAGCAGTGAACAAAAGTGTACCTGCAAATCCTGTGATAGCAGATGTTTCTGGTGGGGATTGCTACCTGCTGTTGAATAAAGCATCTCTTAGAGATGAAACAGCACTACTGAATGGGATTTTCATTGTTTATTTACCATTTCCTTTTCATTCTGATAGTTTCTTTTCCCTTTTTTTTTTTTTTTTTTTTTTTTTCCTTTTTTTTTTTTTCCTGGTGACTCAGAACCTGTGTACTCAGCATGTAGAACATGCGGTCATTCTCCAAAATAGCTGCATATGTAATTTTACTAACTTGCCAAAAGCCAGTACAGAAACACAAGATTCCTCCTACTGCTCGAGATCCAAGGCACTGTCTCTCCAGGAGAGGGATTTGTGGCCTGGGGCAAGAACAGGAGGTTCCTTTCTATAGAAACAGGTCTGCTGAAGGGAAAGTGCAATATCCTGCTGTGCCACGGCCATGCCAGCTATTGCTTTATAACAAAGTACAATATCAAAGTTGGTCCATGATCTGTAGATACACTCCACCAACTGTGCCAAGTTCCTGAGTGGGGCAGGCAGGAAAATATTCTGGTTATTATCTCCCCTTGCATGCAGGGAGCAAATCACACAGAACATCTTGGGTTTGCCCCCTTCCATCTTTATTTGTATGTAGCTACCAGGAAAAGATGAGCAGGATGAAAAATGTTTTGAAGAAGGCTATTGCATCCATTCAAGAAAACAATCAAGTCCAACTACAACAACTGGAAAGATTTCTATTTTAATAAGCTATTTAGTTCTTTAATAAAACTGATGCTGATAAGATTTAGGATAAAGAGGGATGAATTTTGTAACCTAACTAAATTTTGGTTTCTCAGGAGTCACAACCTAGTTAGAAAGATGTTACGGGTAATACAGGTCTTTACTGAGCACAGGAGAATATGGATATTTCAAAACACAAAATCCTTGTATGGTCTGGGTTTGAAGGGAGATTAGAATCACTCTGTTCCAAACCCCTGCTATGAGCAGGAACATCTTCCACTACACGAGGTTGCTCAGAGCTCCACCCTAGAACAATTCCAGGGATGGGGTGTCAATGGAGTTCCCAAAAGACCAGTAGACTGTGAACCTCTCAGATGCAGTTCTGATATTTATTTTGCCTAGTAATGATGCTACATGAAGTAATAAGCAGCATCACAATACAGATAGTATGGAGACAGCTAATTTCAAAGCATAATATCACCGAACTTTTGAAATTAGAGATTCTTGTATTTTGAAAAAAAAAATATCTTTTTATGTCTCCAATTCATTGTGATAGCCTCAGACCAGTTTTCAAGGATGATCCTTGAAAGGATTTTTTATTTGGACATTCTGGAACTGCACTGACAGCACTGGAACTGCACTGGCCTTTAAATTTATCAGCTGCTCTATGTGATACTGTAGTAATGACAGCAGGTTACTCAAAATGTTATTTAAAAATATCACATAACCAAAATATTTAATATCTCTTCACAATAGGTGTCTAAGGGGAGCTTTTCTAGGAAGGGGGAATATAGGTCAGAACTTAGGGAATTGCTTACAATAACTGATTTTGGTCAGCCAGAGGTCATTGGTTGAAAAACTACAGAAACGTTTGACTATGTAGCTCACAAGCAAGAGAACTTATTTAGATCAATTCTGTAATTTAAAAAATTAGAGTGAAATTAGGAAAACAACACAAGAATCGCATACCATCTCTCTACGTCTGAGTTTCTGATGTGCATATACCAAACACCAAATATTAAAAGCAAATAAATTATTTTAAATAAACAGGTTTTGCAAGTATGGGAATTTTTTTTTAACCATGTAGGCGTTTCTCATGTATTAGAACATGATTTACACTTTGACATCTGTCAGTCAAGCTTCTGGCTATCACACTGGACAATCTGGAGGGGCACATCACAATGTGATGTGGCATGCAGAAAATCTGAAAAACTCCACTTTTCCAAAATAAAAATCCACCTTCTAGTTTTAAATAGAGAGAACGATTGCAAAATATTTGGCCATCAAGACTGTAAAGATTGAGGCTGGGTAATCAATAAGGTTTGTGGTTGAATTACTCACTGATAACAAGTAATTTCCTGCTATCCTTGAGGGGAATTGGGAAGTGGATTTGGGAAATTTGGCAGACTCTCTCTCTTTCTTTTCTAAATATGCTCTGTTTGAAAGCCTGATATTCTATTCTTTTCTGTAGCAAGCTTTTGGATGGTGCAGTACAGGAGAATGTGGATTTGGGGTAACAGCTCATTCAAGAACTTAGGGGTCTAAATAAGGGAAGCTAAAAATCCACAAAATTGTCAAGGCCGGGAATGGCTGGGAATTTGGGGTTCAGGTCTTCTGTGCCACAATCACAAGGCCACATTTATCTGAATCCCTTCAACGCCATTATTTTTACTACATGTCTTGTTATTAATAAATACACACAGTACACATGGCAAGGAAATTGAGTGGCTTAAAACACATCATGGCCTCCTTGTCCAACGTGTCACCTTTGCACATCAATTCGAGCACTGTGGATGGTGTGCCAAGAGACTCGTGGTCATCCAGCCACCCAAACCGCAGACCCATGAGGGTAATAACCAGGGCATCTCCCCACAGGCCCACATGTTCCTTGCCCTCCTCACCAAGCTGTCAGAAATTCTGGGTGCATTATCACTCTCCCCAAACTCAGCATCACAGGACAACTCGAGAGCAACATCCAGCCAGTAACGTGGACATTAAACTGTGAGGCAAAAGAGAAAGCCTTAAGGAAACTGGAATTTAAGACCTGAGTTTCTACAAGTGTTATGTTTCCCTGTCTTATAATCCATGACCTAACCCTTGCACTGTTCTGTTGCCACCAAGATAATTAAAAATGCTATCAGATTCTTGGTTCTGACAAAGGAAACCCATAAGCTACTTCCCAGAGATTTGGAGTAGTAACTCATTAAACCAGAGCTGGGAGAGCTGACTCTATTACTCGTGTCTATGAGCAGAGACATGTAAGTGAGTTTGAACTATAAACAGAACCAATTACATTAACATTTCCCAACGCTTTCAAGAATCAGACTTGAAGCTTTTATTTGTTTCGCGAAAACCGTGATCCGCTATGCTAATAAGTCTAAAAATTGATTAAAAGAAAAACATTCAAAGCAGAACCTGGCAGTAGAGCTTCTTATGTGCTTCCCTTTCATCTGCTGGAACACGGTAGCCCTGATTCAGCAAGGTACTTCATTAAGCAATAGGCAACGTGCAGAATCTGAGTGCTTGAGCTGTTTGCAGTCACAAGAGTGAAATGAGCAAATCAGCCCGAGCAAAAAATAGCAGAAAAGTTATATTTATTCACAGAGTGAATATTTCAGGGAACAAAAGATATGTTAGTGACAGTCAGTAAGAGCTGCATGTAAATTAACAGCAGAACCACAAGCAACAAAGTTAGCTGTCATTTGTAAGGGTAACAGCAAAAGAAAGCTGCACCTTCCAGCCCAACTGAGAGGAGACAATACCTCATCAAGGAATTAGAGGGGGAAAAAAACCAAAAAATAATTACAAAAACCCCCCACTACCTATTGGTTCCTTCATTATTAGGAGCAAACCCACACTAGTAACCTTATATACCTACTTGGAGAACACAGCACCAGGAAAGAAAAACGATTTTTTTTTCAACTTGGCTGTATCAGTAAAAACACAGCCAGATTACCTTGAAATAATGAGGGAAAAATAATAACTTGGTAAGAAATTGTACCTAGCTTTCAGCTAAACTAATATTGCCAACAATCCCCACAACTCACTCTTTTCTTTCTGAGAACAGATGAACTGATTCTCTATCACAGCCAAGCTCATAATGTCTGAGATTAACTGGAAGTCACTCACTTAGAGAATGACCTTACGAAGAATTAAGCCATAAATTAGATACTGCCAGAACTTGAGAAATAAAAGAAGAAAAAATTACTGAGAGTTTTTAGGTGTTGAGAAATTCAATTATACCATTTCATCTCTTATTGAAATGCAAACCCACAGGCTGTAAGCACAGAAACACACCATATTTAAACAAAGTGGTGAGAAATACTGAAATAGGTGAATATTTATCAAACCCCTCACTTAACAAAGAAGGAGCACTGATATCCATGCTATTTGGAAAGCTGCTTTTATCGAGTGAGGGAACAGGATCTCAGTTTTACGCTTAACTCCGAACGATAACTCATTCCCGCTTCTCGCTGCTTTTGCTCGCTGACAGGTCATTCACCTCACTACTGCCATGCGTTACAAAAATTAGCAACCAAGCAAATGAATCTAGATCAGATCCTATGTTTGAACTTGCTCATTTGCCTCCATGCTCTATTTCCTACTAGAAACCCGTTTGCTGCATCACAGGACCAACTTCACAGCCGACACGGAGCAAGAGAGCTGGAGAACCTTGTGAATTTTCCCAATGTATCAGACTTACAGAAACACCTGTGCTAAATAACTTTCTGCTGAGCTACTGTGAAAAGCTGCAGTGTTAAATAGCAATCACAGTTTCTGATTTTTCACTGAGCTGGTTACTCTTCTGCTAGAGTCCTCTGAGCTGTCATGTGGGGCGTGAATGGTCCCCATTTTAATCTGATTGCCTTTCTCGTTATTCAAATTGTTAAAGTCATAAATTTCTTTATTTATCTTGAAGTATCATTATATCAATACAATGGGAGTTGAGCAGCAGCTGATAAAGTTGAAAAAAATCTGTTTATAAATGCCTTTCACTGCTGAATTGAGACTGTTCATTCACTGACTACTTCAAGATAAGAGGGGTTGAGAAAAATATGAGGCATTTGATTTGATACAGGTTTAAAAATGTTATTTCTCTTTAAAAATATCTCAAATAGAGTATGAGAAAAGATGAATACTTTAAAATTAAATAAACTTAGAAAGTTGCTGCTGATCCACCCCTTATTAAGGATTGCAGCATTTGTGTAAGGAACAGCTCTGATTTCCATTTTACAAGAAAACTATGCCCTTAAATCTATGCAAGCAGTTAAAAAAGATGCATTTGCATGGATACAGAGCTCATTATAGGCTTTAAGTGTGTTAATGATTAGATGGAAAACTTGTTCAAACAAATTATTGACTCCAGTACTGAAGATCCGAGAGATAATAAAGTTCTGCAAGCAGGCAGGGAAAGTTGCAATTAGGTTTATTCAAGGAATATCTCACCTGGTGCTTCCCTAAGTGGTAAATAACAACAGTCCCACATCTGGGAGCAAATATCAATTACCTGCACATCCCTTCACACCTTGGGGGGAGAAGAAGATAAAACCACCCTGCTGTCACTCATGACAAGATTTTAAAAAAGGATTCACCTGTCATATCTTTAACCCCTTCACACGTGTTTGCTGCCTACACAAACCACTCTGCAGTTCTTCAGCTGCAAGAAAAGTCCAGGAAAGTGGGAATTGAGCTGTTGCTAATATTGATTTATCTTTAATGACATGTCCATCACCATGAGTAGAAGACTGGAGATAGGTGTAGATGCTCCACTCAAGCTGGAGTGAGCCTAAACCAGGCAAACCTTTGAAAACTGGGAGAGAAAAAAAAAATGAAAGTCGAGAAAAATTTACCACTGTTGCTTTCAACCAAAATTTAAAGTAATTTCTGATTTTCCCCAGGCTCCAGGCAAGCGTGCACAGCTCATGGTATTTAAATGAAGCGCCCACAACATTTTGTGGCAACATGGTATTTTGTGGGAGCGAATGCAAAACACAGCAGCAGCACCACTGTAAACTTTGAAACATTTCAGAGAATATCAAGCCCCAACTGCGCTGCCAATACAGTTTTAAGTCAACCTAGCGAGTTAAATTATGCAAGCAACCGTTTCTCACACGAGTAGCTCCAATGGTTTCAGACAAGGGCGATATCTGCAATAGAAAGAGGATGCTCAAAAAGTATAAAAAAGAGTATTTTCCAGTGCAAAGGAGGTTGCAGCACCCAGACTCGTGTTTAGGTAGGTTTGCCCGCGCTCTCACGATTCTCATTTCCTTCGTGAACTGTGTTTCAAATCTATAATTCATATAAAGCGAGAATTTCAGTGTTTTTCTTGCACTAAACAGCCTATTGTGAATGGCTCCAGGACAACTCCCCCAGCCAGGTAATTTAAACTGCAGAAAAGATAGGCAGAGACATTATTTTCAACAAGGTCCCAAGGTGGCTTTCAATTCAGAAAAACAATTGACTGATGTTTCTCTGTTTGCTGCCAGGAAGCTCTATGTAGTATTTCTAGAGCTTTTTCTCTACTCTACCCAACATGTGGGCTCAGTGTCAAGCTGTGAGTTTGTAAATCTTTTTCAGCACTTACCAGAGCTCAACATGAATTATGGTATTGCCAAATCTGCTTTATGCAGCTTTTTTTACACGAGAAGAAAATGTATGATTTTATGGTCAAAAAGAAACAACTACATGCTTGCAGGGGGAAAATGCAGTTAATTGGGATTGAACCCCAGGAAAAAAATATTTCCCCCTAACCCTGCTTTTTTACTGCCTTCAAACTTTGGAAACTTCTGGGCTGTCAAGCTTTACTTGGTACACGTGGTTTTTCTCTGTACCTTTATTAACTATGCTACTAAGATTTTACTAACTATGACTTTATTGACTAAGCTTTTATTAACTTAATGCCTATTGGAAAAATCCCTGCTATTTTTGTGGATGATTCGCCCTAAAACATGCATTATTTTTTAATAAAATACCTTCCTTTTTGCTGAGGAACAGTTAGCCCAGGAGGTAAATCAGCCCTTTTGTTGAGGGCTAATAAACTTTGTGCGTGTGCATGTGTGTGCGTGTCTGAGTGACTTAATACCATTATAATAATATTGTATGGCAGGCAAAAATATAATGAAAATGATAATTTGCCAAAAAGATTTAAAAAACACTGAGGTGTTACCTATCAAAAGTTCTCCTTCTGTCTATGATACAGCACAGATTGCAATCGTGACAGTAAATCTGGTGCTATTGTTAATGCCATGGCACTTTGGTTTTTGGCTTGCTTCAGTCCAATCTGTGACATGCTTGTGAATATCTTTCTTCTGTTCTGTCTGTATGGCATATGGATTTCTGGGATACAACGTCAGACCTATCCACATAACAAGTGTTCAGAGCACCTTATCATTTTAAAAAGCCAATTACTCAAAAAGACAAATGTGAAATGTTTCACATTTAATGATGAGCAAATCTGCAAAACAAATGCAATTTTGCTTCATTTGAAAAAGTTTAGTTTAACTGTAAATATTGCAATGGAGTCCCTAGCAATACACACCACGGGTAGGGACAGGCTCATTTTATGCATATTGTACATCATCACTGTCACTTAAATCTGCAAGATTTTCCATGCTAAGTTGTTTTAAATAAATAGAAAGAAATGAGATACAAAAGAGTGAAATATATGCTTCTGAATAGACTGTAAAAATGTCACTGCTAGCACTGAGCATTGGACACTTAAAAAAAAAATATTTTGAAAGTCTCTCCCAAAAAAACGAAAACTGCATATGTCTACAGAGGTAAAGGTCAGTAATGAAACAATTAACAGCAAAAATACCAATCCATTTTTTAGAAATATTTGTCAATATATAAAGAATGTTTTGTACTGCACAGAAGTGCTCAATTAATCCCGGTTTAGTGGCCGTATGTCAGATTCCCAGACTGAAATGATGTCAGCTGAAGAACTTAAATACACACAGGTTCAAAAGCAAGATTGTGTATAGACTTCAGGACGGCAGAAATTGCTGATTTTTGCTGCAGTGCTAATACAGCTCACGATTCAATTAAATTCTTAAAAATGTGCATAATGTACATGCTGGACCACTGCATTCAAAATACAGTGCAGTAGATTATTTTTTTAAAAACAGGCTATAGGTGTATATTTGTGCCTCCACGTCTGAAAATCTATAGGCACACAAAGACCTGCCACTGCTACAGATAATTTAATGCCTGTCACTTATCCAAATTGTAGGTACTGGGCACCAGAGGAAAAATTAAAATGGTTATTGTTAATAAGGGAGTATATTGGGCTAAAAGGCAGGGAGAACAGTGATATTAGTGGGAGTATTTGACTCAGCAAGACAAATGGATTTATATACAATATTTAAAATACATGGGAAACATATAAACAGATTTTTAATATTGGATATTTTTGTGAGTAATTTGATTTTTAAACCCCTTGCACTAAACTGAGAACATTAGTAACAAAATACTATACAACATGGGAAACTGAATGCAGCTGGCACTGGTAATTTTAGAAGAAACTAATCTTGATATTTATAACATCATGTAGCAAGCGGAACAGTTTTACCAGGCTGGGAATGTTGAAATACAAAAAAGTTCACCTTTCAGCTATTGTGCATTAGTTCTACTGCACTGGGGAAAAAAAAATATCAGAAATCAGCTGCTGCAATGCAAATATTAAGAAAGTTTATTATGATATATAGCCATGGAGATACCTTTTTTAAACTGCCTGTACATGTATTGTATTGTATATTAAATTTTTGTAATACAGCTCAGGGACTTTATATGTACAGCTGAAAAATCAGTTCATAAATTATATTTAGAAAGCCAGAAAATATGCTGAGCTACAACATTAGATAAGAACCTTGTTTTAAGTACATTCCTTTTAGTGTTTTTTTAAGCTTTTGATTTAGCTTTTGATGTTTTTACCTGTAGAATGCCAGATACAATGAACTAATAACTAAAACATAAAAAAGGGTATTTTCCCCCTTAATCCTAGAAACAGCTGTAGTAAAAATTTCCCCAAATAATTTTTGCTATTGCTGCACATCAATGAGCAGAAGTGTACATTTAAACCTGTAAGAGAATGTAATTCAGCTCCCAATTTCATTATGGTATTTAGTTTCTACGATTTTGGACTGCAAGCGGAAAATAAACATTCATAAAACATAACACACCAAGCCATTTCATAATTTAAGCCGTATAATATATTTAAATCCAAGTGATTCACATCAGAGGTTAATTTTTACCAGTATCTTTAATGTTCAGGAGTGATGAAGACAGAGGAATAGATGTTTTTGAAATGTAGGACTTTACTGAGTGCAGGGAGCTGAATTTGCAGGGAGCTGTGCAGGCTTTTAGCCTGCTTTTATAGTACGTGTTTTTGTTTTTCTGCTTCTCCCTTGCACACCCACTCACCAACTTCAGCGCTGCGCTGCAGATTTGAATGAAGTGAAAAGCTCAATGGGTAATTGTCAAAATACTTTCATTTCCCCCACTTTCACACAAGAACCAAATAAAGCCAGGAGAGTCTCCCGCTTCCCACAAACACCCAGAAATCGGCAGCATTCCACCTGGAGCTACCGAAGAGCACAGCTGAACCTCCCAGATCACAATCTCCCTTTTGCTTTTTTTCTTTTTTTTCAAATCCCAGAAATACACCTTGAAAGCAAACGCGTTTCTCTCGAGTTTCGGGAGCTGGTATCAGAAGTGCGCACCACCTAGCTCATGCAAAAATCTGTTTATACACGTTCTCTCTCTCTCTCTCTGCGCTGGTATTACAGAAAAGAAATGTCAGTAATAATCAAGCGAGGGTGCTGAATTAAAATCTGAAATCGCTAACAAACCGATCTGTACAAAAGTGTCAGTGTTAAGATTTCCAGACTGGGGGTTGTGCGACAGAACGAGGAGCTCAGACAGAAGAAAACAGCTCTCCACTCCAGTACTTTCACCCCGTTAATCTCACATGTGCTTTGCCACGGATTTCTTGCTATTTTATTTTTAACCTCTGCTACCTTGTGGAAAGTGGGCTATTCTGAGGGTGCTCGCAAGCAAAGCTCTGATTTTACAGATGGATGTAAAGCACTGTTAAATGAGAGCTTTAAGAAGGACTTTTTCAATTTACTTTGAGCTTAAGCTGAAGTGGTTTAATCACAGCTTGTACACATCTTCTTAAAAATTGTTCTAAGGCGGGGGAGAAGTAATAATCATGTAGGAAATCATCGCGACAGCTGCTGGCTCCCATGATCCCATTTACACTTTTAACATCACTAATGAAAACCTATCTGGGCAATACCTGTGTCAGAGAGGTGTCAGGTGGTCATTTGGCACAAGAGAATAGAAAGGAATTAGAGCAGCATTTTGAAAATGACTCACTTTTCTTTTATTTTTTTTCTTGTGTGTAGAGGGGTTGGTGGGGGATTTTTTTTGGTTTTTCTTTTTTTTCTCTTTTTTTCTTTTTTTTTTTTTTTTTGCACCTGTTATTCTAAAATTTCTTTCAGTTACATTTCAAAACACTACAGTTGGGATCTCCTTGCCAACCTGAGATGGCATAAGCCTGGGTAACAGAACAAAATGTGAGAAGGTCCTTCTGTCTTTAACGCCTGTTCACCAATGAATCAGCCTCCAATTAATCTGTTTCTTCAGTAGGAGTTTAATAAAAGTCAAGCACACACATGTTCAGTCTTGTTTAGTATTAAAGCTGTGTTAACATTATCTGCCTAGCCAGGTCAAAAATCTTATATAATTAAATGCCAGAAACCATTTCAGAATTTTAAGGGCTTTACAATTTTCTGTAAGTAATTGATTATGCAAGGCAGGGTAGTTTAAATTTAAAACACGATAGTGATGAGTGTGATGTCACTTTTCATTAGATATTTCAGAAAAGTTTGTTTCATGGCCAAAGTACACTTAAAACCTTACTTATTAGAATTACTATTTTGCATTTTTATGAACTAGGAAAAAAAAAAATTCAGCAAGCCATATTTCCTTTCTACATCATGAAGCAGAAAATGAGTATCTTGAGCACACCCCGAATTTCCACACTGTCAGGCAGGCTGTCCCTAAAATCACAGTCTAGGTTTTGCCCTATTCAGCTGCACCTCTAACTTGGCTTGGAAAAGCCAGGTATTATAATACCAGGATTACATTGCATTGTCTTCTGGTGAAGGAAACCCGGCCATAAAAAGAGTTAAAAACCAGAGTCTTGGGTCAGAACATACCTATGGCCCAACACAGGCAAAGAATTTCCTTGGAGATATGTGAAGAAAGTCCAATCTCCAAATAAATATAATCTCTCTCTACTGATTAAAGTTTTGCTTTAAACCATTTAGGCATGGCTATGATTTCAGACTGACAAAAAGAAAAGGCTGAGACAGAAATACAAACCAGGGAAAAAAAGCCCCAACATATTAACAACAAACACGTTGCTAAGAAAGTGTGGAGCACGTCTCAAACTCTGTCCATAAAATCCACTCTTCATATCCCAGTCAGCAGCACTGAAGACACTGCTTCCAAAGAAAGTTACAAGCAATTTAGTTCCTGCTGCCACCAAATGTTCAGCACAAAATGTGGTTCCAGGCACTGTGCAGCATCCTCAGTCCTCTCACAGACACTTTCTGCGCCCAAGAGCAGAGAGGTAATCCAAGCTTTTTCCCCAGCTCCATCTCCCTTTGAAAGCTTCCCTTTTCCCCCCTTTCCCTTCCCCACAGCTGAAAACCAGATGCACTTCAGAGCTCTCCATACACCTCTCCATTGTCCCCAGGACAAAAATACAAACGTGGCATACTCTAAATGACAGAATGCAATGCATCACACAGATGACAACGTACAGCCCCATGGAGACAAAGGAGGAATTAGAAAAGTCTTAAGAATAAAATTTTAAAGAAAGTCATAGCTCAAGATACCAATAATTCCAGGTGTAGGGACAAAGAAAAAAAAAAAGAAAATTTGGAGTTGTGTGCTTAAATACACTGGCTCATAACATTAAGTTAAGCATCTTCATTATCTTTAAAGCATAGTAGAAGTAAAAAGGGAAAAAAGGGTTAAAAAGGGAATCTGAGGCACATGAGAGAAGGGGAAACAAAACAAACCAAAAAAGCTATTAAAAATAGAGCTACAGAAAACTAGGGATGCTTATAGCAACGGAGGACAGCCAGCATTGGGTAAACAAAGACAATTTTGGAAGTGGCACAGTAAAAATAGGTCAGTACTATATATAAGTAGAAATTAATATGATGGAAATGGTTTAACAAGCCAATATACTGTACTCTGTACAGTGCCACGATCATTAAGCTGGTGAATGGGTGCTAATGTGGTAGGAGGAAAGCAATGCATAAAAAGTCAAATCAATACAGCAAGAACACACCAGCATGAGAGCAGAAATAAAGACAATCTAAACCAACAGTGCTCTTACTACAGTTGCTCTATAAAATAAAATCAATATACAGGTAACAGAACAAGCAGCGTAGTCACAGTGGACTGAAATACAGGCAGGTATCAGTTTAACAAAAATGTGCACAAAACTCAGGTCATTCAATGTCAATGGGGTCAAAGTGGCTGAGCCATGCACAGGATGGAACAACAGAGCACTGCACCAATAAAGCAAACAATAACATAGAAACATCAGACAGATAGAAAAATAAAGGGAAGCAACCCTGAAAGATCCTTTAGCCTGACAAGCCCATGCCCAGTGACTTTAAAACATACAAGTTTCTGTTACTTTTTATTAAAAACATGATTAGACTAATAATTTTCAATTCCCATGACATGGACATCTGGTAGTCGTGACTAATGGAAAAAAGGCAGATGTCAAAGAACTTTAATTATGACCTCAAATGACTCTTAATATTCTGTTATTTGGTTTGTACTAAGAGAAAGTGAAGCACAGCAGTCTTGAGATGTGAGTACATGAGACCTTTGCATACAATGCTTTTATACTGGGCTTTACACACCTAAAACCATCTCCTGTGTGCTTATACTGGCCACTGATAAAATCTTTTATTTGAAATTTCCAGATTAAAAGCATACTGCAATTTTTCTGTTCCTAATTTTTTTCAGCACTCATTTAGTTGCGTTGCAATAAACCATTTTCCACTGTGTTTTTAAAGTAAATAGATTTAAAAGGAAAAAAAATAAACCGCTGGTTTTCAACAGAGATCATTAAAATATAAAATAATTACTGTAAACAAAATAATACATGAGTTGGATGTTGTGTCTGCTTGACACAAGGACATCTGGAGATCTGGGCAGTGCATTCACTGGGGTGATATGTGAACTTTACTTTAGGATTAGAACAAAAATGGCAGCCTCATAAATGTCTACACCATCCTTTGGAGAATCACAGGCAACCTCCCAGACTACTGCTATAGAAAGCTGCAGTCACAGGGCACGTTTTGAGAGTAGGGAAAGAAACTGACACCTAAGGACTGTAACTACAAATTTTGGGCTGAAAACATTTTTTTTTTCTTTATAAGTGATTTGAAAATATATGTAAGCCTGAGTACAAATACTGCCCTACTATGTGGGTGTCTCTGCCATGTGGTGGCATGGCCAAGTCACCAAGGAAAGCCTGAACGTCTCACACCTGTGGCACCTTTTTTCATGAAATTCAAACAAATTTCTGTCAGGAATGCTATCAGCATTTTACAATCCCCTCATCTCAGGGACCTGGGTGTTAGAGGAGTGAGCAGCCACTCCATAGGGCAGGGATGCTCAGAGCAGTCTCCATCAGCACATGATGATGGAGGGGTGAGCTCTGAATTAAAGGAATTGACCCAAACACAGTGAGGACATAAATAAAGCTCGTGGTGCCTCGCAGGCCTTGGCTCTGATGGCAAATCTTTGCACCAGCTCTCTCCAAGACTCGGCAGCCACCGCTGCCTAAATTATCTCCTGACAAGTCCTCACCACTAGGGTTAAAAAGATGCAGCCATAAAGGATGGCACGAGGACACAAACGCTCGTACCTTACCCAAGAATCACACGTGTACGACTCAACAAAGGTAACATATTTCACTACAGTTAATTATCCTGGTTTATCCCAAGAAAGCAGGTTTTAGGCTGTAATCTGTGAGGAAATCTGCTGTTCTAGTCCTAAATCCTCCCCTCAGCCTGGCGATTATCAGCTACATTTTTGTACAGGAGGGAATTAATGCCACATACCGCCTAAGCAGCTTTGAAGTCAAAAAGGCCCAGACCTGTAATAACTTTTGTGCCGCGTTATTGATTGCGGGGGAAGCGAGAGCCCGCGGTCACCGCCCGTTCCTGGGGTCCCACTTTCCTTCTTCCCCCCAGCAAAGCCCACCACCATCCCTGGGCAGGGGACCCCAAGTACCTGCCAGCACTGCAACAGAGGTAACAAGCTGGAAATACAATGCAACCTGATTTTCCCATCTAGCACCAATCAATATAGCTTTAGAGTTTGACAGTAAGGCACCATAAATAATTGTGTTTGTGGTGAAAGGCCATGCACAAAACAGAGGGAAGTTTTTTTCTTTTTCTGAGAGTTCATTTGTGGAGATTCCGGCAATATTTATATCTAATTTGGTTGTCAAATACTGCCATTCGAGTTTTAGATAAAAATATTTGTATGTTATGTATATCACTAAAAATAGTTGTATGTTTTGCACAATGCCTTCTAGGAAACATGGGGAAGGGAAGGGAAGGGAAGGGAAGGGAAGGGAAGGGAAGGGAAGGGAAGGGAAGGGAAGGGAAGGGAAGGGAAGGGAAGGGAAGGGAAGGGAAGGGAAGGGAAGGGAAGGAAAGGAAAGGAAAGGAAAGGAAAGGAAAGGAAAGGAAAGGAAAGGAAAGGAAAGGAAAGGAAAGGAAAGGAAAGGAAAGGAAAGGAAAGGAAAGGAAAGGAAAGGAAAGGAAAGGAAAGGAAAGGAAAGGAAAGGAAAGGAAAGGAAAGGAAAGGAAAGGAAAGGAAAGGAAAGGAAAGGAAGGAAAAAGAAGGAAAAAGGAGAAAGGAAAAAAAAGGAAAAAAGGGAAGAAAGAAACGTGAAGAAAAGGAAAAAGGGGGGCAAAGAAGAGAAGTAAAAAAGGAGAAAAAAGGAGGGAAGAAAGGGAAAAAAGGGAAACACAGGATAAAAAGGAAAAGAAGGGAAGATAGAGAAAAAAAGGGCAAAACCCTCCTATCAGAGCCATGCATTTATTCAAAAGCATTTCAATCTGTGTGCACATCTTCATCACTTGAGTGGTAATTAAATCTGGGAATCACAGGTGATGTCCTCGCGCAGTCTCTTTGCCGGGCTCCCACCGGGCCAATGAAGCGGGGCTCCCTGTGAGGCCTGTTAGCACAGATCAGGTGGTAATGTGGAGGGACAGATGAGCTTTAGCTGACAGATGGCAGGATGACCTGGAAAACCTGCCCCCTTTTCTGGGATCAGGCAGCAGCTGACAGGTATTATTTCATAAAATAACGTCTAAAAGGAATCGCCAGGGTCTTCGCATTAATCTGAGGCTGCAACCAGCCATGTAACGTTTATGTCAGAACAAATCTGTCTCTATGCAGGAGAAGGAAAGTGGTTTTTGATGAAGTTGTTCATAAATTTTAATATAATATGCCTGATGGTGTCAGATATAGTCTCATATCTCTTTTATATTTAAAAGCTCTAGTGAAACATAGAAATATTCAATCTCCAACAAGCTACTTTTAAATAACTAAAAAGTTAACCAAGGATACCTTACTGCTTTTCCCCATTTTCAGCAAGGAATTTGCATGTGTAATCTCCATGTTTTTAAATGAAAACATCTCAATTGCATGAAATCCTTTTTGTAATTGGTACTAAACAAAGGCACCACTAAAGCTTCTGCAAAGTTGTTTAATAAAAACAAATTAATAACTGATGGGGCAAAATAGAAAAAAAACAGTCTTACATGAAGCTGTTTATCAGCAACAACTTAATTAAAAACTCCTCAAAAATCAAATTTTTTTTTTCCTCTTTAAAAACTTGAGATACGCCGGCTTTGAGGAGTGAAGAATTGCATTAAAATGCCCTCTCCAGACACATGACATTTGAAAGTTTAGGCACACATGAATATGTGGGGAATTCAAACACCTGGACCAGGTTGGGGCTTGCCAGCCCTCCGAGTTATTTTGCAGAACAGAGACAAGGCAAGGTCGTGCTTTCCACCTCACTCCTTCCTCGATATGGCACCAGCTCGTTCAGCTACACCCTGATAAATTCAAGACTCGGTAATCAGCATTAATATGCAAGCAAGTATCAATCCAAAACCTGCTAATGAAAATGATTACACTGTTATATTCATCCGAATCTTATATGAGCTGCTGAGGGGCATTATAGCAGCAATATGCCTGTCTCGCTGTCTTGGCAGTGCCACCTTAAAGACCCCTTGTTCACTTTTTTCTCTTTTATCGTCTTTTAGTTGTAAAGAATCACCTGCTTAAATATCTCTAAGGGTACTGGTAAAAAAGAAAAACAACATACATAACAGATGCGCCAGTGAACCTTGGGATGAATGTATTATGGATACAGAACCATCATCGCACACCTCATAATCACTTTTTCACCTGCCCATCTGGTGCAGACCTGTGGCTTGTTAGTAATGCACTCAGATACAGTAAATGTGCTTGTCTAAAAAGAACAATTAAGCAGAAGCTCGAGCAGTGCCGTTAATGGGATTTGCGGAGAAAAATTGGACAGAGGAAGACAGGCACGGCATCTTGCTTTTTGGAAAGGCATGGACCACAGCTCCATCCTTGAAAAAGTAAGAGGAAATGGCAAGTTTCTTACTGAAGTTGAGCAAACCCGAAATGTTTTTTTTTTTTAAGGCCCTAAAGTGCGAATCTTTCAATGTAATCTCTTCCATTTATTTACCAAGCAAGCATAGAAAATACAAAGGCAAGAAAAGCTTCACCTCCAATGCACTATGAAACTGATATAAATTCTGATCTAGAGAATCAACCTTGACCTCAAGAGGTTGATTTATCACCTTCGACTCTCTAGTAAGACATTGATAATGATTTCGCAATATTGAAAGTCTGTCAATGGAAAACATTGTTTCATTGTACCCAAAAGAAAAAGATTTTTAACTTCCAGTAAAACAGACTTGAAATCAGAGAAAGAAAGGTAGGAAAAATATTGAAACATTACCACTTTATTATGTTTGCTTTCCTTTTGCTTTCTCTTGGTACTTTTCCAATGTGAATCCCCTTCCAGCAAGAAATCTAGTGAATTTCTTGGAATCTTGGTTACTATGGATGTCTGAACAAGGAAAATTTCATTTACCTTTTGGGCACTGGACATGTGACAACACACAAGCTATCAGAAGACAACTGGTCTCCTTGAGATACACAAGGAATTAAAGCCATCATTCCCCATTGATATTCATGACAGCTGCTCGGCTGGGTTTACCACAGTTAACGGGAAAAAGATATTCTCCAACATGATTCTCCTTAGTTTACCTGACCTAAAACCCAAATAACTAAGAGATAACCACAGATTCAGTTGCAGCTCTTGTGTCCCCAAGCTTAATGGCATCAAGTACAAAGGATGCCCTTCATGTATGAAAAAGTTCAGAAGGTTGTCCTTCCTTTCACTCTACTTTTTCCTATCAAATGCACAGGGGAAAGAAAGCTGTTTATCACAGATTATTTTTCGAAGTGTCATCTCAAATAAACTTCTGAGGCTTGAATTAATATGACATTTTATGGAGAAAAAATATTAAATGCCTTAATTTACAATTTTTCATATAAAATAAATTAAAATTACTTCAATGAATTCTACCTTAGGTAGCTTTGAATGTGAGACAACACACAGATGTTGCACCACCTATACACTGGGATCTCAGTGGTTCCACGGACACTTTTTAAAGGACTGAGTATTTCTGAAAAGTTCATGTCCTCATGAGCAACATGAATTTCAACATGTGTGTTTTAAGTTTATGCAAAGGCATAAACTGGCCTATGAACAAGATTCTGGTTTAACAGCAACTTCAAAGAGTCCTGATGAACGAGCAGAAGGAAAGTGCACACTTAGGCAGTTCAAAGCACTACAACCATGTTAAGCTGTCAAGATAGATGCAGGGCCTCCAAATCCAACCAATTAATTTTTTTTTCCTCACTGAAATGTTGTTATTATTAATAGAGATACCCAGTGAAAATCTCTGCATGTATATAAGATATAGATATAGATATGTAAATCAATATTTGCATAAGGACCTTTATACTCCCCAAGCCAAAATGGTTTTCTTTGATTTGTTGAGTCAGCCTGCTGTATTAATTGGCTTTGGCTGTCCCAATTACCAGAACAATGGGGTGTTTCTTGGGTCTGCTACTGATATTTGAGCACACCATAGTATTGAAGCTGTCTTATAAGCACAAAGTTAATTTTATCTCAAAATAAAAATAATACTGATGTTCAGACTTATGATTTCCACAGGGGAAAACTCAATGGAAATCCATTCTCCAGTGGCATGAGAAGTACTGACACAAATCCTACATACATATGGATAATTTGTCGTAATCAGACATTCCAAACCCTTGCTTCAAAAATATGCTCCAGAAAGTAGATGTACACTTGTTCAAAACTCCAAAGACGTATTTTGATTACTGATAAGTTCATTAAGAGACTTGATTGCCTTTCTATAAAAAAAAATAAATCACTAAACTGTTTGATGTTTGATGCTTAAATTTTTAATCTAAATCCCTATCTGTAATCTGCTCTTATTCTTCCCAGGGTATACCTAGATCATACAAAGAATTCATCCTCCTTGTATTCAGCGGTGCATATTTTATTTAGGTAAAAGATGCTTTGACTTGATCCACCAGACTGGACTATCTGGAGTACAGAGGACAACCATTACCACAGTTATTGTCTTTTGTTCCTTTTCTTAATTCCTTCACCAGACTTTACTCAATAAGGATGCAATTTACATTCTTATTAAAAAAATCTTTCCCAGTGACAACTATATTTCTTAAGGGATGTCAGGAAAAATTTTACTTTATCCAAAACAATACATAGAAATTGTGTTAAAATGCTAACGGATAGTAAAGCATGACTGAAAGTCTGCAAAAATTTAAACTGTTCATCTAGCAGTGCCCAACACAATCTGAAAGATGGTAAATTTGTTCTATTTCCAGAGTATTGATTAACAAAATTGAAGCCAAATTGTTCAAAAAATCATTTACTTGTATAAATTAATAACTGGTTGCTTTTTTCCCCTCCTTCAACCATGTTTTAGGACAAAAAGAGAAGGAACTCCCAAACATTGTTACTGTCAGGGTGTGCAGAATACCTGGTGACTATAAAGTGCATTAACCAGAGACATATTTTCCTTGTATATCAGAAAAAACACTCATCTCAAACCTTCCAGACATCACCAGAAAACCTCAGAAATGTTGTTATTCAGAAGGGAACACATGAAATGGTCTTTTCCAATCTCCTACACAAAGCAGAGCTACTGCTGTGCTAGATCAGGACACCTGTGGTTTTGTGTAGCCAAGTCACGAAAATTCCCAAAAACAGAGACTCCACAGTCCCACGAGGACCCCGTTCTGGTGTTGCACTATACTTCAACGTATTTTTTTATTTATTATGTCCAGTCTGTGTCTCTCAAGCTGTAATTTGTGACAACTGCTCAATCTAACACCACTGGATCTCCCATTCCTGTGTCCCACCCTGCCTGGGGAGCACACCTGGGGTGGCCTCACCACCCTGTGCATGCGTGGGATAACAACAACAACCCCCCACTCATCCCCTGGCCCAGTTCAGTTTGTGATTTCTCAGCACGAGCACACCATGAGCTCATATTTAACCCCCATCAGCTGGGACTCCCAGGTCATTTCCAATGAGTGTGTTCATCCTCCGGTTAAATAATTGCTAATTGTTTCCTACAGCTGTTCCCTCAGGGCCTTCCACTGCCTGGCAGAGAAATGAGCCATATTACATCCCAACAGGGCTACCATGTCCACTCCTGGCCACAGGGCTCCTACACACATAGTTATACAAGGTTACAGGACAATGACAGTAAATTTTAAAGCATTCCCTATACTGCAAAAGCAGGTTAGGAGTTCTTCTGTTCCTTAGACAGACAAAAGATATTTCTGGCAGGACCAGGTTTGTTTCCTTAAATTTTACTTTCCATATGCTCAGGATAGTTATTTAGTTTGTCTCTGGTACTGAGGTGGCCAACAATGCAGTGCTATTTCAACTAATGAAAAAAGAGAAGTACAAGGTATGAAAACCTTATTCTAAAAATGAACGAAGCAGATGGGATATGCAATTCTAACTTAGTCCATTTGCATGTGTTTGTTGGTTGCTTTTTTTTTTTTCCCCTGTTTCCTTTCTCTTTCTCTTTTTTTTTTTTCCCTTTTTTAAGTTCTAGTAGATTTATCTACTCGAAAAGGTCTGCTTGAAGCAGTAAGGAAAACCAATTCTTCCAGCTTTAGGGCAGGAAAGTGCATAGCTGCTAAGGAAGAGAAGAGATTATGCACATAACATCCTCACCTCCTACATTTGGCAGCTCCCTCTGCTTGGAAGCTGTCACCTCAGGCATCCAGCCCAGGGTGTTCTAGTCCTAGATATCCTCCTTGTACAGTCTCCCACTTCCTGGAGATGAACCAACACTTTGTGTTTGACTCTCCCCACCAGCTCCAGCTTCCCTTGTGTCCCTAGCTAGCAGCATCAGAGACGGATAATTCCAAGCTGGAGCCTCCTGTGGGCTGCATTATCACTGTGCTGAAAGGGTAACAGCAGCAGCAAGGAGAGAAAGGAGAGCACACAAGGACTCACACAGCCCATGCCCAGGTTAAAACACCTCTCTTCTCTACCTGTGAGAGAGGAAAGGGATGGTTTTCTCAGCATCCCCTAATGGATGTGTGATGTCTTGCAGGAAGAAGCAACAGGCAATGCCATATTTCAGATAACTACCCAAACACCAAGGGGAAAAACTGTAAAGACTGAAGAGTCAAGCCAACACATCAACTCTCCATATAAACACATATTTAATTTTTAATGTAAAACTTCAAATTCAACTTCTCAGATAATAAATGCTGCCTGATAATTAAGATAATGTACAGGCAAATAATATAATGTGCAACCAGCAATGCTTTTGCTAATTGACCTGTTTCTTAGGTAAGGGAAAAAAATCTCTTCATCTCAATCAAAGCTTCATAAAAATTATCCTACATTTATTTTCTAGACTTTGCGTGCACACCTCAACCTGGCCATTATGGGCAATGCACAGGAGGGGCCAAGATGCACATGTTTTGGTCTCTAACATATTACAGGTTTCACCTTAAGCTATTCACAAATCCTGGTGACAGCAGATAACATAAAAATGTAGAGAAAGGGAAACAAAATTCTTGCAGCTTTCACACATCACATTTTCCCTGCTTGTGTATGTGGAGAAATACAAAAAAAAAAAAAACCCTATCCATGCCTATTACATTTTGAGCTTTCCCACACGGGTACTCCATTTAATATTTTCAAGTGCCAATAGCCTTTTCTATCTCTGCAGCTCCCTCCAAGCATTAGACTGAATCACAAAAAAAATATTTTTCAATGATTGATTGTAGTAACGGGGCTGTTGAAGAGCATGTGTGAGAAGAGCATCACAACACCCTCTCAAGGCCCTTGGAGGGTGCCTTGAGCACTGTAAGTTAAAAGAAGAGGAAAATAACCCTGAGTGACTGCGTTGCAGGAGTCATTTCTTCCAAGCGGTGCTGAATATCTATATCATCTTTCCTTTCCTTCTCAGTTTAGACTTTCACACGCTTTTTTTTTTTTTTAATATATTATCATCAGTTAACAGGCTTATTGCTGGGGAGGTTACTTTAAAGAATGGGAGGGAGGTATGACTACTTTCCTTGGTTAAATCTGTATCTCTTGATTTACTTTTGCAACCACAGAACAAATTGACAAAGCAGAAAATGCAAACAAAGAAGACGGCAGCCAGTGCCACTCTGGGTCCTGTGGGATTTTCCAAATTGCTAAAAGCTGTCACCGTAGCCTGAACTATCAAGTGTGAGGCACATGCTGGTTTTAGTTGTTAAATTTAGTGCCACTAAGGGCTACTCCTAAAAAAAGCCCTAAACACCAACAACCTACAGTGTCTAAAGCAGTCAGCATCTAAAGCAGATATTGGTAGAGTGTTTTCCTTGTGAAGAAAGAGTAGAGTACTAGGAGGATTTCTATCTCGAGTATCATGAAAACCAAAATATCTCAAAGATTCATGAACTTGTCTCTATGTCCCAGCAGAAACCACAGGGAATTGGTGCTGGGTAGTTGAATGGTAGACATATGGAGGACATATGACATTTTTGGTCCTCCTGCCCCTCAATTCACCTGGTAATGTGCATGGACTGTACATGGACTGCACGTTTTCTTAATATTAATTTTATATTCAGCAATACCCACCATGGCTGATGATGTGGTTTGGGTTGCCAGTATCAAGAGAGGTGGCTCCCACCACTAGAGATGAGAGAACTAGCAATCCACACAATATTTATTATGGGATTGCATCTCAAGAGCTTTGGCACACACACACTCTGAAAACGCTGAATACGTCAGAGTATTTGAGCAAACCTTCCCAACAGAGAGAGGTGCTGAGAGCCTGACTGAAACCAAAACCCTCTCAAGGTGCTGGCATGAAAGGGCAGGAGAAGAAATGGCAGAAGCAGTGAACCTGATACGGGGGGATGCGGCGAGGGCTGAGAACAATCCCCGTGCAGAGGCAGAAGCGTCCGTAAATCAAAGTGTGAGGACACAACACCCACGTCCCCCTGCACCAGGACCTCACCAAGAGGTGCCAGCTGTGCGATGGAGGTGCTCAGGAAGTGTAGGATTCCTCAAACATCTGCTGGTGCCATTCAGAATGAGAAGTAAATCCACGCTGGCATTACGTGAGATTTATTTTTCCACATTAACCCAAGCAACAACTGCCAAGTTTTTTGCTCATTTGCCACACAAGGAACCACTGAGTGGTGTAAGAGTGGGAGCCAGATGAGAAACTACATGTAGAAAAATCAGGATTAGGACCAAGAAAAAAAAAAAAAAAGCCATGAAGTGACCAATGAAATAAAGACAAAGGATTTCAGGGAGGAGGAAGGCTGCAGAAAATGCCTTCAGACTTCTCTTAAGCTGATGCTGTAATGAGAGGACATGTTACTTTTTTATACAGGTCCACTCAGAGTAAGAGCAGATGGCTGCCTGTTTCACTAGTGAATTTGCCTTTATTCTGTGGGAAACTACTTTAAAGTTAGGGAGCCATCACTGGGGGGTTGATGAACAAGACTCACATAGTGCCAGGTAAATAAAGGATAAGGGCATCAGCCCCACCACACAGAACACTGTAACTACACCACATTTTCTCTGTGCTCTCCTGATCTCCTCCTAAGACCCTCTTGTCCATCAGAATCTCAGAAAGGTGTGCAGCAAACAATACCTTTATTTCCTTGGTTATGAGAATTTGATTGCAAATACCTCTACATGAAAGGGTAACAAGGTCCAAGAGGGAATACGTTCCATAGTGCTGAGTTAAAAGCTGCATTGCAAAAGAAAAATAGCAAAAAAAAAACTCTTCAAAGATGAATGTCATTTATTTTAGCACTATTAGTCCCTCTGCCGTGTGATCAAGCTCTGCTCAAAGCAGAGGGAAGCTCCTGGGTGTATCCTGTGCTCCTCTACACATGCTACACATGGATCTCCCAGCCGTATTGTGTCTTACAGCTTGAGCAACACCTAAGTGTCACAGCTCTGTGATGCTGATTTCTAGGTCATGCTGGTTTCTTTATGCATTGTGGGTTAGGGCTTCAGAATCATTTTTTCAGCTCAAGTCTGCAAACAAACTCTGTCTTTTGTCTTACTGGTCTTCACTCCTCCTTTCCCCTTGGCATGGCGCCGTTGTTCTTTTGTTCTTCACAACTAGAAATGAAAGGGCCTTGAAACTTTTTAACATATTTAAGAGCTTACACCCCTTTGTTTTATGTTACAAGACAAATGCTTATCTGGGAATACTGATACAGACACCCAATTTTTTTTTTTTTTTTAATTTCTTTTCAAGTTGCCTGAAGGATGCAAGCAGGCTTAGGTAGGAATCATTAATGAGATAACTGACTATAATAATCACAAAGTACTTTTTGGTAAAGACAATATTCACTGAATAGATACCAAACTGCATTTTTATATCATAGAAGAAAATTCCTTTGATTAAAATCAATACATCATTTCCTTTGTGAATGCTTATTTATGGTGTCTTTGTAGCTTCTTCTTTATACATCTGAGTGAATTGATTAGTTCTGTGTGGAATGCATCAAGTTATGCAAAGTTTCTTCCCACCTTTGCAGCTTGCATAACACAAAGCCTCTGCAGGAATAACTGTGGACATTAAAGTGTCCTATACTCATTTTCTTCATCTCCAGTAGAATAAAGAAGGCTATAAAAGTACAGAAATGTCACAGTAAATACTAGTTGTCTTACTTTCCCACTATTAGGGTTTTTTTTTCTCCTAGTTTGGAGGATAATGGCTAGAGCTGCAGACCTACACATGTTGTGTTTTACCAAAATGCTTTAGAGAAACCCTCAAACAAGAGCACACACAGCCAATGAAGCAGAAGTGTAAACTTCTCTTGATCTGAGTCTGGGTCTGATCTTCAATTGATTTGGGTCACCTGGGCAAAGACCAGGTGCAAACCACGCCCCTTGCCATGATATGGACGTGACAAAGGGATGTTGTACTGTACTGTGCTACAGAGCAAAGCAGGTCCTGTGGCACAGCCAGACCACAGGTGCTGCACCCATGGCAGCAGGAATCATGAAGAGGCACTGAATGCACCTTTCTGTCTGCCCTCATTATCCAAAAATAATGATTCTGTCCTGAATACAAATTATTTTTGAGCCAACTTGACAAACCTAAACAATGCCCTATTTCAATTTACAACGTACTACATGACTGCTCTAAGTTTCAGCACCATGTCCCTGTAGCAATTGGGATATGCAATAAAGGGCATAAAATAAAAATACACTATTTTCACCTTATTTTAAGGCTTTTCCCAGAATATCTAGGAGCTGAAATCAGAGCCACCACTCAGCTTCAGCAACAGCAAGCTGATGTTTATGAATTAAGTGAAGTAGTCTGATGATGCCAGTGATTATATTAATCCACTTGACTGCAAGAGGATTAATTTCTTGAGTGAGATGAAGATACGACTGGATACTCATCTATTGTTGGTTTAGCAAGGAAAAGCGACTGCAGAGAAGCATCAGACATAGGAAAGCTCTTTTTAAGACAAACCTTCATTAATTGTTTCAGACATTTGTCTTGTATCAGATTTCTAATTCGTGTTGCGTCATTGTCACATTCCAGTTGTACCCTTATCTAACAGGATGTCTGTTGGCAGCCAAGAAGCTAAAAAGTTATAGGAACTTAAATGGAATCTCACGTTTCATTTCTGCATATGAAATTCTTGTTTGGATAAGCTACAGGATTCCATTCCAAATCTCTGCGATCTAGAGAAAAGCATTTTAAATGTATATACAGATATACAAATCAAAATCAATAACCTACACGAAATCTTGTCCCAGTGAACAGACGTTTCCACAGCGTTGCTAAATGAGCAGATATCAAGAGGATGGATCTAAGCAAACTGAAAAGACATGGTGCTGCAATTCAGTGTTACCAAAAAACAGTCCAGAATTAATTAACCTGTAAATAAATTGTTTGAATGACAATAAGAGTACCTTTTCTCATGGTTATATTAGTATTGTTTCTTAATAATCCTATTCATGGACAAATTTCACACAGATGAAGAATTTCTTCAAATCTATTAGCAAGATTTTTCATGTTTACCTCCTTGTTGCTGCAAAGCTCCAGGTATTCACAACTTCCTTCTAGGCTAATGCATGGGATTGTCTAATTTAATTAAAAGACTCAGAGAAGGAAATTAAAAATAGGACATTTTAAGAGCCTATCTTGTAAGGGCGATGTAATTGAGGGAGAAATGCAAAGGATCTTATCTGGGTATGAAAGAGCCTTGTACTTCATGTGTTTTCTGCCCCTTGGGACTCTGATTAAAGCCAAGATCTACTAACCTTGCTATAAACTCCATACTTATTTTGATTGCCAAAAACAATGACACAAAAGCAAGGTTTTTGAATCAATTACAGGCTACAGATCCTAAAGATACTAAAAAAATATGTAATAACATTTAATTTTATTCAAAGGTAACATCAATTACACTAGCAGGTCTCCTAGCACATCCCCTGTTGAATCTGTGAGTAGGAGCTGGACTGGGATCATGGTGAGTTACTGGGGAACCAAACCAAGTGAGATGTAGGATGGAATTTGTTTCTGCCCTCCTGAAAGCACCAGGGCAGTTTCTCTTAAGAACACGACAAATATGAACCTTCATCTTCAGGATGTGCAGCTACCCAACCACCAACAGGCACCAGTTCACACATCCAGAAATTATTTCAGCTGTGTTCTAGATTTTAGTAACATCATTTGGTTACACTCAGAAGTCATTCAAGAAATTTTAAAATATCTTAAAGTCTCAGTTTCAGTGAAGAAGAAAAACATGTAAAAATAGAGTAAATGTGCTAATATACATGTGTTTCTTATAGATTTTGGATCACCTCACTGATTTAGCTGAAGTATGTAATTTTGTGATAATCAGAGTCTAAAGAAACAGGATGTGATCATAACTGTCACCCACACCAATCAATTAAAATCAACTTTTTCCTCAATATCCCCTTCTATTCATAACCCTGGTTTTGACTGAAACTTTTTAAAGAATGCCACCACTCGTTGGCCGAGCAAAAATTAGCTTCTAGTGACAGAACCAGTTAAAAATACCCATATAATTTATAACTTCAGTAGATTTTTTCATCCCTTGCTTTGCAGTGTAGAAATGGGTCCGCAATAAAGAACATACAAAATGTAAAAATTTACTACTTGCAGAAGTAAATTTCCTTTTTTGTTTTTATAGCATCCAAGAAGCAGAAACAGTCTAAATGATGAAATAATGGTGTGGGTTTCTTTCCCAAGACTGGAAGCAAATTGTTGCTTGCATTTCTTAGATCAGGACTATACTAAATTTTAGTATGACATACCAAAAATTCCCATCAATTTAACTGAGCAGGTTGCCCAAAAATTACTCCAGAGATTACCCTGAATCCCACTGGATGGTGCAAACTACAGGTGACAAAGCAATTGTGTTTGACTGGAGGGTGGGATTACCCAGGACAACCTCCAAACTGAATTTCAGCAGAGAAATAAATGAAATTACAGGGTCACATGTACATGTGTATGAATACCTTCAGTTTTGCGTTCTATTGTTCTGATTTTCCAGAAGGAACTGAGGAACATCCTCACTATCTTTGGGGTTTTTTCACCTATAGCTCTTGCCTGACCTCACTTAAATGATTTTCCTTACAAACACCTACAGTACCTTCTGCCTAGCTTGGTTATACTAATAATTCCGCATTAAAAAAATAATTTAAAAAAAGAGATAGGTTAGAAATGGAGGAATCTAGGGAAAGTTGCCCAAATGTTGAGGAGAGATTTGTAATTTTTCATACTATTTCCCAATCTATGCATGCCTTATTGGTTTGGGTAATCAATACTCTGTGATAAACTTCTAAAGGGTTTAATTTGAAGTTATTCCATATGTAGGTTAAAATGTATGTATCCCCTCATTTACTCCTTTTGTATGCATGCTGAACTGTAAAACATTTAATAATATATATGGGAAGTAAGCCAACTCTGACTGGCATAGAAACCCTGGAGATTGGTGAATAATAAATTAAACCATTTCTTCTCTGTTAGTAGCATGTGTCCTGGCTTATTGAGTCCTGCACTGATATATCACTTTTAGGAATTCACTTTGTCAATCAAACTTAAAAATCCTTCCTAAACTTTCCCTTAGTCTTTTGCTAAAAAGCAATAAGATAAAAAACTTCCAAGTCTGAAATGAGACCTCTTCTTACATCTCCTTGGGGGGAATCAAAGGCTGACAGTCTGAATGTGCAGCATGCAAGAATCACAATATGGAAATCATGCCAAAATGTTTAAAAACATAAAAATAACAGATAAATAAGTAAATGGAATCTGCTGTCTAATGCAATAACTTGGCACCAAGTCAATTTTAACCTTTCAACTTTTTTTAATTTATGCAGCAAAAGATTCTGAAAGTATCACAGAGAAATTATTTTTATCTATGGAGAAAAGAAATGAAGGAATTTGAGAGTCAGGTAGATATTTTCTACTAATCCGTGGTTAGTGGGAACACTGTGAGATCACAAACCTTTTAATGACTACTGCTGAACACGTGGAAGGTTGGAATTATAAATAAATGGACACTCAAATTCTGTTCAGAAGCTAAAGCTAAAATATTGCCAGCAGTACTGAAAATGTTCATAGCAATTCCTGTTTTCTTGAACACCTAAGAGTAACAGGAAAGTAAATGGCACCAAGACCATGCTCCCAAGAAGGTGGAGAGTACAAAAAATCATTTAACCTACCCTGTTTGCTTTTTTTGTCCCCTCTGAAAACTCTTGGAATAATCACAATATTTTTCCTCTACACCAAGACAAAAGAAAGGAGAGTCATAGGAACAGTGGCAGAAATCATGCTCAGGTGTCCACCAGAGGAACACCCTGCTTCCAATCCTTTCTGGGAGCATCACACAGGATACAGCAGCAATGGAGGTTGAAAAGCACCACAGCAACACCACAGGAATCTGGGGCCTCCAAAAGGCCATGCACAGAAGGAGCACAGCTGATTTCCAATAATTTGGATTTTTGAAAAGAAAATGACCTCGCATAGGCACTGCCATATTTACGTAAGGTCATTTTTCATCTCAAAATTTTCTTTTCTTAATTTAAACGCATTCTATTTTATTATTTATTGTTTCAAACCTGCAATCTCCTGAAGAACCCTGTTCTGCAGAAAGTGTCCCATGTCAGGGCTGTGCTGTGGAGGACAGCTCAGAAAAAATCAACACCTTTGGTACAGATGTTGGAGATGCTGAACATCCCCAGCATTGTCCATTGCCAAGTGACAGGGAAATATCTGCAAAAAAAAAGGGGTTTCAAAATAGAAATGCAATCCCTACAGTTCTCTGTGTCAAAGAGAACAACTGGCACAATTTTCCTTTTGCCATCTTAAAAATGATGGAAAAATTATACTTTGAATTTTATTTATGAGTAATAAAATAGGACATATTAAAAAAAATATAAAATGTGAAAGCATTAGGTAAAGCAGCCTTATGTATCTAGAATTAGCAAAGTTAATGATACAATATAAATCCTCTCCTTCCAGTGGAAATTTTAAAAGAAAAAGGCTGAGCCAAGGGAGAGGAAGGGAAGCGGAAGGCAAACTCAAAACCTGCCCAACGTAAATCAACATCTCAACAGGAGCGTGCGTGCTGTCCATCCATCCAGCAGCAAATGTAAGAGCAGTTAAAAAGGCCAATTAGCCTGAACAAGGACGCTCAGAATGATCAAGGGAGGAGTGAGAGCTGTGCAATATCAGATACAGAAGGGAATGGAAAGATTACAGGATGAAGTTGAGAGTGTACAAAAATGATAAGAAAAGCAAAGGTGGAGAATGAAAGGAAGATTGCAAAAGATGATAAAGATAAATAAAAAGACATTTTTCAAGAACATATAGTCCAAGAGGTCAGCGAGGAAGACAGAAGGTCCTCTAAGAGATGGCACGGGTAATTTATTGACAGCAGAGGTAGGAACTGATAAAAAAAATATATATATAAAAATGAATTCTTTGCCTCGCTGTTCACAAAGCAAGCTGGGGGCAGCACAGCAGAAAGAGACGTACTGCACATTTCCCAGGAGATGAAAAAGACACACTGAAGGAAATTAAATCACTGTAGAATAGGTGATTGCCTATAGTTTGACAATGCTCTGGACAGACAGGGCTCTGCCGTGTGTAAAGAGAAAATCTTTATTACAATATACCTAAAAGGCTGCTTGCAAAGCAGCAACTCCATCAAAACACAGGGCCAAACTTGGGGACCACGTCTATGAGCGGCTCCCATGGATGAACCAGAGCTACCTGAATGCATGTGGGCAGGGATAAATTAATTATATGAACCGTTTAAATTAACTAATCTACTGTCTTTGAAATCAAACCAGGTGCTAGTGAAATTAGCTTTGAGCAATATCAGAAAAGTCCCAATGACAAGCAAATTTATCATCAACAACCTGAGTGAACCTGAAGTCCAAATCACACCCCTCTTACTCTTGCAAATAATCCTATTAATTTAAATTTAATTATTCACACCAATAAGGCGAGGAAGGAATAAAATTTCCTTTTTTATTCATCATGTTTAATCACCTGATTTCATTATTTTTGCACGTTTAAAAGAAAAGAATTAAATCTTCCCAAGGCTTGGCTGTGCCCCCCCAGCTCCACAGCCCCTCTGCAGTGCAGGGGCCCTGGAAAAAGGACAACTTGCAAAATTCCAAAGCCCAAAGTACTTCATTTCATAAATCAGTTAGGGAGCTAAGTGAAAATAATGCCATTGTTTATCGCATCACTAACAAACCTAAGTGCTTAAAGGCAAGCAAATTAATAATAAGGACATTCATAAATCTCACCCAAAACATATATTATACCAATTTATAGCAGCTGAGGATCCGGCCCTTTGCTCTCATTCAATATAAAACACATACGTTGTCCTATTCAACTGAGTAGCCTCAATTCTAGTGTAAAAAAGAACCTGATTCTGTATCAGTGCAATTTCATATGCACAAATCTTTCAGAAGGAATTTCAATTAAGTTAACATTATGTATGCACCCATTACTGGCACACAGTGATTGGTCTCTGACAGAAGGGAATGGACATACACACTTTTAATGTACTGCAAATGAGCAATGCTATACATTTCTCCCTTATTCTTCACAAATAAATAATGTTTCCAAATGTAAGTGATTTTAAGTGTCACTTGGTTAATCCATTAACTGGTGCTTCCAAACAGCAACGTCCTCCAGAATAATACAGGTTTGTTTTGGACAAAGAAACAAATATATTGAGGATCCCAAGAGGGCGATGGTCAGAGTTAAGGGTATGGTGTTTACATAAATTGAGCATGTCTTTCTGCTTGATCAAAATACAACTTTAGCTGTGCTCCGACTAAAATGGATTATGTAATTAACTATTCCTTTTTAAAATTACTTTACATCTTTAAATGGTGTGATAGATAAGTTTCATAGAACTCATTAATGATTTATGAGATATATTTTATTTTATTAATAAAATGCTTAGCGAGAGCTTAATCTCTCAAAATTTAATACAATGATGCATGTGCTTTAAATTAAGTCCATGGTTAAATACTCTGATGCATCCTGGTGCAGAGGTTCACCCTGTAGGACTGAGTCTACATTTATGTTTTGGGTAAAAATAAATTGAATGTTTTACACCACATGCACAAACAAACACACATACACACTGACAGAGTAAGGTTTGTATATATTCACTGTATTTCTCTAATCTTTTGTATATGACATTCCCTTCTCCCAGATATTTACATTAGACAGATGGCACACCCTTTACTGCAGTTGACCACAATTTGGCTGTTTACTAAATATTTTTTGAAATTATAGATTTTTGAGGATCACTGTCTTGATTTAGAATAGATTAAATATTTAGAAAGGCAAGCCATGCTGTGATTATTATAAGCAACTGTTATTTTTTCTGTGCAGGAGCACCGTGCTTATCATTACATATTAGGTATCTTGTAATATATAATAATATGGCTAATATTCCCTCAGTATGAAGTTAATTAAATAATTAATTAAATTAATCATCGTCACACTGTTAGCTAAAATTCCATAGAGTGGCATATTTTAAAAACTCCAGTTTTGTTCAATGCCTTGCTCAGAGAAAATATTTTTTCTCTCCCAGCCCTGAATATAAGCATCCTTTAAAAGCATTCACCAGCATCGTGCAACAAAATGAAAAGCAAGTTCAGCTTAAATAAGTCTCTTTTTACTAACTAGTATATTAAATGTAGGTTTTAATTATTGGTTTTGATTATTTTTGAAGATTTTTGTATTTAGATGGCACACACATTTTCAATCATGTCTTAATTACTTTTAAAAATGCTGCACTGGCTTAGGGACAAGACAGATAACTTGTTAAGCATTTGAAATTTCTGAGCTGTTTTCTCAGTTCTGGCAGTCAATACCCAAGTCCAGATTGTAACCTCCTTTCTGCCTCCAAAGCCTGCCTTGGCTGCGTGTCCAGCGAGGGATTATGGATTTAGCAAGGAAGGTAAGTGTGACTACAAGCATTGGCTCACCATCTGCTCCCCAGCAGAGTTTGGGCCAACCTGCATAGCCTGCAGCAAGACCAGGGCACTGTTCTCAAGCCAGCCCTTTCCAACCTGGCTCAAGAAACACATCACATTCAGTCAGATGATTAGGTCTAAGTAGTCCATATGTAACAGAATATTTTTCCTAAATACCAAAATGAAAACAAAATGAATGCCATTTTTTTTTAAATTCTCCTTCCTCGATACATCAAGTTTTACACAAATAAATACTCTCTTAAGGTTTATGCAAATTATAGAAAAATAAAACTATGCATTATTTAGCAGTTCTCCTATTTCAAGATCTAACAGACTTTATTCACAGCATGTTTTTCCCTAGTTTATGTTGGCCTTCTTTTCTGATTCTACTTTTTAATTCATCTTTTTAAATTATTCCTTTTTAAATCATTATCTTATGTGACTTCATAGATTTTCATGTATTAATCTATTATTAATTTTTTTACCATAGTCAACTTAATCTTAAATTGTTTAATTCTCTTTTAAGTGTAAACACTTGAACATGGACAGTTTTTAAAAATATGATGCTCTTTAACATTTTGGAGCATTTCTATTTGTAGCTTGTAACCTTATTCAAAAAGTTCTTGCTAAATATGTTCTCTCCTATTATAGGTACTTTTGACAGAATTATCAAGTACCACATGTGACAGGCAATAGTACTGGTTAAGGGAAAGGGAAAAAAAAATCCCACACATATTGAGAGGGGGATACATTTTGTGTTACTGAAAAATATGTTTGTATTTTACATTAAAACCTGACATCTGCTTGGTGAATATAAATCTAGATTAATACACCCCCCCGCTCCTCCTTTTACTCATTCAGTTTTCTTTATGCTGATTCAGGTTAAGATTTTTTATTTTCATGAACAGCTACAAAGAATGCTGTTAAAAACAGCATTTTCCTCCCTCCAGTACAGCCCTGAACATGAAAATAAGCTGAACAAACATCTTGCCCTTTTTACTTAAACTGTTGTCTGCCCGACTGCTGAATGCACACAGAAAACAATCTAAAATTGTATAACCCATAATAGAGTATATTAAATTACAACATTGGTCAGTAATGGAAACTTATTCCCAGATATGAATTATTTACAGCCCATTTAAGTAATCCATATTCAGGTGTGGCAATGAAAAAAAAAAAGTGCAACATAAATCTTTAATGTTGACCGGTTGAGAGAGCAGAGCTGAGGATTACAGACATTTTAAAGGGAAGAAGGGGGGAAAAAAAGGCCCCTAACAGAATTGATATAGCCTGTTCAGTGGCTTACTGCACCAGCGTGCTAATAAATTGACGGATGGCATGTCAGGGGTATGAGTTGAAATCCCAGCAATTCTAACCAGGGTGGGATCTAATAGCAGCGCACCAAAATAAAGAGTTTCTGGACCTTGATGTCACAGGACATAGTCTGTGCCTCATTTACTGTATCCTGTAGGTGCCTGGCATGTGTGATTGCCACAGAAAACCCAGTGCTTTCTGCTTTAACCCCGTAACTGTATTAGTAATTTTTCAGAGCCATTCTCGATGTGTGTTCATTTTCCTACAAGCTGTCATTTTACTTTCTTATAGTTTATATTTACTCTCTTTTATTGCTCAGCCATCAGAGCCTGTACAGCCACCACACAGACACTGTCCCAGTTTCCCTGTGAGAGATACTGGGCATCCCTCACCGAAGCAAGAATTAAACCCACAAATTCTGGGAAACGTTGCCAGGTACAGTTTTGTTGTTGCTAGCGTTTCCTAAAAAAAAAAAAAAAAAAAGCCAAAAAAAAAAAAAAAAAAAAAACACAAAAAAACAAAAAAAACCCAGACAGCTTCAAAACAATATAGCAAAAGATCGTGGTGGGGAAAAGCTCTCACACAACTGCAATTTCTTTTGTTTCCTGGAGCAGTACCTATATTAATTCATCTTACAAAGATCATTGCTCAAGAACTAAATTTTGCATACATTAGAGAGCAGAATTAGCATCGCGCTGTGTACAGCGTTCCAGGCTAACTTCTCTCCAAGCAACCATTAAAGGTCATGTTTTGACGACTGAATGGCATGTCGGCACCTTGGTTCCCCAGAGAGGCATTCCCCAGGTACATGCAAAAGGTTATTAAATTACCTTCCAAGCAACACTATCTCCTCGGATGAAAATAATTACAGGCTTTTAGAGGCATCAGAATGCTTTCTATTTTTTTTAAATAAGATGAAGATGCAGTACCTAATGACCATTTTTGTGTGTGACTCATAGAGCCTGTCAGTGGTGACAGGACAAATGAGCATAATGGCATAGCTTAAAGGGGAAAGGTTCATTTTAAATAGTGACAAATAATATTTAAATGGCATTGTTGGAGACCCATCATGCTTGTAAAATGTAGTTTGTATCTCTTCTTCATCCTTTAATTTCATCACTGTCAAATGGTATTAGCTGTTAATATGCAACATCAGGTGCAGATATAATTTTTAACTATTAAATGTGCCTGTAACTAAACAATGCATCTTGATTGTTCATATATTTTGTGATAGAATAAATAACATATTTTATAATACACAATTTGCTCTGCCAAATTGTTTTGCTGTGTCTATACTAAGGGAGGATGAAGGGATTAAGAATGGTTTAAAATATGATACCTTGAACAAATTTTTTCTTGCCAACTACTGAAATGGAAATGACTTTCTTTTTAGACTAATGTAATTCACAGGTTGGAAGAGCCACAGGCAAGATCGTGAGATACAGTAAATTGGTCAAAACAGACCTGGGCAAACCAATACAGGCACATATATATTGTATACATGTCAATAAAAGCCACTGACAAACTTAGCTGCCCTCACAGCTTGGCCCTAATAGAAAATGGTTTGAGTCTGAATCCTCCCGGTGCTCGTGAAATGGCTCAGGGCACAAACAGAAAATGTTTATTTTAAAATAAACTGAACAACAATAATTAAGCAATCTACTGCAGATGTGAATTCTCCAGCACTAATGCAAGCACACGACTTGGAAAAGTTACTCCTAAGTCAATCCCATGTTTGCTGAAATGACTCACGTGCATATAAAGTCACAACACCGCAGGTAATAAAATGCACCAGAATACACTTGGCTGGAAAATCACAACTTCTGGAAGTCAAACTTTCAGAAAAAAGCTTCTAATTTTTTAAGTATTTTTTCACAGCTTCATCGTGTTTATTGCTATATTATTTTCAGATCACTTCCGCCAAAAATGTAGACAGTTTAGGTACCTTTGAGTTGTTAAAAGTTATAGCCAATTTTCTGAAAAATTATACCAGCTAAAAACACAACATTAAATATTTACCCTGTTGGATGTTAAAAAACGCTTACAATGAAAAATGTTCACATATTGACTATTCAAAATGGCCTTCACTTTGAAATTGTGAAATGGAAGGGATTGCAGATGTACAAGAATAAATATAAAAACAAATGAGTTGACTTGAAGTGTTGCCGGCTTTCATAAACATGCTACCGCAATAACATGTGACATTAATATTTAATTACAAAAGCACTGCTGCAAAATCTTTGAAATTAATGTTTTGCAAAATTAACATTCAGTGCACAGAAGCAAAGTCGTTCCAGGCGCGACTGTGATTAACAATGCCATTCACTTTACATATTATATTAATATATTATTCAAGCTAAGAATTAACACCTCCTAATTTAAATAAGGTGCTACATATCATGATGAGCTAAAATGCTTTTTCTTAAAATGGCCCATCTGATTTTAAGCAATCTGTGTTTATCATTTAATATTTTGTTATTGAATACTGTTCTCTGTAAAAAACTCCTTGTACTTTAATTTCAAGATGAAGAGATCTCATTAAACCAATGCCATAGGATTCAAGGATTACTGAGCTGCATTTTCCTTGCTGGTCTACCTGGTATCCCCCTCTTTTATTCCCAGGCACCAATATTGTCATTCCTCACCTGGGGTACCTCCCTAGTTTCCTTGATGTCTAAACAAAAAAAAAAAAAAAAAAAAAAGCCAAAAAAAAAAAAAAGCCAAGCATGTTCTTTCATAAACCGTTGGCTGGATCTTCAACTGCTCTAAAGGATTATAAATTCTCTTGCAGCTACATTGATTTACATCAGCTGATGATATAGCTCATATTGCCAGCATTATCACGTTGCTAGTACATTTTGGGGACGGCAATTTCTTGCTGCTCTGCATTCTGTGCTGCTTCTCATGTGTTGTAGGAGGGTAAAGACGAAGCAAGGGCTCAGGGGAGGTGGCGAGTCTAACGCTCTGCCTATCTCACACGGAGCTTTCTCGCCCTCCAGCTCTACCTTTTAGCACACAGGAATTCAGGCTTGTATCGAATTCTCTGCGTTTTGAACTACAGAGGAGAGCAACTTCTGGTGGGACACGGCGGAGCAATCAGGCCTGGAGGACTTTAAATGGGTTGACATATTCTCCAGCAGGTCAGAAAAACCAGTTATTTTTGTTTGAGGGAAATACTGATGAGACAGATGGGTACATCACTTTGGTTTAGCCACACAGAACTTCATTTGCCATCTTTAATCTGCTGTAATTGTTCAGTTTTCTTATTTTCAAAGCAGTGAAGGAATATATTTCTACGTTATTGCTCACATAACTGTCTTTTTAAGACCAGCAGCAGTAAGCAAAAGGCCATGATCTATTCCCCATATCAATAGTTGCAAATTCACTGTCTATAATTTCACTTTCATTAATTATAGAGATTAGTCTCCACACACAAGGATCGAGAACTACTTGCTAAAAATTATGCCTGTACAACCAAAGCATCTGTGTTTAGCTATCAAACTTCCCTTATTGTTAGATGAAACCCATGAGCCTAGATATCTCCTCTTCAAATCATGCTTGATCTCTTAAAAAAAAAGTCTGACAAAACACAGTGAAGGAGATCAAATATTTATTTATAGTGGTGCATGAACCTAACGTTGGTAAGAGTAGAATTGCTGAAAATATGGTCTGCAGTATTCAAAGTATTCAAGAGATCAGGAATTTAGTTACTGATGAATTAAAAAATATATTGGAAAGTTAAAACAGGACAGTTAGAGGATAAGAACTCCTTCAGTCCCTCACTTGCCAATATCTTTAATAATTTAGGCTGCACCTTTTCAGTGAGTTAAACAGAGACAAAAGAGGAGTGAAATTGCTGTGTGACTCCACAGGAAGCTTCCACTCTGTGATCTCCTCCTGCCTGGATCTGAACCAACAGCCTTCTCCAGAAGGGAGAGAGAGAAATGTTGGTCCACTGATTTCATCCACAGATCCTGGTGCTCAAATGCCCCCTCCCTCTTTCATGAAAACAACATGAAAACATTGTGTATATTGTGTATCCTCCATATCATGTTTGACAGAAAATTCAAGCATGAAATAATGACAAGATATTGTCCTAATTACAGTGGAAACAAAACAAAAAATTAAATTCCCTTTTATCCCTTATAGTATCTCAAACTGAGACATCACTGAGGACATTCAAATATGAAAACACCACAATCTACCTTCGTCTACCTTGCTAAAGGTCCCTTTCTTTCTAAAGTACTCCCTTATCAGACACAACCAGCTGTGCACTCAAAAGATTGAGAAAATGCTACAAACCATCCACTGATAGGCCTACATTTTAATATTTTAACTTTAAAAAATCCACTCCGTTCACAACAGAAAATAATGATTCATGTATTGTTTTCAAATATTTTATCTGAAGTCATCCTATTGAAAGGCCTGCTTTCATACTGGACTCAAAAAATCTGAATAAAACAGAAACAGAAGTAACTTTTCAACTCAGAAGCAGGTGGTGGAGAATTTATTAGTGCTTACCTCTCTGAAATCTTCTACTCTCACTTACAAAACAAAATTTATTATAATAAAATGCTGTAGAAATCAATGAGAAGCAGAGAGCCTTTCAGAAGCTGTACATATGGCATCCAAGTTTATGGTAGAATCTCCTTCTATTTGAATAAAACATGGCATTTCAAAATAAATTAAGAGAAAACAAAGGAGATGAAAGCAGGAATATCTTATGACCTTCTTGAAAAATGTTATTATTTTTTCTGCGCAGGGAATATTTTCAACACCACAGCTCAACATCAAAATATGGGTATATAATATTCCGTTAACTTCTGATTAAGTGCACTCTACATATTCACAAAAGCACATGGAGTCCTTGGAAATTTTACATTTTAGCTGGGGAATTAAATCAATAGAATTCCATGGCCAGTCTCCACAACCTTGGGAAACAACAGAAAAAAATATTAGAGTTGAGAAGAAAGGGAAGACAACTCAGGAATCAAGAGAGTCCCACACTGAACTCCATGAGTCTGACTTGTCACTGCTTTCCTAAAATTCAGATCTAATCAAGCTGGGTTTGTGTTTTTCTGGAAGACCACGTTGGTCTGTTCACCTTTATCCTGGTTTTAGCTTCGTGACCCACCCAAAACCACTCAGGTGATGGGCTGCAATGCTGCTCTGCACAACAATCAACCCACAGAGAACAGGGTATTTTACTGTGCACTACCTGGTTTAGCCAAAAATCAAGTTCCATTTCCTAACTGCAAAGGTTGCAGCAAAGAAAAGCACATAAACATTGTGGAATGAGCCCTGCAGGTCCTGAAAACACATGGATCTTTAGATGCAGACAGCCCACCACGGAGCTCTGGACATGCCCACGATTGCCAGCAGATGCAATTCTAAGAAAATATATATTTTATTCCCTGCACAACCATATTTTTGCTGCAATTCCTCCCCAGCCAGGCAGGAGGTTCCTTCCTCAGGGCTCAAAACCCCACCACACCTTTCAGAGCTTGCCATCACATCACTGCTGCAGGAGGACAGGCTTTGCAAAGCCAAGTCCTGATGGCCTTATAGAGAAATGCACACCTTACCTATTTCTCACAAGTTTTCTCCATCTCTTCCCTTCATTCCCTACCTCTAGCTAAGCTCACTGAGCTCAACTTCACTGCACCAGCTCCTACAAGAAAAATATTTGTGCCACTGGTATCCAACACACAAATAGCCTTGCTTACTCCTTTCCTAGAAAGGTGCAAGTAGAAAGCAAACAAAAAAAAACCCTAAAATATGAAACAGCATTTCTTATCCTCTAGCTTCTTCCTTTTTTTTTTTTTTTTTAATGAATTCTCTCTCACAGTAGGGCCAACTCTGGACTAAAGAGGCTACAGCCTCCTCTGAATGGTTACCAGGTTTTCTGCCTTACTCACTGTAAAGACATCTGTACTGAATAGAGACTTATAATTTCTGAGAAGATTTCATCTCAGAACTGACTTTACTCCTATTTAGTGGCACCAAATCCTTACCCGATGAAGTAAAGATCTTTTATATAATTATAAATATGTAGCACCTATAAAATCAAACTTCTGAAATTCATGGAAGAAGCAAGTAAAATTTTGGCTCATTCAGGCAGGAATCTCCATTCCTGTCTTCATTTTCTCAAAATGTTTTCTGCACTGTTGCTGTGACTACATCAGTGGAAGTTTAACTACATTCTTCCTAATAAACAGCAAAACCATTGAATGAAAAAATCCACATTGTTTTTAATGAAATAAGACTTATCTCATCAATAATCTGATGAGCCAGGCTGTCTTTCACTCACTATACCAGTGAATTTCCTTGATAGATTGGCTTAAGCAAATCTTGCCTGGCTTTTTGATCAGTGTAAAATCATAGAATTTGGTGCAAAACACTGAAATGTTTTAACCTAAAGGCTTTATTTTAGACACCTGAAGCTTCTGAATGCCAGCACAGCAGCAAACAGAAATAGAACCGGTATTTATTGAGAAATAGAACAAGTTATGACACTTTTTGTAGGAATCAGCAGTGATATTTGAAACAAAGGAATCTCATCCAGTCCACAGATATTATAAATAGAGCCGTGCAATAACCAGGATACCACGAAGGAAGAATCAAACAAAAACCAAAGCCAGAAATCTGCGTTCACCTGGGGGTGGGGAACTGTCTGAACGCCGCAAAAGTAAAATTCAGAGGATTTATTATTGATAACTGAAACGGTGACCTCTCTGGTCTTGCATGTTTTGTGATGTAACCTGTGATTTCTGCCAAGCACTTATAACAGTTCTCATCACAACATGAACTGATAGTGTGATATGTTAACATCACCACTAATGCACGCCAGCATTACACTTCTCTCTCTTCGGTTAGACAGCTTTCCTTCAGGCCATCAGACACTGGAGGTCTGCACAAAAAATGTACCTCTCCAAAGCAAGCAAATCCCCACGAATCTGAGCACAATTAAACCAGTTCTACTTAAAATGGCTTACTGATTCCTGCTTTTCATTTGAAATCGGGCAGACACCACGAAGTTCAGATCCAATTCCAGATTTTTAAATTGTTTAAAGCCCAGTAGTGCCTACATTTGCTGTCTCTTTCAGACCTATCTAAAAATAACATTCAGCAAAAGAAAGGAGATAAAAAGTAAGAATTTTAATATCCTGTTTTGCTATTTTTCTTTATTCCTTTCTAATATCAGATAACCTAATAATACAACATATAATAAATATTTAAGGGGAAATAGCAATGAATTTACATTGTGCTTTCTAGAGTCTCTTCTTGAAAGGCTGATTGCTCACAAATTGTAATGGGTCTATTTTACAAAATGTATTTTTCTTTCATGATGTGATTCTTTAGTCTTAATATTCACTTGATTCCCACTGATTACAATAGAATATGCACAAGAACAACAGTAGAGGGGACAAGATGGAGCTACAGAAATATTCTCCTTTTAGGTGCACACACACTCTTCAGGTCCTAAAAGTATAAATGTGTCTTTAGACGTGCCCTGGAGTCCTCATTACCAGTCTAATGAAAATAAACTCAGTGAATGTATAGACTGCAAAAGCATTGGGGCAAAGGAGCTTTCACCCTAAAAAAACCCAAAGAAAACACCAAAATAAAACCAAAACAAAAACAAACAAACAAAACCCCCAGCAGCACAGGATTGTTTTTCCCATCTTTAACCCTTCCCCATGTTCCCTAGGGTGGTACCTCAACTCCTTCAAGAGCTGAACTTCAACATGCATAGTAAATACATTTTTAATGGTTTTAACCAGCTACCAGCATTTTTTTCCACCTGAGAAGGAAATTTGGACAGTTTATTGCTACAGAGGCATTGGGGTTCCAACCTGGCATACTACCTGAGAAAGGCTGTGGGTTTCTTCTTCAAGAACAGTTCTAAATCCTTACTTTTCCCCTTACTCCTTCCTCTTTCCCTTCCCAAGCAGCCAAATCTCTTAATCATGCATCTTTCAATTCCCTTCCAAGGGGCCAGCTGGCCCTTTCATTGTGCTCTTGGATAGCCAAACACTGGGACTTCCTATCTCATTTCTTCTTGTAAGAGACACCAAACATTTATTTGCCCCCTAAATGCACTTTTCAGTGTAATATGGACCAGGCTACTCATCTGAGGAGCCACACAAATGAAGGAGAGCACTACAGATTTTAGGGGTAAGTGAGAAAAATCGCATAGGAATTCATGTGGGGGGAAGAAAAAAAGAATAATCTCTTCCCTTATGCTACAGGCATGCTCTGACAGTGATATGTTTAACATTTCCCTGCACACGGAGGGCTACAAAAGCATTAATACACACAATGAAGAGAACAGTTTGCTGTAGTTCCAAAGCATGGTTAGAACAGCACAACAGTTAATCACGCTGTAGACATGTAAAAAAGCAGAAACACCAGCATCATCTGCCATAGAAACCAACATGAAACCCCTCCTTGCAACATGCACCTCTACTCCCAAGCCCTATTCAGAAAGAGTTAAAATATGAAATAAAATTATAAAGGCACCAATGATATTTTTATAACAGAGCTATCGCGAGTAAGCTGTATTTTAGAGAAACATTGCACATTTTGATGACTGTCAAAATTTACATAACTTACTCTACATGAATTAACTATGAGGTATAAAATGCAACTTTGGCTAAATAAACCCTCAGCAATTGTAAAGCAGTATTTCAAGCACCGCTAGAATAACAGCAGACTGAAGGATTAAACCAAAAGCGATGGATACTGAGCGTAGAGGTCTACCCAATATTTAGTTATTGTTGTGAAATAAATTAAACAGTCGGGGAAGGTAATCTTTAGAAATACAGATGATAATTCTAGCTGCTGTAGTACTTTTTATTTTTATTTTTAAGGGGTGTTTGTCAATTTAGTGCCTACAATCAAAACTCTGACATATTAGGGTAATGAACTGGGTCTGGGAATTACCAGAAAACACATAAATACTCGAATTTCTTGAAAACATGAAGTGTTAAGAGAAACAAATTCCAGTCTTTAACATCTGTCCTACAGATTCTTACCATTTATCTGCTGATCAAAATTTCGAACGGTGCCAAAAAAAATCATGAAGTCAAAAGGACTTGGTGGGGGGAATCTTTGTTTCTCTCTAAAAGCCTAAAAGTTATACTCAACTGCAGCACAAAGAGTAAAGAGGTTGTTATTCATATTAACTACATTTACATTCCTATCGCAACATCCAGAGAGCTAATAGTGGGGTTATTAACATAACAAACGTAAATGTTCTATATAAATAATACTGTTTCAGGCCAGCAACCGCTCATCTGACAGCATTTAGGCACAGGCTCAACATCTGTTTATGAACACTTTGCCTAATGATATCATCAGATATCATTAAGTGCGGCAGAATACAGCACAGAGGCAGGTGCAGCTGCCTTCAGTACCCATCACAGAGGAAGAAAAGAGCTGCATTCCCGATCCGAAAACCCATCATTAGGACAATTTTCTTCGACAAACCAGCCCTGTGATTTCAATCTGTATATCACCTGTAATTGTAGTTTTTAGCAAGAAGCTGATTCTATACATTTAGCGACGAATCACGTTGATGGCCTGAATACTGGAAACACATTTGTGCTACCAGCTGCGGCAGCTTTTTTTAGAGCCTGTGTTAACAAAATACTGCTAACAAGGCAATGCTTGGAGTGCAGCTTTGTTTCTCTTTCTTGTTCATAGTGTTTAGATGTGCATAATTATGGAGATTAGCAATTGATTGCTTCTCAATAATAATTGATTATTGGTCACTGAACCTTCCCCAAAGCACTTCGCTGAAGGTGAGGACAGGTGATAAGTTCATTCTCAGCACATCCAGGAAACCGAAAGGAGAGGTCCAAAAGAACCTTCGATTTGTACATCAGTTTCCATGATAAACAGACCAAAGGAATAATAGAATATCCCAAAGCCTCGTTTGCCCGGAGGCAAATTGTAGAGATCATAGCAAGCCTGCAGAATTCTCCCTGTGGACTATGTAAGAAACATACATCATTTTTATATATGTCAGTTGTTCTTTGATTTGAAAATATTTCTACCCATTTAATTTATCTTTTTCAGTCAGTTTTCTTAAATTGTACAATTTAAGGCTTATATCAAAGAATGAATATCATTTCTGAATACCCCAAAAATGAAACAAACTGACAAAATAATGCAAGTCTCTTTAGCAGAAATGTACAAATATTGAGGCATCTATTGTCACTGACTTCAAAATCACTATACCCTTTTGATCTGCTTTATATCCATCAAAATTTTGGTCTGTAGTGACTGCCTTGATGCAACGTAACATAATGTTGGGAATATAACACAATGCCACAGCTAAAATTTAAAGGCGAATGCTCTTATTTTTGGCTTAATCACCCACTGTCAATTTGGACAGCAAATATCCAATTTAAATTTATTGGAGTGCATGGAAGCCACTCAGACAATAAAGTATCTGTAGCATTCATAAAACGGTAAACATCATTTCTTCTTGGCTGTTCACAAGTATTTTGAACAGTTGAGACCCATTTTTCTAACCCTATTCTGTTTACAGAAAAATGTAATTGTAAGCCTGACATATACCATTTATCTTTAGACAACCTTTTTTTTTTGAAATGTAGAATTTTGCAAGGACATGACTCCTCTCTGGCAGAGTGAACTTTACAACCTGATTCATGAAAAATGCAGTTTGTTTAAAGTTAGCCTGCTCCATTTTGAGAAGATTTTTGCGCTAAAATGAGAAACAGATTGCACAATTATGATTCAGAAGGAAAATGCCCAAGATAGAGGGCTGGGGTTTGAGCAAGAGGAGGTGCCAGGACCAGAGCTGGGGCTGGGTTTCTGCTCAAAGAAGAAATGCATATCATGAATGTGCTCATTTTTAAGAGGGTCTCTGCCAGCCTTTGTGTTGTTTTCCTTAAAGGCAGCACAACAATAGCAAAAAACTCAAATTAAACATCACATGCATGATCCAACCCAGCACCAAGGGCTGCTCAGTGCTTATACCCAACCGCTTTTTCACCAACTCCTATATGTGGACTTGAAAGAATAGAGAAGGTGTTTGAACCAAAATATTTTAGATAGCAGCAGGTATTTTCATGAATCTAGACAAAAACCTAAAAACCATGGACGTTCTGTATCTGTGCACTCTACAGAAAGGGCTTTCTTTCTAAAGCAGCTTTAATTCAACCTCTGTTTGTGCACACAATTAGATGAGGAGATAATTTCCAAGCACAATGACTTGCAGGTGCAAATAGTGATATAGATAGCAAACTATCTGATCTGTGGGCACAGATAGATAGTTAGACATCTAGAATCCTTATGTGCAGCCATAAATAATTGCATCCTCAATTATTTATACAAATAAAGAGAGGAGGCCAGCCTGGATGAGGGGGAGAATTGAAGGGAGGATAAAAATAAAAGGAAAACAAGCAGTAAAGCAAACCAGTACTTGATGCAGAGCAGGTTATTTTTGGTCCTAAGCCCCAATATTTTCAAAATACAGAGGCAACATTAGGATTTCATGTTACTGCCTCTCTGATGCCAAATAGGGATCCCTCATATTTTAAATACCAGGCCTTTTTTTGAATTTCAGAATGCTGCAGGATTTGCACCAGAGCAGATGAAGCGATGTAGTTTCTCTTGTGCAAAATGAAGGTATGAACCAGTAATGTAAACAGTGAATTGCTTCAGCAAGTCTGAGGCTGGGTGAAAAATGGTTCCTGCTACGTTTTGCATTAGTTTTTAATGTGTCTGTTAAACAAGTAAATTGATGTAACTGTAGAGACGGCTGACACTTTCTCCCTCCAAAAACATCCTCAAAACAACCCTTTTAGAACAGACAAAAGCTAAACAGATTTTTATAAATTTGGGAAGAATCCTCAGCACAGAGTATTCATGCATAAAAATCCAAGTAATATTTATATTACATAAATTGTACCATCATATGTGTTATATATATATATATCTATATATCTATACACAAACTACTATAAACATTGTGAAGTTTGGAAAACAAATTATTTTGAAGTTTGCATAATGACTCTGTTCATTATCCATTCCCTACATGCACAGAGAGAGATATGTATCTTTCATCACATGGACACATGCAGACATTTTACATAGATATAGACATTTACAATTATTGGCTTGCTTCAAAACTATCCAATGTTTCATTTTACTTTTCTCTCATTAATGTGCCACAGTACTCAGGTTCTATTGGGGATTGTGCCCATCTCACTGGTGCAAGAGGGTGTCATTCCTTTAACTGAAGTGTCCACAGTGGGAAATTTTAGGAGAAAATAAAATAAGCTCTGAAGGTTCTGCTAACTTGGTGTCATTGTGCTGTGACTTCTTTGGGTCTCAAGTCAGACCCCCAGCAAATGAGGAGCATGTCAGCAGTGAGGAACCATAAAGACAAAAACAAGGATTGGGGATGGAAGAGTGGATTTGAGTACTGTGAGAGAGACCTGAAACTGTCTCTTCTTTCAATATCTCTTGCTTTTATTCCCTGTAGTCCCCACACTAGTACATTGGACACTTTCAGAATATGGAAGACACAATCAAATCCCTGATTCACCCAAAGGTTATTTTCTGCTTTGTGAAGGATGTAGGAGTGCTCTGACAAAAGCAGGGTGTGATCCCATCACTGAAGGCTCTATCATGATGCCCATACATGAGCGCAGTGCTCATCTACATTCTTGTAGATCTGATACTTCCTAACTGCCTTGTTCAACCCACAATAACATTTTCAAACACTGCCTTTGTGACTTATTTTCTACCCTATGGCCTGAGCTGAGAGGCTGTATGATCCACTCTTCTTGCTCCTTTTTTTTCCTTTTTAGCCATCCCTTCCTTAATCCTCTCTCTTATGCTTTATCTTCTACATCCTTTCTCCTTTCTATTAATAAGCTTCCCCATGGCACTTTCCTAAACTTCACAATTATCCCCAAAATAAAAGATTTAAAACAAAAAGAAAATATACTGCTATAAAATGATGTCTTTAATTGTTTAAGTTTCTCCTTTTTTTTCTCCTTTGTCTTAATTACCTATATAGCTCTGTTCAGATGGCAATTACTCAGGGTAAAGGAAGTCATTGGGCTCTAAATGTGTATCTTTAAAGGGTCTGGCATGTTTTGTGTGTTACTATTAGATAAAAAACCACATATAAATAACAGTAATTTTATTCAGGTTTATTTCTCATGTTGTGCATGCAACTACTACTCATGTGAATTTGTTGTTATGACAAAAGGCTTTTCCCTATGCAACAAAATTTGGCTTTGATATCAACAGCAGTGGTTGGAGAGGACCATCAATGGATCAGGTTCTCTTTTTTAATTGATAGATTATTGTCCATCATTTTAGGGCAGTGCACTTAAAAACATGACTGTCCATTTATAGCATTTGCCACCTGTTCCTGGTGCTTTACAATATTGACAGATCAGAGCAAAGAACGTGTGCTGGGGACATTTTCATGGTTACTGCTGGATTTCAGTCCTATATTCAATTTTAAGAGTGGGTTGGAAAAAAATATCATCCAATTACTAGACATTCCTATTTTGCCTCTTTCTACACAAAATCAAACTTTTTTTTTTTGTCTTCCTGGATAAGGCTGGCCTCAGAGGCAAAACATAGTGTAATTTGTTGGAAAGTCTCAAGCACAATATCTAATTTGTATGTAGTTCTCAAATATGATATTGTTTAAAGGCAAAAAAATGTTACTCAAAAACCCATTAACTCTGACAACAGTACAGATCTGAGGGGGACCGTAAACAATGAATCTTCACTCAAGATAGCCTCAAATTCAGAAGAACTGCAACCTACAAATACATTTTTTGGATTTACTTTGGCATTAAAGAGAGTGAACCACCTTTATTTTTCAAGCTAAACACTTCAGCTTGGGGTAAGGGTTTAGAAAACATGAAGCCAACATTAACCCATGAAGCAATTTCTGCTCGAAGGCTCAAAGCTTAGAACGGAATCCTAAAAGTGGCCGCTGATTTACCGGTTCCAGTGCTCAGTGATAAACAATTTAGACTCCTATAAACAATGATTTAATTGTGACATTATTATCCTTTCCCTTTTCACATCTTTCAGAGTGATTTCAAGAGGACAGGGAGAATCTCAGACCTGCAGGTCCCCTGGCCCTTAGCAGACCAGGGGTGATTTCTGGAAGGAATTACAGCATTTTGATACAACCTAAGGGAGTCCTGCACGCCACCCAAAGGTGCATCCTTTCTCCACATCCCCTAAAACCCCTCCTGCTCCAGCTGTGCCACAAATCTGATCCCTCTGACACAAGCAATGGCTCCTTTTATTTTTCCAAGGTTACCTACTAATGGAGGCAGCATGATTTCGGACACAGGTCATTAGGTCTGTTTACGTTTCCAGTCTCTGCTCTTCCCCACAAATACTGAAATTTCCTTTTTCCAGGGACAGGATTCTGGCATTTTGATGTAAAACTGCTGCTGTCAAAACCCTGGACAAGCCCATGGTGGCTCAGCTGAGCTCCAAGGAGAGCAGCAGGGCTGGGGTTGCCTCTCAGGGACCACCCACCCTCCAAAACAGCATTTCCCAATCTGCTCCAAGTATAATCTCATTTTCCTTCTCCAAATACCCAGCCTTGCCTTCTGGAAAGTGAGTATTATTTTTTCCTCTCTCAATCGTAATTTTAGCTCCGATATTGTTAGCTACAACTTGAAACAGGAACAGAAATTGGACAAAACAAGATCTTAACCTTGAGGGTCTTGAACTTCAAGTGGTTTTAAAACCGTAGTTGAGTCAAATTTGGATTTCCATAGGAGCTGCTAATTATTTATACAAAATATGGGGGTGTCATCACACTTAGGAGTATCACAGTAACAGATCTGAAGAGAAAATACACCATGCTTCTCCTGAACAGCAATCCCTTTGCAGGGCTTTGTAGGAATTTCGTATTTTAAATCATGAACATTTTTAGGCTTTATGCTCCATTAGATGGACATGGAAAAAACAGAATGAATGAAGCTGGATTAAAATGGTGGAAGGTGACGTTAATTGGAATTTGAACATTTACATATTTTTCTCATTACCTTTTCAAGTAATGTTTCTTAAAAGGAGGCAATACATTGTCAATACAAATTCTCAATAGGAATGCGGCTTAATACCATGCAATTGGCTTTTTATCAAATTCCGCTGGAGCAACTTCTCTGCCATCTGAGCAGGTTTTTTGCTAAATGCCACTGAAGTGGCGTCACTTCAAAACAACACTAGGCAAGGTTTTGTTTGGTTTTGTGCTTTGTTTTCAGCACCCAAGGGGCTTGAGCAGAGAGCACCACTGCCAGGCAGTAATTACAAGGAGGTGAGGTACCTAGGATTTACCATGGGCAGACAACCAGAGGTTCATGAATCGTGGCTCGTTTTCTTTTATCCATATAAAAATGTCTTGAATTTGAGACCAACATCCATGTAATATTGTGAAGTACTCAATAACAACAAACTACCATATGTCATGCAACCCTGCCTACACTATTTGAAAACCAGTTAATACTTTTTCATTTACTGCTATGTACATGAAGGGAGGAGGAGAAGGCTGTAACTATCAAGCTCTTTTCCCCATTCTTGCAGAAATTTCAGGTTGCTGTAGTAATCAAACAGAGTAATATTTATTCATGAGTACATTTGAATAACCTACAGACTTTCAACAGCTATATCAGGTAGTTAAACATGAAGTGCCCTCAAATACAGTTTCATCCCTGGTTTCCTTTGTGTACACTCAGTTTGAGATAACCATACTGAATTGTATATAAATTAAGTTTCCTATCATTTAGCCATAATTTAACATATTTGACAAATCCCTAAAGTTAAAAGGCATTATGGTACCTAGGCTATTCAAAATCATCCACTTGGGAGGAACCTGCTCTGTGAAGAACAGATTAAAGATGGTATTTTTTTTTTTTTGAGAATTTCTTATCCTTTATACAATTCAACGCTAATTTTTAGCAACAGCGTAAATATTCCATGTGTCCTTTACTTAGTAGTAAAGCTGGGTCCATGGAAGACAATATAAAACCTTGAAACTAATAAAAACACTTCCAGAATGAAGGCTCAAAATAATTCATTGCCAAAAAGAAAGAAATAATACATGTATCTTTGATTTATAGTGATCATGTTCTGAAATAACCTTAATTTAATAGATAAAATATACCAATGATTTTGTAAAATTGTAAAGAGATACTAAAGGTTTTCTTAAATTTGATGGGAAGATATGTTATCTATTGTTTCCACTTCTAATATACATGTGTAAAGCATTTACTAGAGCACTGCTTTATAAACAGCACAAGATGGAAGTATCTGAACACTTAGGTTGTCACCTTAAAACAAACTGTCACACATTTTTCTTCACACATTTGAAACCCAACTTATCAACCTTAACAAGTGTTGTTATCAAAAGAATTTTGGTGCCTTTGTTCTTTCCCTTTTGCAAGTAAATTACACTTTTAGGATTTATTAAGACAAGAAACAATTTTTGAATAGCAGGTCAAAACTCTCTATGGAAAAATTCTCATTACTTTCTAGCCCGAAGCAGTATTTACCACTCCAACTTATCCATCTTTTTCCTGTTTTTTATATATCTATATTTCCAGAATCTTGTTTCTGTGCCTAATGCTATAACATTGCAGCAGTTTGTTCAAAGCAACACTCTTATTTTTGCTCTTAGCCGGTGCTATACAAACCCTGATCAATTATTGAAGTGTAAGCCCTGAAGTAACACAGCCATTACTGCAGCAGGCAGATAAAAATGGAACACTTTTAGCTACAGTATATTTACTTTAGAGTTTCAGCAAACAAACCAACAAGTTAAACTACCTTGTCTTTCACTTTGTTTGATGTACTAATATTTCCTGCATGTTCAAAAGTCTTTCTTTTAAAACAAAGTTACTGAAATGTTATGGCTGCTTGTTTGTGAGGACACCTAAGCTTAAATATTTGCATGAAACAGCCTTGAGATATAGAAAATTCAGCATTAAAGTAGTACAAATCTAATACAGAAGCTGCTATCTGTAGTGCCATAAGAGCCACAGTTTTTTATGAGCTGTCTGGTATTTAAGTTCGCCAAACTGCAGAGCCTGCATATTGTAATGACATTAAAAATGATGCTGGGAGGTATCTTAAACAACAAACAACATCACTGAGGAAAGTATTCATTAAAGACAAGAAAGAAAAATCAAATTAGAGGTGTTGGAAATTTCTCATGGAAATCAACTGCTAATCACTTGTGGACTTTTCTCCTTCTGCAGCTCACTTCTCTCCACACAAAGGAGTGCCCAAGATGCAGTTTTTTGTTGAAATGCTTTCTTATGTAATTATACAGAATCTATTTCATAGCGACGCCAGTTCAAGACTACAACTATTCATCTTCTGATGGCGCTGCATGTGCATCTGCACACAAGATATAATGTTTTTCAGTTTAAATGTCTGTTCTGGGTTTTAAGGACTAAATGATAGTGAAGATGACTGGAAACGTTCCAGAATTTCCTATATAAACTGCTTAGAAAAACCAAAAATTAGTACTTATGCTACAGAACTAATAATGTTTGACATTTGCATTTTATCACTTACGGCATGAAGAGCGGGAAGAACTTGTCCCAGGAAGTTTGGGGGGGAAACGATAAAAAAACTCAGTTTTAGAAATGGATGTTTAAAAAAAGCCTGCGTAGTTTTCGCTCAGTTTTCAGCTGTTCTTTTTCTCCAGCTCCCAGAGGAAAGCAGGCCGCGTGGCTCGCAAACACCATACGTGAACAGCTTAGGAGAAGTGATCTCATGAATACACAAGTGTGCCACCACGTCCCACTTGGAGGCATGTGATAACTGGATATAGTAGCCACGAGTAAAAAAAGCTCCATCTACTTAGGTGGCTTCACAGGTTTGGACAAAAAAACAAATCCAGTATCATGATGAAGTGTTCATATTTGGTTTTTTTTTACTCTTTACAGGCAAGAGTGAGAAGTGGCCGAGGGACCTGGGATTGTTCAGCCTGGAGAAAAGGAGGCTGAATGGGGAGCCTCTCACTCTCAGCAACTCTCTAACAGGATGGTGTAGCCAGTTGGGATCAGTCTCTTCCCAAATAACAAAAGAGTGAGAGGAAACAGCCTTAAGTTGCACCAGGGGAGGTTAAAATTGAATATTAGGAAAAATTTCTTCACTAAAATGGTGGTAGGGCATTGGAAAAGACTACCCAGAGAAGTTGTGGTATCACTGCACCTTCAAGTATAAAAAATGAGTAGGTGTGGTGCTTAGGTATCCCTAAAGTATCCCTACTTTACTAGAGGACATGGCAGGAGAAGGTTAATTGCTGGACTCAATGTTCTTAGAGGTCTTTTCCAACCTTAGTGGTTCTGTACGTTTGCATCCTTGAGGACATTCACAAATATTTTGACCAACGTTGGCAACACTACTGGTCCACACAAGCACTATGTGTAGGGCTGATAAGCAGGTATCAATCACACCATTTCCTCAAACACTTGAATTTGCCAAATTCATTCCAGCTTTGAAAACAAGAAGGAACCATTCCTGCTCAGCACAAAGACGACAAAGCAGCAAGTGGCATCTGCAAATTGTGGAAACCTGGGGCTGCTGTCTTCTTATTGGAGGCTGATTCCATTCCAGCTGATAGGAAGCAGCCAGGCAGGAACTCTCTCCTTGTGCAGATATGCACAGATGAGCTCTACTCTTACCACACAACTTTATGCTCATTTCAGGGCATGGCGTGAATAAAACCACCTTCAAATATGGGGCAGCCAACACAATTACATGTGCACATAGACATGCATTCTTACAGAGGATGTAGAAAGTAAAATTTCAAGTTAAAAACAACCACAGACTATATTTAAGCCTCATCTATAGGCAATTGCTAACCCAGTCAAACTGTCTCTTTTCACCCTCCATTTCAATAAACCTTATATTTTAAAAAATGGTAATCACAATTGATGTAAACAACTCCTTTATCTTTCACTTTATTTTTATAGCCAGTACATCTGAGCCTGGTAACATATTCAAGGTATGCCTCAAACACTTGGAAGCAAAAAACCTTTTCATTTGAACATTCAATTCACTAAAAGTGAGGTAGCCAATTTGCTGTTGCAAGCGTCTGTGCTATTATTTTTAGAGCTTTCTGGCAGACAGCTTATGAAAGGTGGCTTGTATAAAGCAGCAACATAATTTGAAAAAGTGCAAAAAGGGAATCTATAGTGATGCATGTCTTTGTGAAACTGCTCTTTATTTGAATATTGCACGGGATAGTCGAAACAGGCTGCCTGGATTTATGAGGTGTGAAGCTATGTCTCATAATGATTAACATTAGAATCACAATTCAGACCTGAGGTCAGACTCCAGATACTACATTAACCTTCTTATTTTTCAGAAAATCTGGAGATCTTCTTATCATAAGAGCCTATATTAAAACAAAGATACTGTTGAGTTCACTGCTTGCTTCAGATGAGTCAGGAAATAAGATGAGGTCTTTGAAACTTTACTTCTTTTTACTGTGCTCATCAATGCCTACCTTTTGTCAGAGGAACTCTGTATGCTTAAGTGTGTGGACTATAAAAAGTGCTTGATTTTCACAAAACTTATTGAAACAAAACACAGGTAGCCTCTCTTGCAGTTATCAATTTAGGCAGATATGCCATGCAATAACTGCAGGGCAATACCAGATTAACAACCCTCTAAACCCTGAATATTCTGCTATTCTGTGTGTTCATCCTCATAAAAAGAAAAATTTTGCTTATGACCTGCCTTTTATAACCATGTTTCCTACAAGCACTGGGTGAGAGCCACTGGAAGAAAGGTTGCCGTGGGGAGAGTGCCATCATGTCACCTGAAGAACAAAAGATCCTCAAGAACAGGGTTTAGCCGGTTGAGGAGAGCTTGGGGAGCGAGTGGAAGTCAATGGGTGCTTTGTTTTGATATTTGTCCCACAGTTTACCTGCCATCAGCAAGAATTTCTGCTTGGTTGGTGACTCCTTGTCCTGCAGGCGGTTTGAGGTTCCTGGAGTCACCAGGAAGCCTTAGAGTCTAACATGGCTGTGAGTTTAACATGGCTGGGCAGACAATAAATCCTTTTTGCATTTTCCAGGAGCACAAGATCTACCATACATGAGCACTGTTACAGTTCTGCACACACATTATAAATCTGTTGTTCCTCAGTGCTGCCAGACTTGCCTGCTCAGGGCAACTGTGACCCACCCAGACCTGCAGGACACCAGTCATTTCATACCCTCAGAGAACACCACTGCATTTCTCCTCCCTCTGCCCAGAAAGATTTCTCAAACTTAGCTCCAAATAAAACCTTCCCTCTTAGTCTCTTCAGGGTGCAGTAGAGGGAAAAGGAAAATTAAAAAATGCAAGGTGAGTCTAACTCCATGTGTACATGAAAAACAGTTATTAAAACAGCCAACCCCAACTCCCCCTTCAGCTGCAACTAAAATCCTTCCCTTACCTCCAGTCCATCTCCATTCTGAGAATCACATTATATCCCAGAATAGTTTGGGTTGAAAAGGATCATCTTGTTCCAACACCCTTGCCATAGGTGTTGGAACCTTCCACTTTCCCAGGTTGCTCCAACCCCCATCCAACCTGGCCTTGGACACTTGCAGGGGTGAAATGGCCACAGCTAAATTCATATTTCTTTCCCTTACAGAAAAAAAAGACTGAATAAACTAATTTATATCCATCTTTCCATGTAATTGCACTGCACATAGTTTTGCTTATGACTTAGAATATTGAGGTATTTGTTTGAAAACTAAAAGCTGCTGAGCAGGTTAATCATAACCAACCCAGATGCACTTCCACAGGTCTAAGCAGATCACAGGCAAATGGTTGAGTCAGGAATCTGTGACTAAAATACTTATCAGATTCTAAAATGACTGCAAGGCAATGCTCCAAAAGCAGCTCCTGGCTCACAGTTAAAGAAGAAGCTGCTACCAAAATGTTAGCAAATCATCCTAAATTTTAAATGTCAAAAATTTATAAACAGCAATCCTAATGATGGCCCGTGCAGCATCACCATGTATTCAAAAGGTGCATGTCTTCAGGTGTAGTGCTGAATGTTTTATTGAGGAATAAACTGCACAGCACATAAGGATAGGGGATGGAAATACTGCTATTGTAGGGAGTAAGTTCAAAGGGTGAATGCGTATGAATACCTAGGAACCTGTAAAGCAAAATATCTCCCTTTAAACTAGTTATCAATTCAAATGAAAATTGACAATTTATATTTCTCATTGAAAGGAGTTCTAAAGCACATCCCAAGCAAAAATATTCAATGCAAAAACATTCATAAAACCTCTAGATTTCATAGTGAGTATTCTCTTTGTGTTATGACACTTGACCTACTATGGGCACAATGAAGAATAACTCTAATTTTGAATATTCATTATATCTTTTTTTTAAAAAAACCCCAACACAACATTTTAATGTCACACAGCAATGAAAGCTATTCATGGGCCAAACCCCAGTCACTTAGGTTTACCCTAGACTGATGATTATACATCAAAATGTCAAAAGATATGTATTTACCAGGTTTGATGAAGAAAATCTGACAAATACTATTTAAGATAAGTGGCATTTTCTCCTGATTGTTTTCAAATGAATGAAGGGTAACCTAATGCCCTGCTACTTTGGTGGAGCACTAAATGGCTTCAAAAACTCTTATTTACACAACGTATTGGTACACACTCTAAAAGGAAAATTGAAGCAGGCATGTTCATTTACAAATTTATCTTAGGTATATGTAGTTGGAATTACAAGAGGAAATGGAACAAAATAACCCAGATGAACCAATCACTGTTTACATTTTTTGTTGCCTTTTCTCAGTCTGATATATCATCCCAATCACCCCCATTTTCTTGGCATCATTGTGATTTTTAAAACTGTAAATGTTTCCACCAGCATCAAATTTACTGTTATAAATAATTTGCTAGAGGTGGATCACATAGCAAAGATTTTAAAAATCTTCCAGGGTACAGTTATATATGCAGGTATTCTACCAAAAAACCCCACATATCTTAAGTCTTGTGTGAGAAGGAAGTCACCCACACATATGTAAAGTAATATTTACAGTCCCTGGTTGCTTTCATCAACATTAAATTTTGTGGTGTGAAACAGTAGGTCTTCATTAGTGCAAAGATGCATGAAAAGAGATTAAGAGGAAGAGGATTTAAGCTGATTTTTTGAGTTCTCCAAAATCTCTGAAACTAGGAGTCCTCTAGAAGAGGGAATTCTGTTATTGTGCCCACGATTACCATCCATGCTCTGTCCCTGTTCATAGACATCGATGTACATACACACAAATCCAGCAGTAACTGAGCAAGTTTGGGTACTTGAGGAGATCAAGTCATGGCAGCAAGGAATTCACTGAATTCCTTTTTTAAAGGGTGGTCCAGAATTGGAACAGGCTGCCCTGGGAAGATGCAGAAACACCATCCCTGGAAGTGTTAAAGAAATGTGTGGATGTGATTAGGGGCACAGTTTAGGGGTGGACCTGGCAGAGTTAGGTTAATAATTGCGCTAGGTGAGCTGAGAAGTCTCTTCCAGCCTTAACAATTCTGTGAATTGTTGGAGCACTTAAAACTGGCTTTATTTCTCCACAGTCTCATGAAATTCCCTCCTTGGTCTTGGGAGAAATAATCTGCAGTGGCCAGATAACACTTTGAGTTTTCTTTCCCTACACGACAGTTCAGCCGCATGGTTCACAACACCACGGTGTTGAAACATCCCCCTGCACACTCAACACCACCACCAACACTGCTGATTATAGCTGCAGTTTTTTAGGCTTTCTGATTCATAGATTTAAAGCTGAAAAATGTGGATTCAACAAAAAGCTAAACTAAACCCTGAACAGATTTTTTAACAGGTCTGAGAATTTTCAATAGGCTTTGAACAAATCAGTCATTTAACTTTGTACAGCTCTGGGTAATGTTTCCTGAAATAGTCAGAATAAGAAGTAGAAAAATCAACTTATTAAAGGATGGACTTTTATGCAGGAGTCTGAATTCAGAAGAAAGTACTAGGGGTGCTAACAGGCAATTTTTTTTATCAGGAATTCAGTTGAATTTTTCATGCCAAAGAAGATTAGGTGACTCTTAGTACTTTATTCCTCCAAGCTGGGGCCCACTCTAGAGATCTGAACTTTGTACTTTCAGATTTTGGCCCTAGGACAGAACTCATTTGTTCAAGAAACTGGAAGACAAAATAGCACAGAACTGAGTCAGGTACAATGGGACACTGAAAGTATTTGAACTGGGCAGAATCAGAAGTTGCATCGTAAGGATACTTGCCTTCCACTGAACACGTTAATTGCCAAGACTGTCAGTCCTTTGTAATAATTAAGTAGTATTAAAGTTCTCTCTCAAGGGAAATTGTACAGCTTTCATTATGAAGTTCAGCATGAAATTTGCTGCTCACCATATCATCTGCCCCACAGCAAGGGATATGGAGGGCAGAGAGGAGCATATTGCTACAGGGGACACAAAGCCACGTCAATGGGTGTGACAAACCCTCATTTACAGCTCCATTTGGAAAACAGAGAGTTGGTCCATCCATTACTGTGAAAAAGAACAAAGAGCACAAAATTGTCCCTCATGTTCTACCATCAGTTTGATCTCCCCTTTCCACCTACAAAGGTCCAGCAGGAGCCCAGGGGAGAGGCTCTCTGCAGGGCATTGCAAGGGAGGATGGCACTCAGGCTGGTGGCACTGAAAGAAGCGAAGCCAGAACTGAAGCCTAGCAAATGCAACCAAAAAAATCCCATTCATTTAAATGAAACTTGGATCTGTCTCTTGGCAACTGGTGTGTCAGACACTCAGCTGAAAACCCACTGGCAAAGCCGGGCGGGCGGCTGCGGTTCACAGCCACCCTTCCCTCAGGTGGCTCTGGGGACACCAGGCCCCTTCCAGTGGCACTGGGGGGACAGGACACACCTGAGCACCAGCATGAACATTTTCTTCCTCTCAGGCTGTGAACTAAAATCCATCACAGCTAGTTTTGACTTCGAGGCAGAGGAAGCACGACCCTTCTGTCCCTTTTGTTCACTGTTTGGAGATGGAACACAAATGGAACACAACCAACTTTGACATGGAATGTCAAACGGGCACCTTGGGTTTGCTCCCAGTAATGAAGGCTCTGCTCTTGAAAGTAGTGATGCAAAATAACTTAATTAATAGCTGGGCTGAATATAATCTGTGGAAAGTATTTCTGACAGATGGTTTTCATTCTCTTTGCAAAGCCCAGTGTTTTCAGCTGTATTTTACAGTTCATACCTTACTAGGCACAAAATCATTGTGATTTTGTCCAATTAGTCCTTTTCGCTCTTTTAAAATATTTGGTATGACTCTAGACCATATATATGTATCTCCCACACATGCAAATGATTCATAGGCTTTTTCAAAAAATGTTCTCCGATAAATGCAAACATTTGTGTTCTATCACTATATTTTGTTTCTGCACAATGAAAGGAGAATTTAAAATGTAACAGAGAATGCCATTAGAATGTGCTCAGTTGTGTGATCATTTGGCAAAATGGACAAATGTCTCCTAAAGAGTATGTTGAGGTTCCCCAAACAAATTTTACTGGTAACATAAGGCAGGTTGGAGTAAATTCCAGCCATGAAACTCTAGTTCATTAATTTTCTACACCAACTGTCTCTTGCTAATTCCACTCACATAATAAACAGCCTAATAAAAATATACTTTCCTTCTTGGTCTCCATCTGAGAATATTTATAGATGCTGTGTAATATTGACAGGGATCTGGTCATTTTTGTGTGTGTGTGTGTGTGTTTCAGCAGAAATTTGAAAGGAGGTTTATTCTTGCATCAAAAAGCAGGATAGATATTGTGCTTTGTGATTCTAAGGTGATGCAATTTGTCTACTGTTGTTTCTGCCAACTGGTGACCAGACACTAGAGCTGACTTAACCAGTAAGCAGAGTCTACCATCTGGTGGCTGGAGTTGCTGAGTGTACATCCTACACATTCCTGCAGCGAGATTCCAGTGGGACCTTAATCTCTGGTAGACAGCACTTTTCTCCCATTAGAGGAGTCATGAGGCACCTTCAGCCCGATAATCTTGTATCCCTTAAAGATTTTTTTTTTTTTAGTGCAATTTGCATCTCTGTCCACAGCAGATTTTCCATAAAAAGCTGGATGAGCTTCTTCGTCACTATTTGGCCACTCTTTTCAATGGATTCTGATTGATGCCTTTGTGCATAAAAATAGTCCTGTTGTAGTATTTGATGTTAATTGATCAACAAATTAAATTTTATGAAGTTGTAACACCAGCCTAATCTGACAAATGTCCACCTCTTTTCCTTGCTATTCACTGTCTCTGCTATACAAGGACCCATTCCCAGAATCTAACACATCACAACGGGAATCGACACTGAAATCTGAATAATTTTGAGTGAATCACCATTACTGGCCACAGTAAGTACCAAAATATTATGTTTTAAACACACACACAGCCAAATTACCAGGGATATTTATGTGTATCATTGACACACTGAGGGGTAATCAAAGTTAAAAACAATAAACCAAACTTGCTCTTAGTGATTAATCAATTGTATTTCTCGCTCAAGGAATTACAGAGTGACTAGCAGGGGCTGTATGATATAAATCAGTGTAAGAGCTGAGATCCCATTTATCTTTTCAGATACACTTTAATATGAGAACAACAGAAAGCTGAAACTATCTTCATGTTAGGTAGAGGGCTGAAACGTCTGCAAATAATTTAAACCATATTAGAGTATGATAATGTTGACAGTAACAAGATAGGAATGACTGAAACAATCTAAACACCGAGGCAGTAAAGTGGCTTCTAAGTACCTAAACATAAGATCACTGCCAAGCAAAAGACATCCAAAAAGCAGAAAAATGTGTGATGTTCAAAAGGGATATAAAGGATGACTTCCTCACAAGTTCTTATTGTGCCTCTTGGTGCACAGGCTCGAGTTTTGCATATCCTCTTTTCTCTGCAATGACTGCACCCGATTAGTCTCTTCAACACACTGCCTAACAATGGGAAATGCTATCCACAAATGGGTTATTTCACACAATAAAAGAAAATCTTACTGAACTATCTTCTCAAAATGATGTACAAAAGGCTGTTAAACAACATGCATCTGGCAAGTCAAATGGTTCAGATGGCACACAAATAAATCCACATACTATTGCTGATTTCCAACTATTAAGACATCTGCTGAAAATCCTCCAGTTAATAGGAGCACAAAATAGCTTCTCCCAGACTTGCCTATTTCCCTTATCTATCACGTATCCGTGGAAGGAGCAGGGATCAATCACTGTCTATAACAACCAGCTTGGTAGTGATTTCCCAGCCACAGTGGGCAAGGGCATCACTCATCTGGCGCTGCTCATCGGGGCTTTCTTGCCCCCTGGTTCACGTCCTATTGCTTTCCAGGGTCAGATAAGCAAAACCAAAATGTGCTAACTGGGATTCTTGAGAAATCCATTGCAAACCAAAGAGACAAATTCTCTTGCAGAGCTTTAACTAGATGGAGTTCTGCTTAGGTCAGGCATAAAAAAACCAGAAGAAAAAGACGGGAGCGCACGAGCGCGCAAGTGGAAGAGCAGAAATCCCTCGGCATCAATGCCAGATCCCACTGCCTTAAGATTCATATCATCATCCCATGGTTAATGCCTGACTATGATATTTTGACAAGGAGAGGATCTAGACACCGAGGTGTAATGAAACTGATTAAAGCAATAACAAAGTCTTACAAAGCAGCATGCAGAAACTACAACTGAAAACTACTGTCATACACTAAGAAAGAGTCATTTAAGGACACAGACATTAGCAACGAAATGCTATTCATGCAAATACCATCAAAAAATGAAAAGATCCCCCCCAGTACAAGTGTCAGCCTTGACTTCTGCACACCCTCAGTACAGTTTTGGTGATAGCAAGGATCTGTGGTCCATTTAAAAATTAGTGGGGTGTCTTAGCTCACAGAGGGATACAGTACTCAGAATATTTTTTTTGTCCTGCAGAAAGCAGAAGGGAAATTGCACGATAGATATTCTACCTTGTCTCTCTGACAAGCTGTGGAAGATTACTGCAAATGGATAATTTTACTTTATTTTTTTGATATATATTTTTAAGCCATACAAACAGTAGTCAGCAGAGAGTCTGAGACTTAACAGTTTGCACATTTTTCAGAGTGGTTACACTCCTATATCTATCTCTAAAGGGACTTTTATTCACTATATGGTGATTTTCCCTGACTTATTCCTGTAAAACTGTTTGAATATCAAACTGCTGTCACTAATCAGAGGAGTTACATGGTCACAGAGTCTGTGCTCACACCAGGTACCAGGCAGCTTCATTTTAATCAGTCTCCCAAAGAATAAGAATGATCACAGAGAGGGTAAATTAACTTAATTTAACTCAGCAGACAGAGATATCATAAGATGCTTACATTCCCTTTGTTGTAACTATTTGCATAATTTCATTGGGATAACTGGTAAACCTGTACAATTTTTTTTCTCCAGGACTGTTTAACATTCTTTGACCTACCTATATTTATTTTCCTGGGGAAAGACATGCAGGGGTGGGCACAAGCATGAAAAAAATATTTGATAGATTCTACACATTTTCCTCAGGGAACAGGAAAAGTAAATAGAACTCTGGTCAGCTTGGCTTGGCAACAAAATTCACTGTCCTTCCAAAGCATCCAGATGCTCAGGAATGGCAAGGAGAAGCCACATGTTTGAGTGCAGCTTCATTAGAAGCTCCTGCTGCCTCAGATCCCTGAAGGAAGCACAACTAGGCAAGGATGACTAATGATAATTTTGAATTTTCCCTCTGAACTGCATTCTTTTCATTAGGCTTATCATAACAATGATATTTTTAAGGCTGTGGGATTTGTATCACAGCTTTCAATAGATTATCTGACAAGACAGTTGAACACTATAAAAATAAAAGGAGTAGTAGATTTAAAGGTGGAGGAAAGACAGCAGAAAGGAAGAATCAAAATCAAAAGCAGAGAGAACAAAGGAAAGAGATTCACTGAGTGGTTTACACCTTACAGTCAGGCAATAAGGCACAGTTACCATCAATAAACTCCTGAGAAAGCAGTTGGAGATGAATTAAGGAAAGTTCAAAGCAAGAGGAGCAAAGGATTTTAGATTAATTTTGTGTTTAAAGAATTCAGGTAGTAGAGAAAGAAAAAGCACAGAGATCATGGCAGTACCAATGGAGCTTTTTAAGATGTTGTAGTGTGTGGTAACACATGGTCATGCCTCTACACTTTCCTCTCATAGTAAACACTTTTTTTTCATCCTATTGCACCGACCATCATTGTTTATCCCTCATTCCCATGGAAGATTTGGGTTTTCCACCATTATCACAAAGTTGTTGGTGCTGCAGGCTCTCCTTGTCCTGCACAGCTGGGACAGAGGCTGGGAGCTGCATCATCCCTTTGGTGTCAGCAGTGCAGGAGCAGGGGAGAAGAGCAATGAGAGGGAATAACTTCTTCTCCCCTCCCTTCCCCCCTTTCCCATATGAACATGATGACTCATTATGACAGAAGTGTAATAAACGTCTAAAAAGGCAACCACAAAACATGTATTTTTTTTTTCTGACAGGCACAGATATATTAAAAAAAAAAAACCCAAAAAAATCTCACACGCTCAATGATATAGGATTAAATTATCCACTGCCAGCTTTTGGGGCAATATTTAAACATTACATCCTACAATGAAGCTCAGTACTAAACTGCTGTATCAGATTTATAGAGGCAAACAGCACAAACTCAAAGTGTAGCAGCACTGTAATGTCTTTATGTCTCAGCAGGGCTATCAGTTAAAAAATAAATTTAAAAAAAAGACTTTTTTCTTTCCTTACTCTGACTCAAAACTACAACAACCCTGGAGAAATGGAAACTACTGCAAGTTTTCTTCTTGGGAGAAACTTCTTGCCCTCTTCTTTAGTTTTTTTTTTTGGTGAGCAGCACCATGCACCATGCTCCTCATGACCTGGTATCCCTGGAATTCATGAGGAACTTTCCAGCTCTGGAGGGTGAGGGATGGAGGCACCAATGCTCTGGTGTGCTGGGGAGAGGCTGCCCCCTGCACCCCAGCGCTCCCAGTTCTGCAGGCAAGGTTAAGCACATGCAAATGGAAAACCGCAAGCTATTTTTGTATAAAGTTGGTATTACTAATTTGCTAACTATGACAATTTCACACAGAAACCCTTTTGTTGGAAACTGAGTTTCTCATGTAATAATTAGCTGTGGAATATTACCCCAAACAGGTGTCTGTAGCCTGTCAAAGTCAGAACAGGTGATTTAGAATTAGCGTATTAAAAGAACTGTGAATTAGCGAAGCAAAAACGTGTTAATTTCTTGTTCCATCTGTTAATATGAATTCACTGCCAAATATTTTACTTTGTAGAACTGTGCTGGGATTGGCAAGAACATACACTATAAAAAAAAAAAAGTTTAAAGGCCTGAATGTTTAAAAATCATGACATACGTTACTGCAAAAATAACTTCTACATTTGAGCAAGGTTTTTCTTTTGTATCTTCTAAAACTTCATAGTGAAGAATACCATATAATCCATAAAATTAAGCTAAAAGCTCTCTCACACATGCACAAAAAAAATAATTTTAAGGCTTTCAAAACTGAGTCGGAATGCAGTGTCATGAGAAAATGCAAGAAAAATATTATGAATTGGCTTAAATAAAAACTACAATCAATGTCTTTATTCTGCCTTGAGAGTATTTAAATACTCAGGATCTTTGAAATGCAAATTTCTAGGCACAATACTGGTATCTACCTGTAAGGCTCTGTCCTATCTGTGCAGCAGCACAGACCCCATGAACGTGCCATACCTCAAAGTCCTTTGTGAGAATCAGTGCCAACAACCCCCCAAACACCTATTTTACAATTCTGATTCTTCACAGTAGTATTTAATGTTGTATCTTTTTATTCTAATCCCCACCTTTGTTCATCTTTCCCTTCTCCCCAGAAGCTGTCATAGTCCTGAGCTGAAGGAGAATCTGAATGTGTCTGGATGGTCAGTATTGCAAACCCACTGCACAAAAAGTGGCTTTAAAGACTGTTTTAACAACTCCATAGTTGGCATTTCCTACCAGAAAAACCAAAGTTTTCATGGCACTACTGTCTCTCAAAAAAAAAAAAAAAAAAAAGGGGGGGGAATATTTTTAAAGCACTTTAAATATAATTGCCCAGCAATGTATTATATATATCCATCAACTATTAATGAACATCAGGTATAAATGTCCAACTCCTAGTATATATGACTAATGACTGCAATATATTTCCTAGTGTCTTTCTCTACTTTTCTGAGCTTTGCAGAGAAATGCTCAGTGATGTGTTTGCTCCCTGCTGTGCCTTGGTGCTTCTCCTACCCCTTTCCCTGCCCACTTTGGAGCCTGGTTTCTTCTACCAGTCACTACTTGCCCTGTCCTGGAGAACATCTTGCAAGAATTCACTCACAAACATCAAGGGTATGGTTCCAGCCCATATTTTTTATGACAATCAACTGTTCAAATTCAATAATTTCCCCTTAGCCCTTTTATTTTTTCAGGAAGGTGACAAGGTGCAGAAGCTCAGAGGAAGATCACACATTGAAGAGGACAAAGGAGAAAGCCAAAGATGTGGAAATGTAAAGAAAACTCTCAGTGACCTTTCTCTTGGTCCATTGCTCTCCAAAAAATAAGTTGTAAAGCTAATTCTGGGCACATTTGATTCTCTGTTGTGCCAAGATTTTCCAAGGTAAGAGGCAGCCAGCAATTTTAGGGCTAGCCTTCAGGGAAATATATCAACTTGCACTAAAATTGTCTTAGGAGACAAACACTGACTTTGTGGCAGCCCCAGCCCTGGAAGTGTCCAAGGCCAGGTTGGATGGGGCTTGGAGCAACCTGATCTAGTGGAAGGTGTCCTTTCCCATGGCCAAGGGTGAAACTGGATGGATTTTAAGGATTTCCCTTCCAACCCAAGACATTCTAGGATCCTGTGACTATGATTTAAGTATTTGGTCTCCCTGTCTATCCTCTCCTCACAAATAAAGAGATTTGTGGCTCTTTTCCTCAAACTTACATGCAGGACATCACCCTGCCCCCAGGCTTGCTGTTGCTTCAGCATATTTCCACCAACTGTATTTTCTAGCAGGAGGAAATCACAGAGATTTCCCACATTGCCACTTGGATTACAGGAGAGTGGAAAGATGCACACCCAATTACTGCAAAGCATTTCCAGCAAAGCTCAGAGATACGCAGCAGGTTCTTAACTGCAAATGATATGATAGGTAGTTTCTCCTCCCTAGTTTTCTGCCACATCCAAGAGATTAATACTTACATGAATCATCTGTAATGACTAGCATAATTTAGGGAAGTGAATGAGATTTTCTGCATTATTTATATTATGAACTCACAAGAATATGAATGGTGGCTTATGTAAATTCAAACCATGTTTACAGTAGCAAAGTGCAGGGAAAGACCAGCAAGGGTTAAGCTGATATTTCCAGAGTTGGAGCTCTTTGTATCAGCACTCTATTGCTTATTGCTTTAGTGCTGAGTGATGTGAGTTACAGCCTATGAGCTACATATGGGAAACTTTTATTGTTTTCCACATTTGAATGGAAAAATAATTATGTCGCTCACATCTTTCACATACTTAAAGTAAATGCATTAAATTCTTTCTCAGGGTGTGGGCCTGAATTCTTATATTTAAAAAAAAAAAAAAAAGAAGGCTGCCAAAGTTTTGACCTTCATGCAATAAAGATTTTTTTTTCTCCTTCTTTCTTTTATATATTTTTTTAATGCTTGATAATTCAACCTAAATGTCAGCTTCAGCTTCAAAATAGAACACATCTATTTGCTCATAATATTTAAGAAATACAATGTCATTATACTGTTATCAGTGGTAAAACATGTCTAATCTTGATATAGCATCACCTTTAACAAATGCTTGTGGGAAAAAAACTAGCGAATGCATAAAACATTTTATGTAGTTTTAAAATATACAATACATTAAAGTTTTAGTTGACTTATCTGAAAAGACATATTTTTGGCACATAAATAAAAAAAGGCAAGGGAAGAACTTGTCAGAAGGCAAATAAAGTATGTAAATTAAATCAAAGGTAAGGCAGCTACACTTTTTGTATAAATAACTGTGTTAACAGATTTTTATGCATATTACAATATATTCAGATGCATTACTTCTGCAAAAACAAATTCATTGCTTCTCTCCAAAAAACAGATTAAAACAATTTATTTTATAAAATTTGGATGGATAGGATAAGAAATGTAATAGCTATCTATGGAAAATAAATATAAAAATTATTCAAGCTCCATCTACTTTATGTTAGTAATGAGATGCACTTCATTCAAATTCCTTTCAATTGAAACAGTGCTGAGAAAGCAGGAACATGATTCTGTGGGAAATGATTTCTAATCTTCATGATAACATACCAATATAATACAATTATTTACAATTGACTAAGAGTTAATTCCAATAGTATAACATCTTTCTTGCAAAAATGTCAGCTTTTATTGATGAAACAAACTAAGAATAAAACATTTTTACTTGTAGTCTAACTGTGCTGTTTTTCATTCTGTTAACCAAAACAACACAGCAATACTGTAAACAAAAAAATAGCATCAAACTGGCTGTGTTTGCATGATTTTTATCAAGAATCAAAAGCAGTAGAAGGAAGGGATTTGGGATTTTTAAAGCATTAAAAATAATTTGAGAAAATAAATTATTCTTTGTTTTGGTTGTTTATTTGGGGGGGATTGTATTTTTTTAAGGTAATGAGCATTAGTTCAGTCAGAAAACATCACTGTGTAAATTGGCAGGGATCAGGTACCCCCTTATAAAAATAACTGCAGTCATGTTGCAACATTCATATTTTTAAATGCCCAACTGCCACAGTGGGTTCCTTTGTTATTGTTTTGGAAAATTAATCTAAACACTACTTAAATAAACAGTTAACATTTAATCTTGTCCCTGTATAGTGAATTTGTGATGTGCATGGCAGGACTATTTTCACTGGAGTTTTAATGTTATTTTACTCTCAGCCATTCTCTTGCCTCAGAACACTTCAGTAATGTATCCTAATATTCCTACAAAGACAGAAATATGGTTTAACTACTTCCCTGTCTAATATTCTGGGGACAAATGTCAAACACTCCTTAAGTTAATCAGAAATAGAAGAATTTCTATTTGCAGCTGTGTTTGTGCAGCATTTTGAGCTCCTCTGTCACAACCACTGGCACATGGAGCCAACCCCAGCCCTCACCGAGTATTGGTTCTGCTCTTACAACACACCTAAAATGAGGATTCACCAAGGCAGCCCGAGGGAAGAAACTGTCATAGAATCATAAAATCATTTAGATTGGAAGGGAACTGAGAGTTCCACCCCTTGCTATGGGCAGGGACACTTTCCACTATCCCAGATTGCTCCAAACTCCATCCAACCTGGCCTTGGACACTTCCAGGGATCCAGGGGCAGCCACAGCTTCTCTGGGCACTCTGTGCTCACACCTCACCACCCTCACAGTATCTTTGAAAATATATCAAATGCAAGATATAAGAAGAGAAATAATCAGTTTTGGCATGAAGTGCCACACAACACATAAGGAAGATGCAGTGCTGGGCTGAAGACCATTGGTGGATACTCCTCAACTGTGAAGTCTAGATTCCCCCCACCTTCTGTTGTGCAACTGCTTGCAAAAATACAATTATTTTAACTCTTTTCCAATGTCAAAGCAAGGACACAAACCCACAAATAACTGAAACTTGGAACAAAAGAAGCTTTTGCATTCAACTCCCACGGGGCTGCCCTGCTGAACTCCTTCCACTAATATTGAAAAGCAAGAACAAGTATGCCCTTCTAAACAAAATACAGCAACTCTGCCTTATCTCCTCACATGGGCTGTCCCCACAAACCCAAATGCTAACACAATAAAAGGAAACAGGTGGCTGAGAAAAATATCTTATATCCTCCAAAGCAGCTGCCTTGCAAGAAATTCAATCTAGGTGTCCCGAACAAGCTGCCTTTTCATCAAAGAATGCTTGCACCAGAGATACACAGCATACCTACCCAGAACATATCCTCTATTGTACTTTCTGCCACCAACTGGCTCCCTTTGATTGGCACAATTTTGGCAGGTATTAATATTTGTGTTTTTTAAAAACAGCATTTAATTTGTTTACAACAGGTGCTTACTTTCCATTGGCACAGAGGAGCCGTTGTTCCCCAAGGCCCCGGGATAGGACTGGAAGTCTCACATTACTGGTTTTCTCCTAGGAGCACAGCAGGAATGATTGAACTGACCTCCCAAGTTTCAGCAATCTGAAGTATTTGAAGTGCAGGACGCAGAACTGCAGCAAGTTGGATGTGTGAGAAAGGATTTACATAGGTGATGACTGACAGGGCAAACCCCTTGCTCGAGGAGAAAAAGGTTTTACCATGAAAACGTGTATTACCACTGTAATCTCCGAATTCTTCAGGACAGAATGGGAACTGGCACACAGGTAGCATATCCAACTACTTAATTTAGAAGTTCAAGTCTTCATGATGAAGAACAATAATTCTGCTTAAACACTACTAAAATCCATAAGACACTGATGTCACTCAAATTGTAACTTATAATATTAAACATAAACCAACATGGATTTCCAAACAACCACTCTGCAACACCCCCAGCCTAGAGCTTAAAAATATTAAATATCTCAAGCCTTTTACTTTGGTCCTGAAACATGCAGACTTAACTAAATCTGCCCTGGAAAGCATGGAGAATTATCTTTTAGACATGGACAGATATGCTTCAGACATGCATCTTTGCATCTTCTCAACTTTCTTTTTGGCGTTATCAATAAAATAATTCCATTTTCTATTAAACAGCAGAATATATCTGAAACATATTGCCACAAATTTAAATAGGTTTCTTTGCAAATTTTCAGAGATCTCAGTGTTTAATATGTGAGAGAAAACCTTTTTAAAGAGTTTTAAATCCTAAAGTTGCTGTTGAATCCATGAGAATTTAAAAAAAGTTGTGATATGTGATATGCTTTTAGTGAAAGCTCTCATCTTTTTGTGTTCTCTCAACACGATAGAGGGAAGGCAAATGGATCTGAGGTGGCATAAGGTGAACAGGTATAAAAGAAAGAGCTCAGAGTACTCTAAGTGATTAAATTCACTTCTTCTTGTCACTGGTATGATCCCTGTCCTGCCCTGGTGCATCTGCTGTGATTGACAAGAATAATTTTACTCTCCATCCTCTGGGAAGAGGAAGGTGGACAAAGGACTAAGCAGAGATTCTTGACAACATACAAGTTATCGACTGACAGTCCTAAAATCTAGCAATATGTCTGTTCAGTCAAGACTTCACACATCAGGAAAAATACACAAATGGAGCTGGAATAGTGAAGATTTTGTGATTAAATTAAATAGCCACACAGTTGGCATTTTGCTGCGTTGGGTTTCACCGTGCCTTGAACACCCAGGTTTCTTCCTTGTGCTATATATATATATCTTTAAAGAGAAAATATAATTGTTGTAATAGCAAAATATCTGACTTTTTGAAAATAACTGCTGATCATAGACAGCAGCTCTTAGCTGCAGCTGTTTCCATCGTGACACTAATTCCCCATTCATTTGAATGGGGCTTAATGGTGCTGTCATAATAATCTTATTGTGACACCAATGGAAGTTCATGGAGACAATGCAACAATGTTAAGATTAAATAAATTGATGTCCCTACTGTGATATGTTTAGCATCATATGCTGAAATTTCTATATTTGGGGAGCTTAATTATATAGAATTTATTAGTCTGACATATTAACCTCATCTTTATGGCTTCCTCGAAAGCTTCCAGATTTAATTAAATAATTCTCAATAGCTGCACAAGCTATTGACTCCTCTTGAATGTATTCATGAGTCTTCTCTGTTCAGCAGAAAACCTAGCGTCAGGTTGTAATGGTAAAGCATTCCTGGTGTGTCATTGTCCTGTTGGAAACCCAAAAGTCCAGCTGGCTGTAGTTTTTTGTGTATATTATATTTGTGAAACTCTACACTTTACAGATGATTAATGAAGCACACTTTAGATGGCTGCACAAATTCAAACCCTGGGTTTGTGCAGTAAGACCCAAGAATACAGCAATAGGTGGAAGAGAACTTCTTGAAATTGGAGAAACCATGTCAAATAGAAAAGAAACATGTAGACAGATTTTTGGAACTGACCACAGTGCATATTATAAAAAGATACTGATCAGCCACTCAAAACTTTAGACTACAGAATTAACAAGTATTGTTCCCACTGTCAAAAATTTAATCCCATTTTGATTTTATTTCACATCTCTGCTTAAGGCTTGCATTGAAAAGCATATTGGATGTTAGCTCAATCTGTGGAAATATCAATTTCATAATCAGGATCTCAATATGGGTGAACTGTGCACTTCAGTTCTAAAATTATTAAGTTTCAAAAAATGTAAAGGGAGCAACGAAGTGTTCCCGAGCCTTGATCCTTATCTGCAACCACAGGTGCCTGCTCTCCCCAAGGCAGAGGTATCTCACAGTTTTTGACGAGCACTGTAATATTCCCTGTCAATTTTACATTCTGCTTGGCAGCAGTGGAAACCTGACAGGCATCAGCAGAGTGATTGGCAGCACCATGGCTGATAATGCGAGTCAAAGCAATTGGCAACAGCACCACTATCCCCCTCACAGAGTCCAGAATTTGCTTCCAGTCTCACAGGTGACCTTTGATGATACAGGCTGGAAGGTCATGGGAAGGAGATGACTTTTTATGTCCCTCAAAAATTGTTGCTGGTGCATTTATCTATTTTTTTTTCATGCCTTATTAGACGTTGAACTAAAGCAGCCCCTTCAGCTGCAGACACAAACCCCATTGCCTTGTAGGGGCTGTGTGGCCCTGGATGTAGGAACAGTAACTTTACCTTTTTACCTGATTCTTAACTTTCTATTTAATGTCTTTGATCTCCCCAGTTGGAAACAAATGTAGTGAAGCCTTTCTGGATATTGCTTTGAAGAATAATCAGGTAATGTTCATAGTGACAGGTACACATTCGTCACCTCTTATATCTGTCCAGGCTCAGCCCTGCACCTACCATTAGATTCCCATGTGATCACAAAATTTTTGTAGGAAAACTCAGTCATGAGTTCAAAAAGAGCTCTTTTTCAGTCATGAGCTCTTTTTCAAAATCCCCCAAAGCATTCAAAATTTAATAAAAGAACCTCAAGCAGGGGCAAGCATTTAAATATTGGAGCAGACATGACAGGTAACTTTTGAAGAGTAGCAAGGAAATGGGAACTAACTCATTTTGATTTGAAAAAAAAAAGTCACAGAAAGGTTTGGGCTGATCTTCCTTACTTTACCCTCACCCTCTACTCCTACCAATCCAGCTGTCCCTCCCAAACAATCTCATCTTTTCCCTTGTAGTTAAAATACACGCAAAACACACATCCAAACCCATGCCAATTAAAGCACAGATACAATATTTTGTTTAGATTTCATAACTATCATTTCATGTCTTAATGTTTTGTTTTTTTCATGAGTACTTTGTAAGTGTGTTATGAAAATGCTGCCACGGTGGACAGTGATATTTCCATCACCAGGAGGCAGAATTGAATTGAGAGAGATGACAGGACCCAGTAAAGCACGCCTTGTGTTGCTGGCCTGCTGTGCCAGCTCTCTGTTGATGTACCTAGAAACCAGAGGTTTTGAGATCAATGTCATCTAATGTCATTTTTCAAGCCCCTAAAGCCTTTTGTCCTCACTTTGCTTGTCACCAAGCAAGACTCTTGTTTGACATGACAGTAGGTTTGAATAAAGGCATTTATTATTCCAAAATATTCTGATCCCTTCAGCCTGTCCTTTCATCATAAATATCTCCTTGGTTTTTTTTTTTTCATATTGCACTGAAATTAAAACAAGATGAAAACTCCCTGCATTTAATGTAGTCAGGGTTAGTTGGTTCCAAGAAGAATATTTCAATTTTTTTTCACCCCCAAGTGCTCTTACTTAGCTCACTATAAATTGGATTGCAGCACCTAGGAAAACCAGGAAAACTGAAGAATAGCTTAGTTTGAAGCCTCACCACTGCACATCCTTTACATTTTCCTTCAGACAAGGTTTATACCCCCTAAACTGCCGCGGTGCTTGTTGCAATCCACAAAGATTTAAAATTCATCAAACAGACAAAGTGTACATTTAATACTCACATGAGGGAATACAGAATGCCTTTCAATACATCAAACTCCTAAACCTTTTACATCTTTCATTTTTAAGCTACATGGATTTTGATTTGTACAATTTAAAAAATATTCTGAAGCCTAGTCAATCTAACACTAAAAAGCACTGTTGCACAGTAAGAAATCAAGAAATACAATTCAGCAAACCTGCTATAGTTGGTCCCCAGGGAAGTTTTTTTCCAATTCTGTTTGTCATAGCCCAGATCCATCATGTCATGCTAGCCTAACTTACTACTTCTGTCTTTTTTTTCTATTTTTTTTTCTTTTCTTTCTCTTTTACCCTTTTTTTTTTTTTTTTTTTTTTTTGGCACACTCCAACTATTTTCTGTTAAACTAGTGCTGTCACAAGAAAACATATAAAAATGCTCTTTTGCAAACATACTGTTTGGTCTCTACTGAACTCTCCAGAGCCACGGATTTCTCTCACTGTCTTTATCAGGGGTGAATGTTGACAGATCACTGAACCTTACTGTCAGCGGTGACAGGCTTAAAGCTGTTTTGTGCAAGGTGGAGAAAAAACAAAAAAGGTTTCTCTGCCTTGCATCTAGAAGGTCCCTGATTTAACAACAAAGGCTTATGTTCAAAGATGATTAGCTTAAAGGCATTTCAGAGAGTTCTGATTGTTGCAGCAGTTGGGTGTCTTGCTACTGGGTGAAATATGTATTCCCCCGAGAACAAAGGCGGCAGCAATCCTATTCTGCTGAGATGGCAACTTTAATAATTCCATGTATTTATCAGTATTGTGTCAAGATCTTAAGGATTTTGCCCTTCAGGTGGAGTTGGAGGTAGATGGAATGGACACGGTGCTGAACAGTCCCACTAAGATATACATGGAAAATGACCTGTAAGGCCCTGGGGGAGAGATAGAAAAGATTCCCAAGAATCCGAATACACATAACATAGATTAATGTCTTTGAGCTTTACAAAAGGAACTCTGAGCTTTCCACATTGGGTTTTAGCCTGTGCATAAAGTGATGAGGCCAGGTGCTTTTCCTCCATACAGAGAAGCATTAAAAAAAGTATTAATAATGGAAATTATCCAGCACTGTTTTCACACAGAAGTTAAGCCAGGAAAAAAAAAAAAAGAAAAGAAGAATGCAGCTTAAGCACTGAATGCATTGAAAATAATAACATGTCATATTCACTGTTGTGCCTTTTATTAAAAAAAAATAAAGGCTAAACTTGAAATATAAATAATGGGATTTGCTGCAAAAAAAATAATTGGAGAGATTATTGCAGCTGTAAGTATTACGGGCAGGGCTTGACTGAACACAGATATTCCATATGTAAACTCATACATAAAATGAACACCTCTGTACCTCTGGACAAACATTTTCTGTAAGCTCACTCTGCATGCCCATGGCCAGTGACACCAGGACAGATTTCACTGTCCCACAGGGATAATGACCAACAGGGAGAGACTATTCATTGGGTCAGGATATATCTCTCTCTTCATGCACCACCAGAGAGACGTAGGGGACTTTCAGGAGGAAATGCCTCCTAATTAATGATAGTTCAGAGCCTTATGAAGTGTGAAAGACTGTCTAGAGGAATGTGTAACATAAGCATGATTCTGAAGGGGCAAGCACAAGAGCAATAAAGCAATAAAAATGTAGGACTAATATGCAGGACAGACAGGCAGGTAGCTGGAGGAATTCTGAGATCAGATTTTAAAATATTTTCATATCCTAAAGATATCAGTTCATGCAATTGCAAGATCACAATAGACCTTTCTCTGTCAGTGCTTTGAAAACCTCATATTTTAAGGAAAACACACCTTTTCCTTCAGATGTTTACTCTATCAAAGCTGCTGAGTTATTAACCATGTTTCATTAAGCAAGACCTCATGATGCTTCAGGAATTGCCATGGATTCAGGGTTATACATGATACTGCTGTGGTTGCATCCACATACTAGCAGGCAATAAGAATTAATTGGAAAATTATTAGAAGGTATTTTCATCAGCATTTATAGGATACACAGTTTCATATTATTCAGGATTTTTTTTAGAATTGGATGCCTATGAAAGAGAATAACTCAAGCCTTCTAAACCCACAACACGGCAAGACGGCAGAAATATCAGAAAGGAACTTTGCTAATGCTGAAAGCCGCTCCCAGATTGATTTCCAAACATATCAATTCTCTCCTGACACGTCTGCCTCGTGACGTGTCAAGCGGCAGAGCTGCGCCACCGGGCACGGCTGCCGAGCGAACACGAACGCGCCCCTCGAATTCTCCTGGCACGGCTGTGCCCGCGGGATCTCGGGATCCCGGCACCCCTGGAGCTGCCAGGCTGACCTGAGCCATGGGGCAGCGTGTGCAGCCGGGCAGGGCCTCAGCAGGCTCAGCTATCTGAGCCTCTGTGGACCAAGGCTCCTCATCTCTGGGATCAGGACTAAAGAGACATTTGTATTCGTTTTGTGTGAGGTTCCATGATGGTTAAACCCAGCATGCAGCGAGAAAATCCAGAGCAATCCTTTGTAGGCCAAAGTATTCTTTTTCCCTCTTTTCTCTCCTTTCCTTTCCTCTTGTCCTTTCTCTTTCCTTTCCTCTTGACATTTCTCTTTTTCCTCTTCTCCTTTCTCCTTCTTTCCCCTTCTCCTTTCCTAGCAAAGGATTTTAAAAAATATGGATGCCCCTTGCTCTCCAAAATTTAACTCCATATTTTCAAATTAATGAAAATAACGGTCCTTTGCAGTTCAAAATATGTTGCCTACAGGCCTATTTCCCCTCCTAAAGTGGTTCATTACAGAAGCCAAAGCTCTGCACTGAGCCTCTGCAGGAATGACAGAAGGGAGGGATTACAGCAGCAGCTGCAGCCCAGCAGGAGTTTTGATCCACAGAGCACCTGCCCATCCCAGGGCTGTACCAGGGTACCAGCTCATAGCAATTCATAACATTCTCCTCTTCCTCCCTATTCCCAGGGCACCTGCACCAACCCCTGGACTACAAATCTGCAATTTTCATTTTTTAATTCAGAGCTCCCTGAAGGTGATCTGAGATGTCAGAGACATCCATGGTCCAGCCAGCAACACACCGAGCTGAGCAGAAGTTGCCTTGAAACAGGCAGAGGGAAATTGATTTCTGGGCCTGGAAAGACCTTAAACATCATTTCTCCAGACAACACCTCAGAGAGAGACCCCCAAACTCTCCAGCAGCTTGATTTCCAAAGCTGTTCCCCACAGCTGAGGACCAACACAGCCTTGGACCTCATGAGAAGCATCTCAGTCTGCTCAGATGTAATATTCCATGAGCCAGGTGTGTGTACAGCCAGAAAAGCTGTACCTGGAGAGGCTGATTTGTGCTCAAACCTGAGCCAGGCTTTTCTCCCTCACTCCATGCCCAATGCTCCTGCAGTGGTGGCACAGATGGGGAGTGTCTTGTGGCATGGGAATCACTGGTGCTCTGCCATCCTGCAGCACAACTGCTCTGCTTCCATCCAAAGACCAGCAATCTTGTTTTCCTAAAAGCCTTTTCAGATGATACGTGCACATGGCATCTGTTTGCAATGTATATTTGCCATTAGTGTTTTTGAGTGGGAATGGTGGGGTCCGTATGGCACAGAACATAAGGACTGCCGTGGTAATTAGTCATTATTTGGACTAGCAGAATAACTGCTATCAAAAGACTCTTAATTCACTCCCATTCTAACGCACCCAACACGCAGTTTCTTTGTTTCTGCCCTTTAGATAAAGTATTTTTGCTCTGAAAACACTGTTGATATTTATAATTTGCCTGACACTTTAATCTATGCAGGAAAGGAAAGTATAACATTTTTAGGAAAGTTTTGCTTTCCATATTTTTTGAGGATTACACATTTTGCGTTACAAAACAACATCCAAATATCTCTAAATCACCACAAGTTAATGGAAAGCTACAAAAATAAGAAAGAGTAACACCTCCATAGCATAGCATATCTAGAAAAAACCACAAACCAGATGATTTACCTGCGGCTTCTGTTCTCTGAGACCTGTTTACTCTGCATATATTCACAGCCTGGGTCTGGTTTCTGGAAGCCAGATTTCTAATTCAGAAAGGTTTTTAATTCTCAGTTCTCACAGCAGGTGTGCCAGGTGTGCCCACCATCTCACAGCTTCTGTGCATTGAGAGCTCAAGCTCAGGAATTCTGTGCCGAGGCAGGCTGTGATGTGAGCAAATACACTTCAGAAAGAATGGCCACAGAACATCTCTCCATCCTCTGACCACCTGTGCATTTCTAGGAGTGTTCCCCAGCTCCTGTGAAGCTGAGGAAGGGCCATTCCGTTGCACATGGTGAGCATGCAGTGGGGATCCAAGTGAGAGCAGCTCCACGTCACAACAACCTGGAGATGGAGATGGATGAGCCTGACTGCACCAGACAGCTCCTCAACACCACTCAGACCCAGGGGAGGAGACTGGCAAAGCTGTGTCAAGCCAGAAGGAAGGAAATCTTGGTGTTATTCCAACAAAAGGTAAGGCTCAGTACCTGTGTTCACAGCAAGTGACCTGGACAAGGAGGTGGGATAAGGGCACAAAGTGGGACGGACACCAGAACAAGCACTCTGGTCTTCTTGCCTACAACAAGGGGTCCTCTCAAAGGAAGTAAATCAAGAAAAATATCCTTTTGTCCTCTTAAAGAAAATAAACCAAGAAAAATACCCTGAGCTTCCCACTACATGTATATGGGGTGGAAAAAGATTGGGTCTCAGCACTCCCCCTCACCCTCCTGCACCATGTGGTGACGGTGCCAGTGCCACCACCAGTGCCAGTGATGGTCGTGGCAGGGTCTTAGAGCAGCACGAGGACTTTCCTTTGAGGCTTTGAAGTCTGGAGATGAGCAAAACAGTGTTTGATGTTGAGTAATTGTGTTAAGTGGGCAGGTGGGAGCCAGATGCTAAAGAACAGCTTCAGATGTGAAGGCACTGGTGCCCCAGTGCTTTGTCTGGACCCTTTTGTGGATTAATTATATATCAAATATATTTAAACATTAAAAAAACCCTTAGAAACTGATGCTGAAAGCATGCTGGTGAGAAGCAGAGAATGTTATACTGGTTGCCATATTGGCTTGTCTGGAGCATTTGGATAAAATTTGTACATTTGTATATTTTATGTTGGATTATCATTTCTTACTGTTTCCACATGTTCTTTCATAGGGAAAATAATGCATGATCAAATGGTAAGGCCTATTTTTAAACTGCCTTTATGCAATTGAACTGAAAATATTAGTTTATCTTGTGCTATTCTGTCAAGCAGTATTATACTGATTAAGTTTTTAAAATATTATTGCTGCAGATGGAGTATACATAACCTGCATTTATACTCCATTTCATGTGCCTGCATCTTGAATCTTGACAAACTTTGAATTTTTGACCATAGCTTCATGAAGGATCAGAATGTCATAACCCCTTTAGTCAATATTTTGAAAGGCTAATTTGAGTGAGTAATTGCATTCCAGTTCAGAAGAATATTAAAATAACTAGTTTATGTGAATACATCCATCCTAATGGAAATACACATTCCAGAAGAGTTGGAAGAATTAGCTTAATATCGTTGCTGTATAAAATTCAATGATTTGAGCTTTCAGGCAGGGCTGCACAGGCAGACTGAAAACATTTTGGCTCGCTCGGGTTTGCATCCACTGTATCTGCTTCCAATCTCAAATTCCAATAAACGAACAACAAAGAAATCAAAAGGAAACTGTGTGGCTCGCCAGCTTGAACCTTGCTTGCAGAGAAACCAGACAAAACCACGCAGTGTGAGGAAACAAACATAAAAACACAGTGTAATATGTTTTCTATTGTTTCTGCCAAAAAAACATCAATTGGTCCAGATCCTCACAAAATCTGCATTCTTCTGCTTAAATGTACCCCACGCTCACTGAAGGGCTGGTGAGATTTCGTGCACTTTAAAGTCAACAAGGCCAAGTTGTGGTGCAACCTTCATTTTGTTTCATTAAAAAAAAAAATACCACACACAGCCATCTCAGAGTGAGAGACAAATTCCTAGGCAATTAAAACAACTCCTCGTCCTCGTGTTCAGCTCCTTTTTGCTCTATACAGTGTCTGCTAGCCCCACGCATAGCTGGGAAATTAGAAGTTCCCATCCAAACAAATATCTTGAGCAGCATTAATAGTACAACAGCACAATAATGAAATCCCAAAGGTTTACAATTTAAGATGGGTTCTAAGCTGGAAGCACTCATGGTGCAGGAACAAACCAAATGCTTTTGTTGGCTTGACCTCGAGTTAAGAGATGATGACTAACCTAAAGATACCACATTGGCAAAAAATTGGGGTTTTTTTTAAGCTTCTCAGGTTTACTTATTTTTAACATAAAAGTCTCCGGCTTTCATAGGCACCAAAGAAAAGAGGATTTACAAATTCTTTGTAACCATCACTGCCCTGCTCAAAGTTAAAAACGGTTACAGATGGGAACAGAAGGACTCTTTGCTGCAGGACAGCGATCCCACACTGCACATCTGGAGCACATCTCCGACACCCCGAGTGGCAGCGGGGACTGCAAGCATCAGATGCCATTAGCCAGAAAATGTGTTAGCACAAAGAAATGATGGGAAGTGTACTACATGGTCAGATGTAAGGAAAAGCACCATTTGTAGATTTGTTAGTCAATTAGGCTTTATTTCATGTGATTGCCCCAAGGCTTCTTGAGGTAGGAGCATTTGTTTTCCTTCATTTCACCTAAGCCTGCTATGATTCAGTGACTGCAGAGTTCTAAGAAGTCTCAAAAATTTGGTTCTCAGACCTGTCACTCAGAGCATCACCTCTGCCTTGACCTCTGTTCTGAGCCTTATTAAATAACCACATAACATTCAACACAGATACAGCCAAAAAAACAAACAAAAAAAAAAACCCAAAAAACCAAAAAAATCCTGCACAAAAATATCAAGTATTGTTCTGTAAATGTTCTCAACCTGTCATTTATTTTATTAATTAAATGAAGACTACAGTGTCACCATTTTGGTTAACAAATAGCCCTGGTTAAGATAGGTGGCTTACAACACCTGAGTTCCACCTTTAGGAGCCATGTTACCCTTTTCATCTCCTACTTTAAAGTTGACTTCTGGAGTCTCAAGTACTCGAAAAAAAAAAAAAAATCCCCTCACTCTTCAGCACACAAATCTTGGTACACATAAATAAAAGACATTTGGGAAAAACCCAAATAATTTCCAGTCCACAGTGCTTACCTACCATTTTCTTTGTTCTCCAATCAGAGGGTATATTAAATGGAAAAATGCCACACTGTAACTAGCAGAACAGATCACAGGATGGAATTGATTGGCATCACCTAATTAAACTGAGATAAAATAGGAAATAAATTCATAGAAATCTAAGTCAATTTGCTAAGTGAAAAGACTGAGAAAAAAAAAAAGTGGAATAGTTTACTTGAAATGAATAATCTGAGTAACTATGCAATTTCAGTAAAAATACTGCAGATATTTCAAAGTTACATATTTACTAGAAAGATCTTCAAAAAATCTTTTTAAAAAGTAAAATGTCTGCTGAACTTTTCTGACATTTACAAAAGTAATTAATTAATATGATTAAGCAAATTAGGCTGAGGCAAAGTCTGACTGATTGTAAAGCATGCTGCAAGAGCCACCTGTTTGCTAGAAAGATTAGATACTATGGTGCTGGCAGCTAGAAAAAACCAGAGAATTATGAAAGTTAACATCTATATATACTGATCTTTGAGATCTGTCTTTTCTGACATGCTTCACCAGATTATCCCAGCTTTACCTGAGAGAATTGTCCACAAGACATTTTTGTTTAAAAAAAAAATGCTGGTGATTAAGCAAAAATAAAAACTGCTAACCAGGTCAGTAAGCGATCTGGTTATGGATCTGGTTCCTAATTGGGTACATCAGCTCTTCTAGCCAGTTCCCAAAGCCCAGGAAAATCCCAGCACTAGCCACTTTCTCTATAGATTTGCTCTCCTTCACCTTGAGGGCAGCAGTGAATGTTCCTGCTGCATAAACACAATATCACAATTTATCAGTTAAGAATCAAACTTCTGGTGGGAATAATTGCCATGAGGTGCTGTAAAACATGCAGTTGTAGGATACTGATCCCTGGTGATCACTTCCAACTTGAAGCAACACTTAAAAACAAGGCAGAGAGGTCCTTTTTTGCTGTTTTATAAGGTTTTATTACTCCTATTAACACAAAGCCCCAGTCATACATCTTAAATTATGTATGGAACAAACCCATTGCCTCCATCAGTAGGACCCTGAAGGGAAAGTCTTAGTGGGGAGACATCCCAGCCAGCTTTAGAAGACTTAGAGGAGATGTTGAACTTGTCTTCATGGTTAAGTGTGAGAAGACTTGAGAGAACCCAGAGGGTATTGAGTCAAAAAGGGATGAGGACTGGAGCAGGAGTGCAGATTTTTGTGCTCATAGTGCAGGCACAGCAGCCCAGGGCATTGTCCTGTACTAGCACAGCATATCAGACACCTTGAATCTGGAGAGGAGGCAGGAGATGGAAAATAATAATTTTCCAAAAGGCAAAGGAGCAGATGGGGGTGTGGAGAGGAGCAGAATCACAGCAGCCCTGAACAACCAGATTTTGAGTGCAGCCTCTGGTGAGGACAGCCTAGTTACCATCAAAGACATAAGGGCCATCAGTTCCATGCAGTTGTACCAATCCCACTAATTTTTCCATAGAAACGATGCTCAGTGCTCACCCTGTACCCTGAAGGCTTAGCTGAGGTCAGCACAGAGCCCTGTGTGTTGGATCACCACCTCTGAAATAACACATTGGGCAAGAACCAATTTTGCAAATCACAGTCCTGCAGAGGGAAGATGCTAACAAATGGACGTGCCTGTGAGAAAGAGAATGCTGGATATAGAAATTAGCAGAGCTGATTGCTAGGTATGCTCAATTAGGAGTGTATATATGGACTTTTCTAGGAATAGCTTTAGGCACGCTCAGCCCTGCTGCTTGAGCTATATTTCTGCCATCCAGATTAACTAAACACAATGTTAAGAAATGCAAAAAAACCCTGTGATTTGAAAGTTCTGACATAAACAGTCCCTGAAAAAGAAGCAAACAGAGCACACATTGTCTACGCCATTTGTGAGCCAGTGGATCTAATGGTTCACTTACTTTACAACCTGCTTTGGAATAATTTGGCACATCTCTAATTTTAACAAGCTTCAGTGGGATTAGATAAAATGCAGACTTTGTTTACATCAATTAACACTCAAAGAAGTACAAAAGAACTTGTTAACTGCATTTATGAACAAAAAGTAGCAGAGTGAGAGTTTGTCCAAACGAAGTTACTGTTCGACTTGCTCAGATTGGCACAGTTGTCTCTGAAAGCCTAAAACCAAGAACCCAAGGAGGGAGCTGCATTTTCCGAGAGGCAGATGTGTACTTTTAATTACACAGGCAGATCAAATCAACCTTTGTGATATCTGCATTTCCAGGTTTGCACACATCAGACTCACAGAGATGCCTGCTTCCCCCCATGTGCCATGCACACGTTCACTGAGTCAAGTGGAAAACCAAAACCACTGCAGGCGAGCTGACACAAATACATTGGCCATTGCTACTTTATATTATTCCTGTTTCCAATTATTTTTGCCCCATTGCTGTATTATCATTATTATTCCTATTCCCAATTATTTTGCCTTGACTGATTATAAGCAAATCCTTCTCTACATGCTACGGAGCTGGAAAGAAAATGTGGATGACTTCAAACCTGGCCCTAACAAATGGACACATCATATATGCCAAATAAAAGGCTTTCAAATAGCAATTACATTAATAAAGACACAGAGGAAAAGTGGGTAAAAGTAAGGGTTTAAAAAATGAGAGAAGGAAAAAAGCGCACTATGGAATAGAATATGCCATGTAAGTAGTATATAGCACATATTAGCTGAATTCTGATAAGAGTAATTTCTTTTTCATCATAAATATTTTGCCCCTTGAATGACATCGTTTCCATAGGTCTGTGTGTTCAAACTTCTAGACAACACAAGAGACACCTCCAGAAGTTGTTTTTGTGACTCTCTCAGGATCAGCCACTTCTAAGGAACCTTCCTGTTCCCTCCTCAGGTGCTACAGGCACCACATCTTTTCCATCTTTTCCCCATTAATAGCTCAGGGATTACAAAACAATGTTGTCACTAAATCACAATGTTCTTAGTTACATTTTCTGCGAAGTCAAGAGTCCTGGGCACTACATAAATGCTTTTTTGTCACTCCAGCAGTGTGCCATCATAATTAGAAATGATCAGCAGAGCTGAGCAGCTCATAGGCACTGTCACCAGTGAGAGCGCTGCTGGTCAGTGCCGTGTCCCCCATCCTGCAACAGCACAACTTCCCCCTCCTGACAGGACAAAATTAACTCTTACAACCCAACAACCAGCCTGCTGCTGCACCAACAATGGCAAAAGGTGTCTGGAACAGCCTGGTGTGCTGGAGCATTGCGGATCAGAGCTCTGCTGGACTGCAACAAGAGATGGAATCAATTCCTTCCACAGGCTCTGCTTGCCTGTTTGCCACAGCAAACCGCAAAGTGTGACTTAACAAAGCTCAGACCAGCAAGGGAAAGCAAGGAAAGGGTCTTTAATTAATGGAGCCACACTTGCTGTACCACAAACTTTCTTCCTTGAGGTAGGGATATTAAGGAAAAAAAAAAAAAAAAGGATTTTTTTTATTTTCATAGGAACAGAACGAAGAGAATTCAAGAGCAAGATGAATTATATGCCATCAAATGTAGCTTCACACAGCTGATTTTTTTTTTTTTTGGAAGAGTGAAAGGAATGAAAACTTAGGAAAGTAACAAGTAGGAAAATGTTTCTCAAAAGTGAAAAAAAACAAATTATTTTAAGTAAAAAATACTATCAAACATTTAAGCATAATTATTTAAACCATGACTCCAGAAATGTCGTAAAGTTTTTTGAGCAACAAAGATGTTGGGACCTGGAGTCTCTTTTCTACTACCACCCTACTAGCAAGTGGAAGTTGCTGAAACCATGACAGCCTAAGCAAACAGCCATGCACACACTAAATATTCAATAAATTTTGCTCATAGTGGCTACCTGAAGCAGCCCATAAGTATTAACATAGATACCCAATGCACAGATATCCAGATCTGTCAGAGAAACCCAGTTCCCAAATTCCCTCTAAACAAAACCAGCTCTAAATGCAGAATATCACAGCACATGCAGATTAATTCCTGATAGGTATCCAAACCCTGGACAATCTAATAGCAGTTTAGCATTGATTGCATGCTACACAACAATTTAGGTTTTGTCTTCCATTAGTAAACACCTCAAATTACATGAAAGGGAGAAAAAGTTCCCTAGATACAAGCATTAAATATTTACCAGCCTTAAGTCTGCTCTGTCACCACGCCTCTAAGAAAGTCCATTAATTAAATACTTTAGAAACGATTAAAACACTTCCTTAGAACTTATTGGCACCTGTTAATTCACTGACCCTACGAGGCCATGGCACTAAATGTCTTGTTTGATTGCTTCTCTCACCAATAAATCAGCAGCTTAAAGACAAAGGAGACATGATGCAACTCCGTGTACACAACATTGCCTTAAAACACAAAAGCCAGTATCTAGAGGCAGAGAAACAGAACATTTATGTAGACAGGGCAGCACAAATAATCTATTTAACCTAATCTTTTAATTACAGGAAACATCTCGTAGCAAGACATACAAGAGCAATGAAATGACCCAGAGCTAGAAATCAAGATGATATATTTGTGCATGTGAAAGTAACACCAGCAGAATTCATAAAAGAAAACCTCCTTGGGCATTATTATCTTTCCATCAGGATACACTGTCATCACATTGAGAACAGGAGGAAAAAAAAAAGGCTTAAAATATATTATTAAAATACAAATAAAGGGGAAGGAAAAAGAAAACAAGAGCAGAGAAAGGTAAAATTAGAAGCAGGGGGGATGCAGGTGAAAAGAAATCTCTTTGAATTATTAAAAAGGAGCATGTTAGGGAAAAGAAATAAGGGACAGACCCCCATAGCTTGGCACAGCACAGCACCCAGTCCAGTGCAGAAGCTGCAGGGATTTGGGTGTCATCATTTACTCAGTCACAAACTACTCAGCAGAGAGGGGGGTTCAAATCTGGCCCTGCTTGGGCAGCATGCAAATCCTTCTCCCACTCCTCTGCAAGCTTTTCAGGAGAGCTGGCAGAGAGTCCCCTGAAGAGCCCTGGCAATGCCACAGTCTGCAGTGGGAAACGAGCATCTTGCAAAGAACCCCTGAGATGCTCCTACCCCCTCAAATCTGCGCGAGAGGAGAAGTGTTGCCTGCAAGGGGGAGCGAGACGGAGCGCGTGTGCGCGCGAGAGGGAGAGGAAAGCAGCGCTGGTAATTGTGAAAGAGTCCAGAAATGCCAGGAGAGATGGGAGAGGATAATCGGTCCTAAACAAAAATAATGACAATAAATTGCGCGCCCCTCGCCGCGTGCAATGTTTCCTCCTCTCCCCCATTCGTGGTGTTTCGACCCTTTGTTCGGATCCTTTACCTTGCTGCATTGGAGTTATTATGGAATATCTGAAAAAACTGGCTTCCCTTCCTTTGATCTCTGCTATTGGATTACATTCTTCCCACTGCCTGCACACAGTTCTTCACTCCCACATTCATTTTCCCCTTTTCTTTGTTTACATTCAATTTTACCATATTTCTTCACACTTTTCTACATGGGTAAAGCCTATGTTATGTTCCAACACACATTACTCTCTCTCTTTCCTTACTTTGCACTTTTTAGCTGATCGTGTAGAATATTTGTTTCCAGAACATCAACAAAAAAAAATCCAAACAAAACAAAACACAAAAAAAAAAAAAAAAAAAAAAAAAAAAGGAAGGAAAAGAAGAAAAATGTATGCAATGGTGAAAACATGTTCCTTTTCACTCCAACTGCAGCCCTAGCTGAATTGTGCTGCCATTGTTTTCCAACAGAACTTGCATTTCCAAACTTGGGAATTCCCATCAGTCTGTCTGACAGAATTTTCCTGTTTTTTCTCAGAAGGTGTGCATTTTTCAAATGCCAGTAACATACCACTACAGAATTTCCCAGGAGTAACAGCTTAGTTTGAGGGACTCTTATTCAAAAGATTCACTTCAAAAAAAAGTCATTTGAAACAGAAGAACCAAAACTGATTATTTACATTCTATAAATCAAAACAAAACCACAACCAATGCATTTCAAAATATTGCTATAATTATTTTCTACACGCTGATAAATTGCTGGACATACTTTCCTGAGTGCTGGTTGGCAATTCCTCGAGCACTAAGCACAATGTTTATTTCATTTTTAGATTGTGAATATAATTATTAAAAGTGTGATTCCAAATCATTAAAAAAAAAAAAAAAGAAGAATAATATACAGGGGAAAAAAAAAGCAACAAACCAAACACAAGGGGGGCATATTTCAGGTGTATTACAGTGTTTTTAAACCTCTCTATGTTACACTTCATGCAAGGGTCTGTTTCCAGGGACTCGGTCCCAGGGGAAGGAGGAGCTCAGGCCCATCAGGGGCAGAGCATCCCAAGTGAGGTGACAAATTTGGGAGTCACAGCAATGGCCATTGTGACAGTTTGCGGGTGCAGGAAAAGCTGCAAAGTTCAGGAACAGCTCCCTCAACAACCCCGACTCCATTCCCTGAAATACATTGAAATGGCAACGATGTAAAAATGGATTCATCCCACTTTTCTCAGCATTTATAGAAGACAATGTGTTTTATACCGTCAAAAAAAGGGGATTATTTTCTGAATAAAGTGTATTTTTTCTTTCTAATCTATGCACCATCACTCTTCTTTCTCCAACAGTAAAAGTCAGAGGATATTAGAAGACGCAGAGTCATAAAACAGTATTCCCAGTATGGAGAAACACAATTCTTCTCTCAGACTCCCACATTCACACCCAAACATTTCCTTTTGTGTCCTCTCAGAGAGAGCTTGGGCTGTGCCAGCCAAGGACACCTCACACAGACCCAGCCCCACCAGCTCATAAAGCGAAAGGAGGAAAGCAGCATCATCATGGCACCGTTTGCACCCGCACAGATGTGCATGTTCTACCCCCAGTGTAAATCAGGAGGGTTTGGGTGGAATTGGTGCATTAACATCAGCAGAGGAATTCTTGTGACCCTCAGCCAAAATCCAACGTGCCCAGTGTGTAACAGGCAGCCCCACAAGGAAGAGATGGATGGGCTGGGAATGGACTTTGCCACCACAACTAAAATGAGAATAAAAAACACCAGCCAATCCACTGCATATTGATTTCAGTACTGCAGGATGAGGTATTGAAAGAAACAGATGTCTGTCCTCTCAACCTCTTGCTCCGTGGCCACTGCTTTCTTTTCTCCTTTTAACTTCACCACACATTAACAATTTTCCTGAATTAATTCAAGGCATTTCTGGCGGCACGTGATTAAAAATTACCCATTTTTAATTGTTTTTCAGTGGTTGAAACTCAATTCTGCTCAGTCTGCCTGAGAGCTGGGCATGGGTGGTAACAGGTTATTTCAAGAGTTCAGGGTAAAAATGGGATCATTCACTTAACTCTGCAGTATCAGTGCAATTCATCTCAGTCCATAACAGATGACATGTTCAATAGAATATGTAAAGTATGCCTCCACCTAGTGATGACTATGTACAAATAATAGAAAATAATAATAATTATTCTATTACTTAAGAGAATCACAGTAATTGGCTCCCATTTTACCAAATTAAAATGTGCTCTCATGTAAATATTCACATATACAAATGCACACTTTGCCTACAGAAAAAATTAGTTTAAAGCTCAATCTGTGACAATTTACCTGCAAACTCTGACTTGAGGGAGACTAAACACATTCCAGGTTTTAAGTATATTAAAATTCAAAATAATAATGTATTTGTAGCAATCAAGACTATCATGAGGACAAAAAAAAATGGGGGTGTGACTGAATTGCTGTGGATTTTAAGTGTTAAAGTTGTCTGATAATTTAACTTTGATAGACTATTTCTAAATTAAATTGTAAACAAACCACATCCTCTCCTTGCAACTTTGTCTGCCAAAGAAAATGTTTGCTAAACTTCTTGGATCCCTGTGTTTTACAAATGCAATTGCAGATGTAGTGGCTGAAATTCCTAGGATTTTTTTTTTTTACCCCAAATCAGAGCAGAGGTTATGAAAATAAAAATAAAAATTAAAAATAATATAATTTTTTACAAAATACAACACCAACTAAAAACTCCAATAAAACGTCCCAACGGTAAAAAACCTTCCGAATTCAAGAAATCCAGCTCTTGAACTCAATCTCAAATTTTCCACAACTCCCATAATCCGTATAAAATAGTCTCTAACCGGGACCAATTGCAGGCGCATCCTCAAAATCAATAAACTCGAGGAGGAGGTTTGAGAAGTCAGGGTCCCTGGTGGAAAACGTTCTTGTGGGTTTTCCTTTCATCTGGGAACCACCTTAAATGTCTTCTCAGGCAGCCTGGTCTTGCATTATTACCATTTCACAAAAGCCTCCCCATCCCATTAGTGGCCCATGAATCACAGTTTAGGAATTCCTGCTCAGCTGAAAACCAGAGGTGTTGTATCTAAAAGAGAGGGCAGGTCACTGCCTGCAGTTTTCCCTTTGCATTTAAATTGCTTCTCACTGTCCCTGTAACACCTTCAAGCATCCAAAAAAACATCCTGTCTGCAAAGAAATCACTCCTACACAAAAAACGTGAATCCCAAACCTCTCCTCTGGCATCCCTCTGCACACACATTCAGAGAGAGGACAGCCAAGGCTCCCCATGCCCAGCCAATTCCAAATATCTGCCTCAGCCATTAAAGAGGAACGCAAAAAAATGGAGTCAAGTGGCTTCGCCAAGATTTTAAAAAATGTAGTGGCTGAACACAGAAATACCAGCACCAAACATGTAAACAAGTCAGATTTGATTATCTCTGAGTGAGTTCATTTAGGATTCGTTTTTCTCTTTCTTTTTTTCCCCAAGAGTTTGATAAATTAAGGGAATGTTTGGGCACCTAACAAGATACTTTTTTTTTTTTTTTTTCCATATTAGCTTACATTAAAATAAAAAAAAAAAAACATGAAGAATCATAATGCTCTTGAATTAATTTAACTGTTTTCCATTAGGAGAAGCACTAAACCTTAAAATGCTAAAGAATCAAGAAACCCAGTCTTCTTTTGCATTTCTTACATTTTTCTTTCAGCTGTTGATGGCCAGAAAATATCATTTTCCCCAGTCATAAATGCACAAAACACAGCACCAAGGGCCACACTCACATCAGAGGTGCTTTATCAAGTTCACCCTACTGACTATCTGTAGCCATAATTCTCATTACATGCTTTATCTGGAACCACCTCATCCTTGTGAAGCCGTTTACCTTTTCCCTACCAGCTGATCAGAAGAGAATCAGTATTTTAAAACATAAATTTACTACCTAAGGAATAATTTAGAGAACACAGGTCTATGGGGATATTATTTAAAAAAAAAAAATTGGTTGGTTCAGTTAAATGAATGTTAATTGCAGAATAGTTTGTTGAAAGGGAAAGGTCACCTGTTCCAACCCCTGTGCCCTGGGCAGGGACACCTTCCTCTAGAGCAGCGATTGGTCTGAGTTATTCAACCAGGCACCGATTTTGGCTGTTTTTAAAATGCTCAGTGCGCCCTGCAGGAGGAGTTGGTGGGGAGAGTCTGGAGGGCACCGGGCACAGACTGGGCAGCCCTGGCTGCATCCCTGCCCTCATCCATTGCCCGCTTCCACTGCTCACGTCCAGCTCCCTCACTGCGGTTCACATCCCTGCCTGCATCCCATGCCCTCATCCACTGCCCTCGCTGCTCTTCACATCCCTGCCCACTTCCACTGCCCTTATCTCTGCCCACTTCCACTGCCTGCATCCCCTGCCCTCATCCCTGTCCATCCTCCCGCCCGCACCACTGCCTGTTCACATCCCTGCCTGAATCCTTGCCCACCTTCCCTGTCCACATCCACTGCCCGCATTGCTGTCCACCTTCCCTTTCTGCATTCCTGTGCCCACTTCCAGTGCCCTTATCCCTCCCCACTTCCACTGCCTGCTTCCACAGCCCACACCACTGTTCACATCCCTGCCTGCATCCCTGTCCACATCTGTGCCCACCTTCCCTGTCTGCATTCCTGCCCACATCCACTGCCCTCACTGCTGTTCACATCTGTGCCCACCTTCCCTGTCTGCATTCCTGCCCACATCCACTTCTTGCATCCTTCCCCACTTCCGCTGCCTGTATTCCCCTGCCCACCTTCTCTGTCCACATCCACTGCCCTCACCACTGTTCACATCCCTGCCCACCTTACCTCTTATCTGTCTGCATTCCTGCCCACATCCACTGCCCACTTCCAGTGCCCTTATCCCTCCCCACTTCCACTGCCCACACCACTGTTCACATCCCTGCCTGCATTCCTGCCCACATCCATGCCCGTCTTCCCTCTCTGCATTTCTGCCCACATTCACTGCCCATTTCCAGTGCCCATATCCCTCCCTCTTCCACTGCCTGTATCCCCTGCCCGCATCCCTGCTTGCACCACTGTTCACATCGCTGTCTGCATCCCTGCCCACCTTCCCTGTCCACATCCGCTACCCTCATCGCTGCCCACATCCCTGCCCATATCCACTGCCCACACCACTGTTCACATCCCTGCCTGCATTCCTGCCCACATCCATGCCTGCCTTCCCTCTCTGCATTTCTGCCCACATCCACTGCCCACTTCCACTGCTTGCATCCTTCTCCACTTCCACTGCCTGTATTCCCCTGCCCCCATCCCTGCCTGCAACCCTGCCCTCATCCACTGTCTTATCCGGTGGACATTTCCACTGTCCACATCCACTGCTCTTATCACTGTTCACATCCCTGCCCACATCCACTGCCCACTTCCAGTGCTTGCATCCCTCCCCACTTCCACTGCCTGCATCCCTGCCCACCTTCCACTGCCTGCATCCCTGCCCGCCCGTGCGCTGCCCACGAGATGGCAGCAATATGTTTATGAATAATGCAGCAGAGGCTGCAGCCCCATTTCGCATGCGGGAGCTGCAAAGCGCCCGCTCGCTCGCTCCTTCAGCTGCAAAACAAAATAACATCGCTGGAGCCCCCTCCTCCCCTCCACAACTGCACAACCTTCTGTGAATTCGGCCAAAAAATAAATTAAAAAAAAAAAAAAAAACAATGGGAAAAAATAAGCTGCTCCTCTGTCAGGCTGCCCGGGTTGCTTTCTCGTTTTCCAAGGCACAAGGTGCTTCCTCTGCTCTCACAGATCTGTCCAGCTCCTTGTGCTCAGCCGTGCTTCTGTCCCTGACAAAATTATGTCACACGCACATTAAGCATTAACTGCTGCTACGTTTTATTCCTGCAGCACAGAAAATGCCCGTGGCTCGAAATAAATATTTTCTTTCCTGATGGACAAATAACATCTGCACTGGTGAAAGCTGCAAGCGTGGCTGTCACGGGCTAAGTGATTCAGATAATTCCTTGAGAAGCACATGTGTATGAGCACACACAGGCACTCGTACCTATCACAGGCACTCACGTGCCAGCACTTGGGTTTGCCAAGAGATGGGCTCTTAAAAAGCACAGTGAGCTATTCCAAACATCACTTCCAGCAGACAGACTTCTACAACACATAATGTCAGATTAGGGGAATGCAGATCGTGAGTTTTTAAAATCAGCCTGGTTTCATGGAAAATTTAGGCTGGATTTTCAATTGGATTTTGGAGTTCTGCAGCTTTTAGGGAGACCATGGCCTGCAGTGGGTGCCACACAGAGGTGATGTGCAATGCCACAGCAGCAGTAACACAGAACCCTGCTCAGGGCAGCTTCTGCTCCAGGCTTTCAAGCCTTTCCAAGACTTCTATATGTTGTTATATATATATATAAAAGCTATTTTTATATCATATATAAATATATAAATATTTTATATATAAATATATATGTTATATATAAATATAAAAATATGTTATATATAAATACATATATAAAAGTTTTTAATATTATATATATATATATATATACACACACATATATTATATACATATAAAAGTTACACTTTTCAAAAGATTTTTTTTTTCCTGAATTTTTTTTAGGACAATTATCAGAAAAAAAAAAAAAGTACCTGCCCAGGTAAGATCATATTTACACACTGACATATCTACAAATCAACCAAAGCTTTTTTGAGAATTTTGAATCCTATTTAATGAAGACAACTATAACAAAATATTGCTAATCAGGAGTGGAACTCACTATTGCTGAAAAGTAACGACTTTTTCACATAATTTAAAAAAGTGGTAATTAGGATTTTTTCTTTCAATAATAATAACAACAAAACACAAGCTTTCTGATTCTGTAGCCACAAAATACACAAGGCCTTTTTGACATAACTGAGGGGTTTGTCAGCAGACTCAGCAAGGAGAGAGAAATAGATTAACTATAATTTTGTGGCACCTCTAACTTAACTGCTTGGTTTTTCCTTTTTATGAATAAAGTTGCTGTTCCTTGAAATTCCATTACAGAGGTTGAAGACTCAGTTTCCCAAACTTTTTAAATGCACAGTGCTGTCAGTTGAATGCCCTCCTGTTTATTGCTTCTCTATTTCCAAATTGATTATAGCTAGAACATTGAAATATCAAAACATTTAAGTATTTTTGTATATGTTATATAAAAGCTTTTTTCATTTTTGTTAAGGTTTGCTATGCAAATGAAGCCAAAGCCCTTACAGTTTTTATGTTCCTGTCCTTGTGTAAATCTTCGCTTGTATCACTCTGTCACTTTTTTTAGGAGGGGAAACTGTCTTTATTACCTGATATTCCTTAGAACACAAATCACATCAAGAATTTTCTGCATCCATTACTGAGCAATCTGAATTCCAGTTCATTTTCTATATGTTCTCTTTGGGCTTACATGAGCAAAATCAGATTGAAAAGAGAGACACTGGTGAGAAAAGCCTGACCATTTCTCACCCAACATTTCTGAAACAAGGGTAGAACTGTATAGTCCAGAGTGCTCCAGTTACCAGGCTCTTGCTTATTCTCAATTAGAAAAGGATCTTTTCCTTTCTCAGCTGATTTTTCTGCCTGCTGTGCTCTTCACTAACCAGGGACACCTCAACACCTCCTTGGGTCCCAAGATCAGCTACTGTCAACACAGCTGAAGTGGTTACAGTTAAATCTGCCTTTTTCACACATAAAAAATAAATAACAAAAAACTAAAAATTCCAAGGATTGGTGAAGGTCTATCCTCATCATCACCTTAAAATATCATATTAAAGTCTTTAGAAGCCAAAGTGACTTCTTAATTTTATAAAGTTTAAAATGCATGTTATGTGCAATTTTCTATTTCCTGCAAAGCTTTCTTCACAATCAAGGCTGGTTTTCCTCTTTCATTATGTACTATCACTCTTACTTTTCTGTTTTTATCACCAAAAATACATTAAAACTTACAAGATGTTCAAAATGAAGGAAGAAAAGAACAACTAAATACACGGAAAAAAACATTAATGAGTTTTGTCTGGTTTAGGTTACAAGAAAATAGTAGACATGTTGAGAAGTCAGAAGATTATCTGCATTCACTGATTACTGAATACTGATCACTGGTTTTACTGAATATTTTGGCAGGTGTTTTGCCAGTAAGGTCATGAACAGGCCAGTTAGAAGAGAGAACCAGAAACACAACTGGGAGGCTGCTCCACATCGCTGTGTTCAAGATCTCCCACTTTCAACAATAAAAAGAGTACTTATATAAAATTAGAGAATGGTTTGGATTGGAAGGGACCTTATCTGGTCTCCTTCCATGGGCAGGGACATCTCCCACTCCAAGTCCCATCCAACCTGGCCTTGGACACTTTTTGGGATGGAGTAGCCACAGCTTTCCTGAGCACCCTGTGCCAGGGCCTTCCCGCCCTCACAGGGAAGAATTCTTTCCCAATATCCCATCTAAACCTGCCCTCTGGCAGTGGGAAACAATTTCCATTTGTCCTGGAACTCCAGGTGCTCACAGTGGAGGTCCCACACTTCTTTTGAAGATGAAGACCATTTCTTGGTTTTGCGGTTTTCTAAAACCCTCTTTCTGATACCACCTAATGACTGTGTGATGTGGCCAAGTCTTTTAATAAGGCAACAACATATTCAGGTCTTTGGGATAGAAATAAAACCCCAGCCACAGCAGTGAGGTCCAGAAGTGGACAAAATGGTGTTTTGAGATCACAAGAGGTCCATCAAATGCAAAGCAGATTTAAATCCAGCAAAGGCACCTGCACAATTCGGAGCTGAAAGCAAGAGCCCTCTCAGGCTCAGGAAATGGGACTAACTCTGGGATAGATTTTGGGTGGGAACAAACAGCTGCTGATAAGGACCACCACAAGCCTGCAAGGTGGCTTTTTTAGATTTCCCTCCTCTGTGCAGCATTTATGTTCACAAACACACAAAGAAACCCAAATACCAATCCCAGCCCAAGCCCCTCCACGTCGTGCTCTCAGCACTTCCTCTAGAGAGATTGTTGAAATAAAAATGATCCCTCCCATGGCAAAAAGCAGGGACTTAAACCATTCCTGGGAGGCATCCAGACACTATCCTGATCCTATAGTATGTAGAACAAAATAGCTTATCATTCAGATTACTCGCTTGGACAAAGCTGGAGAGCCTCAAGGACAAGGGAGTTACCCCGGATCAGCGCCATAAATGTTATTATATATGAAACAGCTGCAAGATAAATTCTTTCATATTACACATAGGTGCAGTTGTACTTTCAGCTGTCTCGCTGGTGGAATACTGTAGGTTTTACGCAGCTTTCTCTATTTGTAAAATACACTTCTTAGTTGTGTAGGATTGAGTGACCCCTTACAGCTGCGGTGCATTGCAACAAAAAACGGTATCACACCACATCTGTGGCAAGAGCCCAGCCATAGAGCTCCAGAAATTCCTCATATGAAACCTTCCTAAGAGTGAACTCGGTGAACAGGGTAAAATTATGACTAAAGAAACCAAAAAACGCCTGTTATTTAAATGAATGGTGCCATTAAGAGAACAAAGCAGCTTCATCGATTCATAAATATGCTGCTCGTGACCTTTTTTGTGCCTTTCACCTCTCTCCTATTTTTCCTTTTCTTTTTTGAATTATCTGAGAGAAATCTCCCAAAACCTCTTCAAGGAAATAGTGTACAACCACAGGACTTTGCGCTAATGAACCCCCAGAATTAAAAATCCAGAGGTCAAGAGCACATCTTCCATGGAGTCTGGGCTGAATTTCAAATTAAATGGCTGTTTGGCTTAGAGTAGAGGTTGAGTAAAACAGGGGGAAGAATAAGACCCAGTTGAAAAGTTTACTAAAAGTAGGAAATGTGGAATATTGGAAAAAAAAATCTGCAAATTAGCCTAGTTACTGGTGTTTCAAACACCGTATCAACACTGACTGTAAAGCAGCCCATTAAGTTATTTTCTTTTTTTGATAACTCACATCAAAACACACCTACCCAATATCAAACTAAGCCAAAAAAAGGCAAGAGGAGAACAACAAAGTGACACAGGCACTGTTTCTGTTCCAGTTGCTGACTGACAACACTGCCATCCCTTAACATGGTTTTATTTAGTTATTACAACCATCTCTCTGTAAATGACACTTAGGATTATTTAAGATTATGTTGTAATCCTTTTAATCCTCAGTGCTTTAAATTTCAGGCTAAACACCAAAGAGCAAACTAGCACTTAGCAGAAATATTTAAAGCATGTGATTTGAACATAAATCTTCTTTTATTCAGCACTCCTCCGATGAAGACCTAGTGCATCACATCACATCACTCAGCCAGCACGAACAAACAGTACCATGTCTCTCTCACTGCAAGCTGCTACCTCACCCCACACCATGGGAAGCTGCTTCTAACCTGGTCTTCTCCTTGGTGCCAGCTACACCACCAATAAAATAAATGAAAGAAAACCTGTCGGTTTCTCGGCTGTTTAGGTGACCTGGAAAGGGACCTGGGGGTGCTGGTTGACAGTCGATTGAATATGAGCCAGCAATGTGCCCAGGTAGCCAAGAGGGCCAATGCCATCCTGGCCAGTATCAGAAATGGTATGGCCAGCAGGAACAGAGAGGTCATTCTTCCCCTGTACTCGGCACTGGTGAGGCCTCACTTGGAGTACTGTATCCAGTTCTGGGCCCCTCACTTTAGGAGGGACGTTGAGTTACTTGAGCGTGTCCAGAGGAGAGCAACGAAACTAATAAGGGGCTTGGAACACAAGCCATATGAAGAGCGACTGAGGGAGCTGGGGTTGTTCAGCCTGGAGAAAAGGAGACTAAGGGGTGACCTCATCACTCTCTACAACTTCCTGAAGGGTGGCTGTGGTGAGCTGGGGGTCGGCCTCTTTCTCCGGGCGACAACGGATAGAACAAGAGGACACAGTCTCAAGTTGCGTCAAGCTAGATGTAAGTTAGAAGTAAGAAGGAAATACTTCACAGAAAGAGTGGTCAGAAACTGGAATCATTTACCCAGTGAGGTGGTAGAGGCATCATCCCTTGAAGAATTTAAAAAAAGACTGGATGTGGCACTTGCTGCCATGATCTAGCTGAACAGTTAGAACATCGGCTGGACTAGATGATCTTATAGGTCTCTTCCAGTCTTGAAAATTCTGTGATTCTGTGATTCTGTGAAAGGCCCAGGGTGGCCTTGGACAGCCCGCGCTTCAAAGGACAAGAAGAGGCTTCTGATCTTTTCTCGGTCTTGGTGTTTATTAATTGTTTATCTAAAAGATTTTCTCTCAGCCCGACAGAGGTCTGCTCAGCAGCCAGCCATGAGCACACTGCGAGCCCCCAGGGCGGTCACCTATCTTTATACTCAAAGTTACGTATACAATATTTATCATTTTTCCCCAATACCTTTTACCCTTTTAGTAATAACCAATCCCAAAGTGCCAACATCACCACAGAAGATGGACGCCAAGAAGAAGAAGAACAGGACACGCCCCAATTCCTCCATCTTACTTCTCTAGACCCCCCTGTACAGAAATCCTAAACCCTGTGTCTTACACTCTAATTAACCTATCCCTTCACCATTTACCCCAGTGAAATCCTCCCATCCTCATACAGGTGTCGTCTCCCGTGTAGGATCAAAGTGCAGCCACCAGACACTTCTGGCAACATTCCAGGACTCCCGAGCCCCCCAAGGGTGCTCTCGGTGTCTCTGCACCTCAGTCCTGAGGTGCTGAGATCCCACAGAAACCAGGAGGTTATAGTCTATGAGATGTGCATATTTTCAGTTGCTGTTAAGGAAAAGTTGAGGAGAAAAAAATACCCCCACATAATGTGTGCATCAAGAGCAGAAATAGATTGCATGCACAAATTGGATAGTGTGAGACAGATCAGACTTATCCTGTTAAAAAGGGAGTAGCTCAATTAAAACGAGAGGAGTAACACTGCTGAAAGCATCATGATCAAGACCAGAAACCCAAATCTTCCTGCCTGAATATCATTCACTTGCAGTTCCCTCTTTTATTTCTCCCTGCATCCATCACGTTTCCAATTAGTTTTTCTTTATGATACTCCTATGCTCCATCTTCTTGCTGCTATCCATTAACTGTCATCTGCTTAGATTTTAAATCCAAGATTTCCTTCTTTTTCTTCAACTCAAAATTTCAAGATCTTTTTCCATTTATGATCTATAATTCATGAACTCAAATTGAGCACCCTGGCAAAATCAATTTAAAAATTCTGAACCTAGTCCTAATACAACACATTAGCACAAAGCAACCACTGAATTAGAAAAGAAGGTTTTATTAGAAAGTAATGAAACAAAACACCAACTATGTTTTGATGGGCTTTGAAGATATAATTATACTCATTTCTGATCACTTCAGAGTTAAGCAGCTAATGTATTTAATCAAACAGCAATGCAATGCATCTATATTTAGGTTGCAAAAAAAAAGAAGAAAGAAAGCATTAAAGAAAGTTGTTTTCATTTGAACAAACCTATGAATAAGTAGACACACAGTATCAATTTTATTCCCACCCACGAGGAATAAGTAGATCAGAAGTGTTTCCTGAAATATTCAGTTTCCAGGTACCAACTGACCTCTCTGCTTTCCAACTGGCCTTGGATTCCCTCCAGACTATCTCACAAATCTTCGCTCCCTCCGCAGTCCCCTTCCCACTCTATCTGCTCATGTAGCACCAGCCTGGTTCAGTCCCTTCCTTCCCCAAAATGTCACCACTACTGGTGCCAAAGCCTTCTCCTCTTTCGCTCCTACCATCTGGCACAATCTTCTTGTAGCTCTCTGTCTAAACAATGCTCCATCCCTTTTCAAAATGTGTCTTAACATATGTCCTTCCTCCCATGCTTCTACTTCTTAATGTCTCTCCCACTCACTTATTGGCTTGATGAAGACACATTTTAATGGGTTCAAACAGTAGTGCATGAGTTTCCTTTCTCACATTATTCTGATTCAGTTACACCTCACACGAACAGAAGTGAGAAGAAAAATGCATTACAGAGCCCTCGTAGCACCACCAGTTTGGTAAATCAATAACAGAGCTTCGTTTGTCTTTACTTTGGAAATGTATTAGCTCAAATGAATCACTGAAACGTGTTTCCAAACGGGAATTTTGCTTACTGCAAAATGAGAAATAAACCCTAGAAGCTCAGAAGACCTGTCAGAGTGCTCAGGGGGTTGCAGGAGTGAAGGCTAAGGTTATACTTAATCACATTCCAAGTGAAAAAGCTGAAGATTGACAGCAAAAACCAAAATATTTATTCTAAAAATACCTAGGAAATGACAAAGCCCCAAGTGTTGTCTCAAGACAACCTGAAAGATGTGGGGGGTATAGAAGCATAAGTCTTGCTGTCTTGGAAAAGAAGAATATTTCTAAATATTGCATGTGCTTTAGAAAGATGTCTAGAAAAATAAACCTTGAAAAAGCCTCTGTAACACTCAGCTGACCCAGAGAGATTTCTTTTAAGAAGCCATGTAGAGGCCCTTAGGGTTTTTTTTTATGTGTACTGACTTTTTTTTCCTTCCATCCCAGACCCAGACACAGTTGGTTCCTCCAGCATGTTTCATTGGTCATGATGCCAAAGGACTCTCTGGTAACTAACAGGATCCTGACCCTGACATGTTCCCTTCTGCACCTCTCCCCACTTTATTGCTTGTATTGTTAAACATTTTTAATGCTAGAACTCTGGGAAGCAACTTGGCTCACAGAGAATAATATTTTGATGTGGCTTGATGCAACATTTAGTGAAACAGAAAAAGACAACAAATCCTTTCTACTAATATTCATGGGAGCTGGATTACGTCCAAAACCTGAAGATGTTGCAATAAACTATTTTAGCCCCTAGATCCTGGAATGTTAACCTTGCAGTAATGCTTTTCCCCTCCTTTCATCTTCGTGGGCCTTGATCCTCCCTTTCAATTCAATGGGGTTTGGACGAAGGAATTAAATAATATTATTTTCCATCAATGAAAAATAGTCCTGTGAGAAATACATGTCCTTCTCTGCTGGCCCTGACAGAGGCAAGCTTTTAAAAATCCTCCCCTCCCCTTGCAGGAGTGAACCTGGGTCATCACCGTCTGAGGACCCTGAGCAGCAATGAAAATAAACAGAGAAACCGCACTGCGCTGGAGCCGTGCTTGTATAAGCAGCTTGAAGAAGTTGTGTTTATGGAAGTCCTCCAGGTCAAGATTCTAGGCCTGAACCCAAAGCAATTACCTACTAAGTTTTAAAAACAAATTGAATATAGAGCATTAATCAATAAATCAACAGGTTCTCAAGTGTTTAGGAGACTCAGTCATCAGAAATCCTTCTCTTAGAAAAATAGTAAACCGATGCTGGATAAAGTGTTACACTCCTTTGCTGGTAAGAAAAAATGCTGTATTAAATCAGGATCTAGTTATTAAAACCAAGGAAATAAAGGCTACCTCTTCAGAGTCCAGACACAAATGACCAGTGGAATGCTTTGCCTCTTACCTGAAAGACATTCTTTTTGCTGGATTTCTCTGAGGTCCACTCAATGCGAGCACCACACAAATCCACACACTCAGGTTTATATCCCGGCTTCTGGAGAGGAAAAGAAAAAAAAAAAAAAAACTCAACATGAACATGGCCTGACTTTTCACAAATGGGGACAGTTATCAGATAAAACAAGAATAGATCAAGTTAAAGTGACAGGTTGTTGTAGCACAGCTGCTGGCATTACTGAAAAGAGCTCATTATATACCCTGGTATTGTTAAATAACCACTCTTGGGGTGTCTTAGCTCAGAAATAAGGTTCATATATTAGAACATAATTTTAAAAACAATTAAATGGTTTAAAAAACAATCTAGTGTAACACACAGTAGATCAAAACACAAATGCAGACACATGGACCAGCTATTTTCAGTGCTTACTTTGCCAAACCTCTTGAAGAGTCATTGAGTTTAAAGGAAAAATTTTGTGGGTTTTCCAAATACAAATTTAAACTGATGCAACTGGAAAGGACAGAAATTAGACAAGAACATACATCGTATCTCTAAGACAAGCTATCTCCTTTCTCCAAACAAATTATCATTTCTTGCTCCTAAAAAAAGAAGAAAAGGCTTCGAGGGCATGTGTGACACCCAGAACGAGCTCAGCACAAGGGCTGATACTTCTCAGGGTCAGTCCACGCATCCTGGAGTGACACAGCTCTGCCTCCCCTGCTCCTCCATATGGATGCAGGGGATTCAAAGAGCAGATTTGTTTGCCTGTATCATTTACGTTGCTGGGAGTTGGTGCAAAGCACAATAATCCTCATTTGCCACCAAAGCTGCTTCTCCAGGGACTCTGCCTGTGCAGCAGTTCTGGCAAAGCCCCTGTAGTTCAGAGGAGGCTTTGTACATTGGGTTGTTGCACATCCTACTCAACAGTAAAAATACCACTGTTAAAGTAAAAAAGCACCACTAACTCCCTTTTGGGTAGGGGATGGAGTGATATCCACGTAATTTAATTAATCAGCTTGATGCAACTGTTTTCTCTGCTGCTCTTAAGCCATAATTACCCTAAAAATGTCACTAATGATACAGAAAACTTTATAGAGTTAAGAGTGGCCAGTCCAGCACCAGCCACAGATTCAGCTTTCCAAAAACTGCTCACTGGATTTCTCTGATGTTGTTATTAAAGGCTAAAATATGTGAGTTCTCCAGGATGCCTTTGAGATGGGAGGAAGAGAACCTATTTAGGTTAAAAGAAGCAAAGAGATCCTGGTCAAGTGATTTGCAGGCCTAGTATCTGGAAGTGTTCAGTACTGGGATTGCAATTATGTTCTCCATTTGCCAAACCATAAAACAACAATGGTTAAGCTCCACTGAAACTGACAGTCCTGTGTGCCTTTGTTCCTTTTTTTAAAATTATTATTAATTTTTTTTTAATAGAAGAAATATACTCTTCAAAACAGAAGGATGTTCTTGTGGTTAAACCACTGGAAGAGAAGAACTTGGATTTCTTTTTCCCCACCTCTGCCTCAAATTTCCTGCCTGGCCTCTGACAAGAGCTTAGTCTTTCCAATTTTTTAATAGCAGATAAAAACTGCAGCATTGAGACTTGATTTTGCAAAAAAAAAAAAAAAAAAAAAAAAAATTGAGAAATTTAATCAACTAATATTTGCATGGCAAAAATTATGAAGTTGGAAAAAAAACCCCAACCACCAATATATTAATGCAAATAAATATTCAAATTGTGGAGGAAATGAATGAGTTCTCAGTATTCCAATACTTATTTATAAATAGGGCTATGAGGTTTAGATCATCTCCAGGACTCCATGTAATGCCCAGATCTGCACCACACAGGCAGCTCTGCAACCCATCAGGAACACACAAGGCAGGCTTCTCAAAGTGGGCAATCTTGCTCTCTTTGAAAAAAATTACCCACATGGATAGTTTGAGTTGGAAAATACTTTCACAAAGAGGGGCAGCTTTATTCCACCAGCAGAAAGAGTTGAGAAATTTTGGAAACACATTATGAGATTAAAAGAAGATATTAACATGTAGACAAAGAAACAGAAATAGTTTTTTGATAGTGAACATTACTGGGCTACAGAATATTTTCCTCAGGAAAACTGCCATGGAACGCTGAAGGGAGAAAAAACAAAAGCCTAGAGAGGTGTTGCAGGAAGATGGAATAGTGAATTCAGTAGTTTCTCTAATTTCTATTTTAATTTACTGTACAGAAATATACGCAACAGCAGAGGCTGGACCCTCCTGTGCACCCAGTGAACATTCAGTGAACTTTTGCTGCTGTTGCAGTACTCTGGAGTTTGTTTACAGCTCTGATGTTGTAACAAGCAGAAGAAAAGTACAAGCATATGCATCTCCCTCTCCAGAAAGGATGGGATGCAGGCTTGTGGTGTGGGAAAGATGAACAGCCTCCTGCTATGTGCAATAATGATTTGAGTCAGTCTCTTTCTCTGGGGGAAATAAATATGAATTGAGCAACCTGGTCTAGTGGAAGGTTTCCCTCCCCACAGCAGGGAAGTGGAACAAAATGATCTTTAGGGTCCCTTCCAACCCAAACTCTGTGACTCTATGAAAACTTATCCTTTGGAGAATTTATCAGTTCTGACCACAATGTGTCTATAAACTCATGAGTATGGCATAAAATGTGAAGCTTCTGATGAAAACTCCATGCTAAATCATTCACAGAATGACCAGGTTGGAAGAGACCTTCAAGGTCATCCAGTCCAACCCAGCCCCAACTGAACCCTGGCACCCAGTGCCACATCCAGGCTTTGTTAAACACACCCAGGGACGGGGACTCCACCACCTCTCCTGGCAGCCATTCCAGACCTTTATCACTCTTTCAATAAAAAACTTTTTCCTAATATCCAGCCTGCATTTCTCTTGGTGCAGCTTGAGGCTGTGTGCTCTGGCTCTGTCAGTTTTGGAGACAGAGCCCAGCCCCAGCTGAGCACAGGCACCTTTCAGGAGCTGCAGAGAGTGATAAGGTCACCCCTGAGTCTCCTTTTCTCCAGGCTGAGCACCCCCAACTCCCTTTTCCCATTGAGCCTGAAACCACCCATCACTGTTTTGCTGCACACCTGGGGAGCACCCACTGAAACCCATCAGAGCTCCAGAAAATGTACAAGGAATGCACATTAATTTTGGCCCAAAAGTTTCCCTGCTACAGAGCTGGCTTCCCAGGTTATGCAACACCCAGAGACCCTGGGAGAGAGCAAGTTAAGGTGACTGGGAAGCCTGAGCTCTGCACGTCCTTGCTTTGTGCTCTGCAGTCAGAGCAATTATGTTATATCAATGTTGTTGCAGGGGGTTATGCTGTAAATTGATACAAGTGTCTGCTAAGATGAAATCTTCCTAAACATGAATATGGATTTCAGCAGCATTTTCACTCACTAAATTACTTTGCAGATGGGCTAATAACCTGAGGTTAAAATAACCTCTGTTGAATAAACTATCTGAGGGAATAAACTGACTACATTTTCTTGGTCAGAAAGACCAACTGATGATAGAATTAAATGCTGTTAAGGAAGAATGGAGCTGAGATTCATTTAGATCACAGTGTCCTTAATTTAAAATAAAGAGCTAGTCAAATTCCTAAGAATGGTTAAACAAAAAACAAACATACAAAAGAAAAGTGTATTAAAGCCAGGACCGCAAAAAAAAATATCAAGGCAGCAGCAAAAGCTAATGATTTAGCTACATGGGATGCAAACTTGCATTTTCAGTAGTATTTGTAAACAATCTCATTTTCTGAATCTCTCCTCTGTGTGCTTTAATTGCTGTGCTCTATTACTTCCAATAGCTCCAGATTTTGTCACCAACTTCACCAGAAAGCAAAGCAATGGATCCCAGTCCTCTCCATGCAAAGCAACAGCAAAGTTGCCACAGTGAGTCCTGCACTTAGAGCTGTACCCAGGAGCAGCAAAACCTTTTCAATAATGCCAGTTCCTTGATTAAAACATTACTAAAGATTCAGACAAATAGAATTTTAGATCACCTCTAAATGCTATTTAGTCCCATTGTCGTGAAAAGAGGTATTAGAGGTGCTCTCATTTCTCTCTCTCCTGCTGCCTTTGTTTTGTGGAATATCATTCCTCTTTTAATGATGCTGTCTTAGTCTAAATTTTTGCTCCAAGTACAGTATTTAATAATTAATAATTAATGAATTAATATCTTTAGAATACAAAGGAACTTTAATCTTTTTGCTAAGTCACATCATTTTCCTGCTAACAATAAAAATGCTTTGTTATATTTCATACGATTGTGGATGAACATAGCTTCTCTTACATTATTTAATTAATGGCTGAGTTCCCCTTTTTCCAAAGTAAACAAAACCTGGAAAAATAAAATCAGTAAACAAATGGCTTCTAATGAATCCTCTTTTTTTTTTGTATTAGTCCCATTCCAGTATTAAAATTATATCTGGTTAAGTGGTTTACAAAGGAAATAAGCAGCACTGCATTTACTTTATCAGATGAGATAAGCACGGCAGTTTAGCTTTTTTTGACATGCAAAATTTGAGTTCAGGAAATTGAGTTACAAGATTATGAACACTGACAGCTCCTGTTGTTTTCAAGCTTTACCTAATTTGTTTATTTACTGCTGCATTTAAGTTTTATGCAACAGACAGAAAATGTAACTTAAACAGATTTTTCTCACCTAGTGAACATTGAGTTCATAGCCCCAGTGTTCAAATCTAGCATGGAATAAAACAAAAAAAACACCAACATTTTTTGCCCTCCCCAGAATGAGGAAAAAACAGGTTCAATATGTTTGTGTTCTTCCTAACACAGGAGATTTTATTTCACTGATAAAATGAACATCAGTGGTGACTGAGGCTTCAGGGAAAGGGACTGACCTCTCAGAAGGTCCCGTTTCATAACCCACCATCCCATTTTTAGTTAAATCATTTGAGATCTGGGCCAAAAGCCCCATTTTCCAGGCAGGTCTAGTTTAGTATCCAAATCCCTAAAGAGCTAATGGGGATTTTAACAATGTTGAGGAGTCTTGGAGCTCAATCAAGCCTCCTGTGTGTTAAATTTCCACCAGTTCATTTATCTCCTGAAATTTGGGTATGGACTTGCAAAGAGAGGTAAGAGGTAGCAGAGAGAGGTGCAAGACACTTAGTAAATTATAAGAATAGTTCTAATAAGTTCACCTTAGACATTTTTCTTTTTCCTAATAATATAAAAGTCAACTTTAAGGAAAACAGGTGATTCTGAAAAACAAATAAAATAAGCTTTTCTTTTTTCGGCTGCAGAGAAGTTGTATTTTCCAGCTGGACTAGCACAAACACGAGCAGAAAGTGCCAGATTTCACCCTTTATGTATTTGTATTGTTTCGTATCTTAGTTCTGGGGTTCTTTTTCTACAAAGCTCAAACAACGCGAGGCATGAAAAGGTGCTCTTCACGGCTGATTTTATGACAGGTGGCATTGATAGATCTAGGATTTCTAGAAGAATGGTCTGCATCACCTGCCACAGGAAAAATAACTTATTGTTTGTGACTCCTGCCACAGAGAGCACCTTTGCGGCCGCCCATCAAGCCAACAAGATTTGGCAGGATCGATCAGGCCTTGAAAGCCTTTCACAACAGGGCTTTGTCAAACCCGTCCCTTCACTGCCCACAGCGTCACAGAGCCACCACATTTCCCTCCTGCTGCCCACGCTGAGGTTTGGCTGTGCCCAGCACCGGGGGGACGCGCGCCGCCACCGCTCGCGCAGCGGAGCCGCCACGCGTCCCCACACGGAGATCAGTGGCCTTTCCTTGGGGCACAATAAAAAGGCACTGCAAATTTCACTTTGTAGTAACTACAGGCTACAGAAATTGCATTAGCTGCATTAGATGGAGTCGTAGAAATATTCAGGGAGGTTAGCGGGATATGGTGGATGTCACATTTATACCGCGATAAAAAATCACTTTGCTAACTTATAATGCTTTCTGCTTTGGTAACACCCTATATTAAGGTGCCGCTTATAAATAATTTATTATTATTTATTAATGTATAAACCACTTTATAGGATGGTAGATAACAACTTAAATTCATGTATTAAAGATGCACATGCATGGTTTAATACAATTTACGCCTCACAATATCCTTTGCAACAGATTCTCATCGCATCATCTGTTCAGCATTTATTACTAATGCATTTTATAACATACTTTATAATACATTATTTGAGGAAGTAGCTGCATTTAGTGATCATTTTCATAAATAAAAATAAAGCATTTATAAGTGGCACCTTAATTTAAAGTGTTACCTTCACGTTACTGGGTAGTCACTCACCATTTGTCTCACTTTGCAATTACTCTCGAAATGCACCTCTTAATAAAGGACATGCTGTGTCCTATTTCTTCATACACACTACATCTGATTAAGAGTTTTTCAAGGCATTTTTCCTTCAGCTGCTTTCAAACCTTTGAAGTCGCCAGCTCAGTCTAAATTTGTCTTCTGTAAACACCAAACTTTTCAATATTGAAATAATAGTTGCCAGGAGACTGAGGATATTGGATGGTTGATTACCTACCAGGTTGGCCATGGCCGGCTGCTTGGACTCTTTGTAGAATTCCATTTTCCGAGGAGTAAGGACAATCCAGGAGGTGGACCAATTTTTCCTTACAAAGAATATTAAAAAAAAAAAAAAAAACAAGGAGAAAGAAAAAAAAAAGAAATCTGTGAGGCATTTCAAGCAGGAGGTAAAATCTTAATTATTAAAACATAATACATATTAATATATATATGTCAGAAACAAAAATGGTCTAAAGTCAACATTGTCGACAAACTTCCATCAACATTGATGGTATTGCACCACCCTAATTATACCAAAAATGTAACCTATCAAAGCTTGAAGGGCTTCTTTCTCCTCATTCACATTTTGAGGCCCATTTGTGTTTCTTTTTTGCCATGGTGTCAAATGAATACAGTGGGATTATTCACACATGCTCAGAGTTCACAAGAAGAGGACTCTGAAATAGCTGGTGCCCTTCTGGTACCTAATACTTAAAATAAAACTGAGAAGGAAAAATGTTGATCTGACTACACAGAGCTCAGTAACAGGTCTATTTTGAAAGGTCCCCAAATGCTGTCTCCTTTCCCCAAATTAAAAGTTTACATGAGTGCAAGGAAGATAAGAGAAATATCTCAGTAAGGTTTGAGTAACCATTAAATATCAGGAGTTCATGGTACAGGTCTAGAAAACTGACAAACTGCTGGGGCTAGGGAGAAGTGAAAATACACATGGACATGTGAAAGAATGACCCTTGATACAGAAAAATATAATATTCAACTCAGAGGAAAATGCTATGATATATGTCATCTACAACAGCTTTCAAACCACTACATAATCATAAATCTGACCTGATAAAAAGCTATTTTTAGAGCAACAGCTCAAGTTTAACTTTTGAATTCAGGGGTCATAACATCTGATATTTACAGGAAAGCTCATAAACCCACTATTGATCTGCCTCACATGGTAAATATAAGTTACCTATTGGTAAGCACCACTTCAGACCTTCATTATTTTTCTCTATTTTTTCTTTCCATTTAAAATGAGGTCTTGTATGTGCACAGAGGTGTAAGTGGTCAATCATACTATGTGCAGATTTAAACAAACTTTCTTATGAGTTGGACAGGCTGGATGAATATGGATTGCCAAGGAACTCAATGGTAATATACCTTGGAATATATCTTAAATCCAGCACCAATTTATACCAAATGACCCCAGTTATGGACAGAATGAGGCATCCACAGCTTCTCCAGGCAATGTGTGCCAGAGCCTCACCTCCCTCACAGGCAAGAATTTCTTCCTAATATCCCATCTCACCCTGCTCTCTGTCAATTTGAAGCCATTCCCCCCTGTCCTGTCATTCCAGGCCCTTGTCCAAAGTCCCTCTCCAGCTCTCTTGGATCCCCTGATCCAAGGCTCTGTCACACTCCTGTGTTATACCTTAATTTCTTGCCACCATCTGCTATTTTTGCTTTTAGAAGATATCCTTCCTTCGCCACTACCTGCAAGAAAGAAAAAAAAAAAGAAGGTCATAACCATATTATTTATTGAGCTGAATAAAACCACTTATTTGTGTGGGAGATCTTACCGCTAATTATTAGTTTATTCAACTACTACCCAAAATTAACCATAATAAAAACACAATAAAGTTTTATTTTACTTTATTTTATTCTGTTTATTTAGAATAAATTTATGTAAGTGTGGGCAAAGTTTCTAGCTAACAATAAAAGAGAATTTTAAATGCATTGCAGGTAAATTATGGTAAAATATCATTTTATATATTCTGTTTCATTACAGCACACTGAGGATTCTGTATGGGAATGTGACACTTGATTTTCAGGTTCCAACACTGTGATTGAGTTTTGGTGTATTAGAAGCAAGACCTAGGCTTGCTCTTTTGTTGTTTTTATTTTTTCATTTCAATTTGTGCTCCTACACCTCTCTGAACACCTTCCTTAAGCCAGACCCCCCCTTGCAGACCCTTGCCTCTCTGATCAGCTGAAATAACCCATTTTACAGCTGGATAGGGGTTATTCTTGTCTATGTAAATTTATATTTAAAATATAAATTTAAAAGCTAAACCCAAACAAAGCAAGACGACTGTTTTTCAGCCAAACCCAATGACCTTCCATCTCATCAGGTCTCATCAACTAAGGATGTCTCAACTGTGTCAGTAATGGGAAAAAGAAACAAAATTGTGATTAAGAGTGAGTCTGGTTTTGCTTTCAAACACTACTGAGCCAGTGCCCAACTTGGATATTAGAAACTCCACAAGGCCTTTGTAGTAAATTGCATCACAAGGCAATTTCATAACAATTCCAATAGAATTTTGCTGTCTGCAAAGCCATTAAATATCAATAAAACATGCTTTAAGAGGCGATATAAGGATTTTAAAATCAAACATGTCTGTTATTTTTGACTGTACAAAACAGCATTATTTTAACAGTGCAGTATGTTTCACCATTTCCTCAGATTTTGGCTGTGGTTGATATACAACCTGGAATGACACGTATACTGTGCAAATATCAGTTTGTACCTATGGAGAGGCCATGGACAGTGATTTAAGTGACATTCTCAAGCGGGTACAGGAGGATCAGTGTGAGCTTCATCTGTAATTTGTACTTATCTCATGTAAATTCCTGTCATGCATGTCATTACCACAGAAAACCCAGAGAGGAAGTGTGCAGGGATTATTGTGCAGAGTTATGTCACTATTTATCTAGTGATGGATGGGTGAACTAGCAGAGCTAAAATAAGGTTTAATCCCCATCTCCACCTACTTATTCATATTTCCCCCCCCCCTCCCCTTACTTTACATTTTTGTTATTTTTCTTCCCCTTTTAATGCTTCTTTTTTGTGGTATCAAACTTCTGGTCATTGGCCAGGGTCAGAGATGCCAAACATCACATGAGAAAAGTTATTCTTTTTAATATTTCTATCCATCTGGAAACACAAACTGGGAGGACCATTGGCTAGCCATTCAAGCTGTTGACTGCTCCTCTGAATCAGAGCCCAAATCTCATGTTTGCAAAGTTTACCAACCACTTTCCCAAACTGCTATCTTAACCAATCCAGGACTAAAGGAAAATATAATTTTTCAACATCAGATCTGAACCACCTTTGTTGTCAATCTTGGGAAGTTAAAAACTGGATGTGCTTACGGATGAAAATGCTGCTCCTAAGTCATATTTCCCTTATAATTATCTTCAGCCAGGATATCAAATCCACTAACAAATATTTGGTGTATAAAATATCCTGACTTAAATTACATAGCTCAAATCCACCATTTGCTATAAATTAAATGGCTCAAAACTGAACAGTAAAAAAGCTACAAGAGCTGCAGTTAATGTGAGCCCTCTCAGCACTAAGAAAACTCATTTCACACACATTGCTTTAGTTGAATTAGTACAGGTGCTGTACTTAAAATTAGCATGGTCCCCTCTAATTGATAATGTGCAGTTTTCTCTGTAATTAATATCAAGGGCATGCATGGAATTATGAAAACTAACCCAAAGTCAAAGAAAAATATATCTAGCATGACCCCAATATTTTTATAATTTTTATTTGGGGCGCTGCATTCCCCTTGTTTAACATCTGTTAATATCCCCTTTTCTATGCTGCTTTTTTTCAAGAAAACACTTCTAGGACAGCTCAGGATCAACCTGCAATACTTCTGCAAATGGATGATATTGGATTGAAAAGAATTCCAAATATATCCTAATGATACATTCTGTTTCTGTCTCAATAAATATCATCATCTTTTGTTAAGCTGCTGCCCTTCCTGCACCTTTTCAACATGTGAAGGCTGATAAAATGACCCAAAATGCCCTGAAGAACTAGCACAGAAATAGGAAAATGGAATAATTTTGTGGAGTTTGTGTTGATTTGTTTTTAAATTGTCTTTAGAAGAATAGTAAGATGAGAGTACATAGTGTAAATATTTGAGTTTCTAAATAAGAAATAAAAAGATTGTCATGGCTAATATTGCTAGAAACTGTAAGGAAACATAATTATCACAGTATCACATACAGGCTTTATAATTTTCTTGAGTAGAATTCAAACCATCTGAATGTACCTAATCCTGAAAAGTTTAAGTAACAGTACTGCCGATACCAAAATTTCTTTAATTAATCTCTATTTGCATATTCATTTTATTTTAGCAGAAAAACATCTGTTTCTCATTCCCCCTAGATTCTTCTAATGTCAAGAATTTATTGTTTTTAATTTCATTATAATATTTCTTATACAAACGAATAATAATATTAAAACACCTTAATAAGAGCAAAGGGAGAACAAAGACTTCATCACATTCCTTTATGCCAAATATCAGCACAGATGAAACCTCAGTCAAGAATTAAGAGCAAAGTCAAGCCATGTAAATGACTTTGCACCTTCTAAAATTATTCTTTTTATTGATTAATCGAAGTCCCTCACGTTCCTTAACATCTTGAGGCATCCAAATCCTCATTTATTCGTTCTTTAGTAAAGCAAGGGCAACATTTACATTATCAATAAACAACCAGAGTGATTTATCAGCTCCACAGAGCAATTCCTTACCGTGGCTTCCTGGTTGCTGATGATGTCTGCAATTGTCAAGTTGTGTTGGGAAAGATTTCTTCTGTGACGGTTTATCTGAAAAAGAAGAAGAAATATTTGCATTCAGACAGGATTCAGACACATGCAGGTAAAGGTGGACCAACACATTTAATTACAGGGCACACACAGTGTGCATTGGGTGGAGATCTGGGGTTTCCTTCTGGTGCTCCTCTGAGCCCTGGGTATTTAAAATGCACAGCTGATATACTCTGGTATAAAAATCTGGTATAAATGTGTTTCTTTGTGGCGTCACATTGGCAAATTTACCTCAAAATTAATAAACTGATAATAATAACCTAAATTATGGGGTTTTTTTCCTCATTAGGAACCTCAAAAATTATTTAACTGCTTAGGTGCTCTTAAACCCATTTTAGAGAAACAGGAAAGCTGCTGATTGTAACTTCAAGGCCACAAAAATCAAACTAATGATGAAACCAGAAAACAATTGGGCACAAGCACACAAAAATCCAGCAAGTTTAAACTGCTTTAAAGGCTGTTTCTAAAGTCTCCACGACTGAAAGGTTACAGCGATATTGGACTCTGACTTGACAATTGCTCCCAAATACTGAGTCCTTGATTTCCACCAATTCTCCCTTTTCTCTGAGGAACACAATGTAATCAACTGTGACTTAATTCTGAAAAATTATTGCTTTATACCAGAAACTATTAAAACAAAATAAAAGTTACTTTACAAATCAAGCATTTGGCAGAGCATTTTACTTCCTTGAAAATCTGCAACAAAGAACAGATCCCTCAAAAGTTTATGCAAGTATATGTGCATGTGTATATATATATATATATATATTTATACACACAAAACTTTTACTGTTTAAATCCAGTATCAATCAAAAAATATATAATTATGAGCTGAGGTCCTGTAAAATTTAGTGATTATTTCCTCTTTTAGCTCAAGTCACAAAGCAAACAACAAAATATAGTCTCAACTAGTTTCCACTGTATTCATCATAATGCATTCTCTTTTTCCCTATTAGAAGAGAGTTAACCAAAAGTCATAATGTATTCTGTTTATATTCAAGTGTCTGAATATAGAAAATGTTCTTAATTAATCCAGAGGGCCAGGCTCAGAAAACAGTTAAACATATTATGATCCCATATTTTTTCTCCACACATTGCTTTCATGTTTATTTGTAAGCACTAAGGTTTTTAAGCCTTGAAATCTATATCCTAGATATTGCTCTACTCTCCTAGTCAGAGCTAATGAGCTTAATGAATTACCAGTTCTAAATTTAATACAAACATTTCAAAGAAAGAGATAAAACATCCTTCACAATTCAAAAGTTTCTCTGACCTATTTATGAAGAATATCACTTAACAATTTCATTAAGGGTGAGTAACAGCTGGTGACATGGCTGTGTCCTAAAGTGTTTTTCTCTCTTAATATTCTGCATCTTAAGCAATCGAGCTTTCATAAGAAATACTTTAGTTAGTGGCAGTCCCTCCTTTGGGGAGAAAAAAAATGTCAGACCACATTTTCTGTATTTTGCAATCTTGTTTTCAGGAGTGTCATGTTCCTGTTTTATTAGCATGTAGGGTAAACAAGAATGATTTGCTGATGCTATTGAGAGAACTTCTAAGATTACAGTCCTTCTATTTAGATTTTGGATGGAGCTTAATATTAATGCAGGCAGAAGCTTGTATATAAATTCAAAATAAATTAATTCCATTTATCTTTTTCTTTATCTTTACTGTTAGACAGCTCTGAAGGTTCTATAGTGCCTGAGACATATAGCTAAACTATTCAGGTCTAGATCACAGGAACTCTTTCTAACCCAGATCCCCCACATCCCTAATTATTCCTTAACACACAACAGAGCGCATTGCCCAGCTATGGCTTCTCAAATATATTCTCCACTCATCCAAATTAAATAACAAGGCACACCACCACCCCACAGTGCCTGCTTCAGCATTCAGCTGCTCTCCCCAGGAGCCCCACGTGGCTGTTGGGGGCCCTGAGTGCAGTTTTGTGAAGTGTGGAGCACCGAGCTGAGCTCTCGGCCGCGCTCCGGCTCAGCGATCAGAGCATTTGCAAAGGAAACGCTCGCGTTTGATACTCGCTGAAAAAGGATTTATCCAGAGCCCTAAATCCATCCACAACAGAGGGAAGAAATGAGTAAAAAGTCCTATTTTTGTAGGCCTAGTAAATTATTGGGGTGGTATAATTAAAGGCATTATTCAAGACTTCTAGGAAATACGAAGCAACTAAGGAAAATAAAATTCCAGGTGTGGATGGTACTATGTCCTTTAAGAAACCTCTTTGTGTATGGAAAGAAGAAATGTTAGGGAAAACTGCATGAAGGCAAGGAAAAGAGTAAACCTCTTACACAATTATTTAATTGATACTTTGCTAAAAAGGTGTTTCTTTTTGGTAGCCCACTAATGGGCAATCTCATGCAAAGAAAGCCCTGAAGCTCCAAAGTCTGAACATAGTGACAATTATACAACCAAAATCCACAATTATGTAAGCCAAGGTCCAGCTCTTCTGGAAAAGGACTCCAAATATTTTGCTCACAAGTGGAATTAATGGAAACTTTAATAAATTTCTTATTGTTTTCTACCAATCTTTTGGTTTAGAAATAGAACTTCAAAGAAAATTAATCAAAACAACTTGAAAGAAAGAAACAGTATCATCACAGGAACTATATTCTTTTAGACTGATTTGAAAAAATTCCAGCAGAGCTGATAAAAATTTGGTCTTAAATATATTTTACAAATACCAGTGAATGGGTCAGTTAGATCACTTCCCTTAAGATAAATCCAGCTGAAAGTTAAAATGTTCTGAGCAGAACCTGGGTGACAGCAGTCAAGATGGCCATGTTTCAATATACTCACAATTTTCAAAGAAGTACCAAAATATTCAAAGGGAGGTGTAGGCTCTGTTATTTTCATTCTTTCATTCAGCTTTTAATAGATGGACCACAAAGGAGAGAGGTTTAGATTTTTTTTTTCCCTCCATAGCTCCATTTAATTACCCTAATAAACTCAAGGAAAACCTAAATAATATCTGTCACAAGTCCTCTACCTCACCTCCCAGGGCACGATGAAAGGCAGAGATTTACAGGAGAAGTTCGTGAGATCCCTTTTTGGGAAAGGCAGCTTATCAGCAGTTTTCTGATTTGATGAACATTCTTCAGTCAGCAACAATGTCACCTGCAGCACTAAAAATCCACTCTGCGAGCGCTTCCAAGTCTGTGGGCAAGTCTGGTTTTGTTAAATTCAGCCTGAGCTGCCCCCCCTTCCCTTAGCTAAAGGGGATCCATCTCCTACCAGAGTTATTTCAGCATCCAAGCACTAATCCGTCATCATCCTCCCCACAAAGGCAAAGCCTCCTCTCCGTGTGCCTGGTACCCCAGTGCGAAGGGACAACCATCTGACAGCTGCTGTTTGAACAGGGAGGTAAAACACAGGAACTTGATGTTTCATTTAATTTCTCCCTGTGTTCCCGTTTGTTCTTTCAATTCTCCCTCTTTTTTCTGGGGATTCATCATGGCTAAGTCAGCACTACTCTCTTCACACAGTGTGGCATTGATTTAAAAAGGATCTTGGAGGATCCATTTGTTTTTTATTTCCCATTACAGGCATATTTCTAACCTAATTCATCTCGTCTATGAGAAGCAGCAGATTTTTTTTTGATTTCCACCAAACCTAACAAAACCAACCAGCATTACTCAAAATGCTGCTCCAGTGCAAAGCACAGACAATTAATTATTTTCTGAAATGTCATTCTGAATTCACTTGTATCCCTAAGTAATTAAGATAATTGTATGACCTTTCTAGGTGGCTTTCAAGATTGTCAAGTAAGTTATTCACCACAGATTATTTATCCACAAACACCACCTACAAGTAGCCTGGGAAAAACCATGGTTTTCTCAAACAAGCAGCACCTGGTCCAACAGAGCTCAGCTTTGGATGGGAAACTGGCATCTACCTGCTGTTTTCTCCATCATTCACAGTATTGCTCTGCCAAGGAGATGGTTCTCATGGAGGGTTTGATAGATTTCTACCAAAACCCTTTCAAATGCTGTTCATGCTCTGACCTTTCTTTTCAGGGCTCTAGCTGTTGTTTTGTTTCATCCTGCCGACACTGCAACCATGTATGTGGAGATTCCTTTATAAATAACCAAAAAAAGAGAGAAATCCCCTACTGTTGAGCCCTACTGCTGCCTGATGCTCTGCTCTGGACCCCATCCAGCAAAGCACTCTGCAGTGGTCTTAAGTGTTTTTCTGGATCAGGGCCAGAACACTCCATTCTTTACAGGATCGAACTTACTGGTGGCAGCTTGAAAGTTTTGCAATAAAAGTACAAACTGGTCACATAAACTTTTGCGGAAACCATTCCCTGAACAGAGAAGGAGGGGTGACACCTGATTTAGTGATGTCTGTGGTCATTTCATTCCCAGTCACTCCCAAACTGCAGTGACAGCTCATAATCGCTTAGATAAAGGAACTTAACAGAAATGTATTGTAGCATTTCTTAATGGCCACATCCCTTGAAAGACACCTATGGAATGGCAATGGCAAGGAGAATCCTGTAACATTTCACTCACTGCCATGCTCAAAGTGACTTGTTTTCAAGATCCAATCTTGAGCAGTATGGCAGGTCCATCGTTATCTACAGAAATTATTTGGAAAGAGCTGAGCTATGATATGATTCCATGTCAGCTGTGAAAGGCACCGAGGAAATCCCACAGGCCTCCCCACTCAGAGATGCCCCTTTGTCATTTTCAAGGGCATTTCATGACACAAAAATTGGGAAAGCCTTCAAAGTGACAGAGGGCAGGGTTAGATTATAGGTCAGGAAGAAATCCTTCCCTCACCCAAGGGAGTGAGGTCCTGGCACAGGGTGCCCAGAAAAGCTGTGGCCGCCCCATCTCTGCAAGCATCCAAGGCCAGACTGGATGGGGCTTGGCGCAACCCGGGATAGTGGAAGGTGTCCCTGCACATGGCAGGGGGTGGCACTGGATGGCATATAAGCCACACATTATTCTATTACTCTATTCATTTCAGTTCAGCAGATAAGGATTTTTTCACCATTTTCAAGGAGTAGAGGATGCCAAGAAACAGCAGGAACTCTCCCATTTTCCCCCACACACTGATGCAGATGCTCCCAGTGCATTTGAGCTGTGCCATCTCTCAGCAGAAGACCCCTTCCAACCCTGGGGAAAGCTCCATGTCCCAGTGGGCTCCCTGTCCACAGCCACTGGCACTCCTGCCTTGCTCTGGAGCCCTCCTAACACCATCCTCCTGAAGATCACATTAGAACCACTTGGTTTATGTTTTCTTTTCCCCCTTCCTTGTCTCAAAGAGGTTTCTTCAGGAAAAAAGGTAATGAGACTAAAGGCAGTATAACATGATATTAGGTCTCCATGCCTTTTTTGCAAGGCTTGCAGGAGAGAGAGACACAAAATGCAGTTTCAGTCCCCCACCAGCCCAGATTTGCTCCTCACCCTCCATCCCCAGGCTCCTAAAAACTCATTACTGCGCAGGTGACTGAATGCCTTGCTCAGGAATAGGAACTTGCATGGATGGAGCTTTTGTGCGCTGGCTACAGACCAGATAATCTCTCCATGCATCATTTAATAGGAAAACCACTTCACGGTCCTCACAGGCCTATGTTACATATGACATACCCTCAGCAGAGTCTGCAGCCTGGAATCAGCAGGGGGAAGAGGAAAAGCAGCAAGCAGGACTGCGCTGCCTTCGCCCTGCGCGCCTCCCTTTGAGCACACTGCCCTCTACACTCAGCTCACTTCTCCAGAGCCTCTGAAAATAATGATAATGGCTTTGCTTCCCTTGACCTCTTGCTCCCTTATAAATCAGAATCCGATAGACCTTTCCCACAGTGCAGGGGTCCTCCTTTGTATCCGAGCCTGTGAAGGTGGGTATTTTTTATCGAGGCAATATAACCACGTGGGCGTGCTGCTCCCTGGCTTCAGGACTCGCTGTAGACAAGCACCACGGTGCCTCTGCTGGGGGAGGATCTCCATTTATCTTCATTCATGAAAGAAGAGCAAAATAACTACTCGGATCCTAGTTTAAATTTCAGCCCAGTGTTAAGATGAGCTCATTCACTGTGATCAGAGAATCATTAATCACGAGTTTGATTACAAAGCAGAGCCTGTTTGAAACTATGTCGCCTTCTTTCCCCAAATTATTGGAGGGGTGTTTTAAATTTGAGGTATCCAGTTTGGGCTAATATTTTCAGTCCAAGAATTAGCCTTCCCTGGTACTTCTCTCCATTAATGGCTTGCTGTTTCCCAGGAGCAGATTTTTCCCTAGAGTGGGAGCCCTTTTGTTCCTCTCTAGTCACTCAAATGGCCTTTGAAATTTGTCCAATTGATCCTTGCTTTGAGGGAGTCCCAGCTGATGCAGTTGGCTTCATTTTTAGCATTTTCAGGAGTAGGAGAAGTGCCAAAAGCCGATGTAGAAGAAGAGACAGCTACAAAAGGTTCTTACCACCCATATGTGTTCAAGAAATCCTAGGGCTGCTCTAAATTTGACTGTGGGTCACTCGGATTCGTGTACCTGGGGATCCAACCATCACAAAGGAACCAACAGCTGTGCTGCCTCTAATCCGCAGGATTTCCAGCTGGAAATCAAACTGGAACCCGGTCTCTAAGCTTCAATATGCTTTAATTGCATTAAATAAAATCCCCATCGATTCCAGCAAAGAACATTAAAAGTGGGACTTCTGATATATTTCTATTTGCCTTTTCTGTTACAGCCTGTAATATGCAACAAAATGCAGCAACACTGTGACAGCATTCATCCAGCCATAAATAAAATGGTATATTATGAAATCTAATATATTGATAAGATTTCTATTCTGGTTTTTCTATTCATCACACGGCCATTACTTTTGGTTCACTCTGATATTTTAATATATTTATCTAAACTATTGCAGCTGATTTGGTAAAATTACAGATGAGTAGTGCAGCAATGGTAGAGAAAATATAGAGTAAAAACAACAGGAATAAAAATGCAATAACTATCAGAGCTTGAACTGTTCTTTGCCTCTGACATCTATGTCTGCAAAACTGCTCTTTGATGTTATGGCTCTAAAAGGTAAAAATCAAAGTTAATACAGACATAGAGTAATGATAGATTATCTTTTCATGTTCCCTCTGGATCTTAGAAAAATAAAGACAATAAATGTGAGAACTCAGCTGTGACAGCAAACTGTGTCAGCAACTATGACCTGAAATTGCACCCCAGAACTGTAGTCTCAGGGTAAAAGGAAAGCAAAAAAAAATATCATTAAAACTTACTAAGTAAATGTGCAAAAACATCTACAAGAATTGCCTTTACAAAATCACATCCAGCACATACATTACGATGAAAATGCTCTGAAAAGCTCTCTCCTGAAAGGACTGTCTTACAGAAAAGCGTAATTAACATTGATGTCACACTCCTGCAAGTCATCCATTGCTGCTTGCCATATAAATACCCTTGTAGAAAATAATATTAATATTCCTAGACAAATGCTCACTCCTCTCTAGTGGACCCCACACTAGCACATCGCTTTATCCTGCCTACCTAATTCCTTCTCTCAGATTTAAACAAGCCAAAAACTCACCTTATGCTACTGCAGAAGCAATTTTTATTTTTGAAGGTTAATCCAACTCAGCAGGATTTAGGGATGGCACTTTTGCTTGGTCGTAGGCATGTTGGCTCAGGCCAGACAGCTGTTTGGACATTCTCCACTGGGAATCTTGCCCTCAACACCCACAGTTGATGCACATACATGGTCTACTGGCTGCCTACTTCCATGCCCATCTGTTCAGATGGCATGGTGCCCACTCACAAGTTCGCTGGATCCTTGCCCTTAGTGTGTAGATGCCAGGCAATGATGGGCTTAGATGGGCAGCCTGCAAAATACTGAAAGTGATCATTTTTTTCCTCTAGGAAGTCCTTCCTCTGCAATAGCACTGAAGCATGGGCACCACATGCTACCCTACACTTAATAACACCTGTGGACATATATGTGCCAGGAATGGAAAGGGAGGGGGGACACGTGCTTGGGGGGTGAAATATAAAGTGGAATGATACAAAAAATTTGCAAGGATTCCTGTGTAGGAATAGACTCTCCATTGCCCATGGCAGTGGAGGGACACTCAGGGTAACTGGGAACAAAGTGGCCCAAGCATCAGAGCAGCACAGCCATGGCCACACTGGCCAGAACACAACCTGGTTTACCCTGATTCCCACTTCTGATACCCAATTTCCCTTACACCTACCTTGATTACTGCACACCATTCACTATACATTCAAAGTGTATAAAAATCAAAACCAAATCACACCAAAACCAGTGTGATCTAAACCCAGACCTGTCTAAACTTCAACACACATTCCATATACACCACACAGCACAAAATATTCCATGGAAAGCCATGGCATCAGTGAAGGTAGATAGGAAATAAGTAATTTTAACAAAAGTCCATTTTAACTTGTGTCATTGCCCTTTAAAACAGTAACTGACAAAACTGTACTTGGTAACAAAAGATAATTTCAGATAATTTAGTAGATAAGGAAAGTTTCTCTTTTTTTCCCCCAAGTCCAAAAATCAACCTCATTAGCTATATTAGGACAAAGCAGCAAATTAAATTATTGTTTTCTTCCCTAGTTCAATTAGCAGCAAATCAACATACAGCAATAATTTTATTGCTCAAAATAAGCTACTTAAAAAATTAATACTTTGTTTATTATTCCAAAAATATATATTTTATTTACATTTTAATTGAAATTATTTGAACTTTGTGCCTGTAAATCCCAAGGTATCCACAGACCATCCATTCTTTAGTTGTTCTTCATACATTGTGTGGGAGTCTTTAGAAAAGTCAGAGAGACTGCTCTTTGATTAGATGAACTAAACCTTTAGAAGAAGGAGGGAGGAGGAAATCAAAGAGTGCTCAAGCAGAGAGCATTTCCAGTGTAGTCTTTCAGGAATCCTTCTTCCTACCAACACTGTGGTGACCAAACTATCAGTCTTACAAACATGCACGGCAAAATTAAGAAACTGAATTGCAAATACCCATGAAACACATGGATCAAATTATTGATTAAGTTGATAAAATTATTCCAACAAGTGGGGTTTTTTTTCCTCTTTTTTCTTCCCCTTTCCCCTCTCTGAGTGCACCCCAACAAAACTCCAACAATTTCGGGCGCGTGCGATCAGGCTGGAAAGAGAGATAAATCTGCAAGGCTGGATCTGCAGCCTGGCTCAGGGCTCTCGTGGAGTCAGCAGTGTGCTGTGCTTGGAGGCACATTTAAGCTGTGTCTAACTTAGTGTTTACTCTGGGGTGACTGGATTTGAGCGCGCTGTCCCTGCCCCAGAGAACTGTTTGCTGTGTGGAGACATCAGTCTTGTCTTTGAGCACGCTCCGCCGAGCCGCTCATGTGTGGCTGCTTGATCTGTTTGGGTCTGGACATATTGTCAAACCCTCGTGTCCAAGTTCCACGGGAGCGGTGCCGAAAAAGTCCTGGCTCCAGAGTGAAAAATCAGATTTATACAGAACGCAAGCCAAAATAGTCGCTATGAACATCCGGTGACAAAAATCAAAGAATCGGAATAAAAAGTGGTTTGCTCTGACTCTCGAGCTCAGTTCAACTTCTTTAATCTGAAGGGAAAAGAAACCACCAAGACCACCTCCTTTCTAGTTTTCAGGCTCTTGATTTCCAGGCAAAGCAGAGGTGAAATGTTGCCTTTTACAATGGAAAGTCCTTTGTTTTCCTCAGTGCAGAAATTCTCACAAAGAACCTTTTTGTGTGATTGAAAGGAGTATCTTCTAACACAGGTCATGGCTGACAACCCCATAGCTAAATCTTATTAAAAACTGTTCAGAGACCAAAATTAGAGACTGTAATACAGAACCGCTTGGATACCTGTCAGATTGATAATATCTAGATGACCATCTAACTTGCCACCTGCTCTCCCTTTCCTTTGCACTAATAACCTGAATAAGCTTGTGAATACTTTTTCCCCAGTCCTGTTGGCTCATATTAGTCTTTCATAACATCAAGACCTGCAATCTCTTAAAAAAGTCAGTTCTGCTTATTAGCATTGTTCAGAGGAGCAAATTACAGATTGCAGCACAAGAAAGAATGAAGCAAAGTTTTCAAATAGATTTTCCCAGGTGCCATTATAAACATTAACACAAAAGAAAGAGTAATCAAGATAATAACTGATCCTACTTCAAGTAGCTTTTTAAGCAAATGACTAATTTTGCAAAGGTCAATTAGCAGTATGACTCCTTCCTATTAGATTTGACACCACAATATTCAGCTAGGAAAAGAATGAAAATATTTTAAAGCCAAACTTTTCTCCCCTCTTCCTTGGAGATTTCTCAGTTTTATATTTAATCACAATCTTGCAGCAAACCAGGTAGGACAGCAGTGATTGCTAGTGCTGTTACCCAGCTCAGGGATTCTCCACTTACAATTTGCCTTCATTTCACACAAAATTAATATCCTAGCATTTTTACCACAACCTGCTGACACAGTAAAACTATGATAATGTAAAGGTTAGGGCTTGGTTGGGGGTTTTTCAAATACCAAAGTTAGTTCTTCAAATTTGTATCAGACTTCAGGATTCACGATGAGATTCTTTGTTATGCTCATTCCAAAAAAATAAAAAGTAAAAAAAGTGCAATCTATTTGTGTCTTGGCAAAATTAGAACTACAATTGCAAAACTCTATTCTTCATATTGCTTAAGTGCTATTTCATGATTTGACCTTCAGAGACATAGAAACATTTCAAAAAATCTATTCCCCAAGTTGGGCCATGTCCTGAAGAGAACACTGGGGACAGGGAATATTCCTGATCCAAGCAAACTGAACCTCCTGGTATTACTCCTGTGCCATCACACTGACAGCAAACCACATAATGCTAACACAGCAGATAAAGAAAGAAAGAAATGGAATTATCCTGTTTGAAACTTCAGAAGTGTCTAGACAGACTGAAAATTGCCCCTGATTTGATTTTCCTAATTCTGTTCTGATAGGAAAAGTTATCTATTTTTCAATTCAGCAATACAAAGATCATCCACTACCATCCAAGATGTGGGCAGTGTATAAAGGCAGCGTTTACCCCAGAGAAATAATTTACCCTATTAAAAACCCCAAAATTACACATCAGTATAATTCATTTAAAAACCCCAAACAACCAACCAGCAACTCAAGAAAACAAATGAACCAAACATTGTTAGAAGTTTTGGTGGCACACAAAAACAGGACTTTAACTGCATATTTCAGTGCATATGTTGCACATACCACACTCTCAGCAAAGTCACAAATATACATTGTGTAATGAAAGGAAAAAGGTTTTGATTTATCACTTCTGTGCTTGGTTTCTTTCTCTTCCAGCCCCAGCTCAACAAAGGCTTTCAAACAGCACCTGCCACCAGATCGCTTTGCTTTTCCACCCCACGACATGGATGAGGAATCAAGATGGCACCACTTATGAAAATGTTTATATAAATATTTTATCCAAACTGTGCTGGACTTAGCATATGCTATTTCTCTCTGATATCTCCCTGGAAGGGACACAGTTCTTGGTTGAAGGCATGAAAACACAATGAATTTACCAATTCTCTTGGTAGTTTCCCACCAGTCTTTTGCAAAATGTGCTGTAATTCTCATTTTATTTTGGGGGGGTTCCAACTTCCTGACATTTCATCTTGTATACCCATTTCCCACTACATTAAAGAACTCCGGTGCCCAATGTTGTCCCATAATGTAGGAAAGAGAGAAATAATTTGCCTTTCAATTTCTTTCAATAATTTAAACATGCAGAGGTCTGTAGGTCCTTCATTGTCAAGAAAATTTTCCTAACCTCACTTTTTTTTTTTTTGCTTTGCCTCTTCCTCACATAATCTTAATTATTTTAGAATCACTATTCTGATTTTCTACACATCAATGCCACTGAGAGATATGAGCATTTGCCATACCCCTGCTTCATTTTCACTCACAATGGTCAGCTCAAACTTCTTGACCCCAAAACGCCCACAAAAGCTACATTTTACAGCAAAATCTCAGAACACTGTTCCTAATTCTGGGAGCAGCAGGGCCTGTTTCTCATATATACATACATTTGGATAAATTAAAATGCACTTTCAGCCATTAAGCCATCCAGATCACTCTCCACGATTGCCTTTACCCAGACCTATTTGCCACTCCATCAATCTTTGCTTTATTTTCAAATGTTATTAGAACTGTTCTATTTACTTCCATATCATGGATAAAAAGAGTGATTAGTGTCAAGCTTAATACTAGTCCCTGGAGAACAACTCTGAAAATTCACCCAGTTGATGATGATTCCCCAGGGACTACTTTCCAAAACGTGTAAATTAATCAGTTCTTAATCCATTTAATATGTGCTTCACTGATACAGCACATAACTAATATTTAATCAGAATGTCACGTACTATTAAGTCGAGTGACTTAAAAACTTTCACTGCACAAGTATGGCTCCTTTTCCAACCAGACTTACATCAAAAATTAATCCATTTGGTTGCATTTTTAAAATTTGTTATTTGTTCACTTATTATGATTGACACCAATGATATTCCTATTTTTTAATTAAACCCTGGAACACTTTTCCATTAATTGACCCAATACTCTTATAGGATAATTTCACTGTAAAATTTTCCAAGTCATGCCATTTTCCCTTTCTGAACACTGGCATAATGATTGCCCCTTTTTTAAAACTTTGTAATTTCCATGACAACTAAATATTTGCAATTTAAATGAACAGACACAGACCACCTCAGAAAAATCCACAAGGTTGTAGTAAGACATTTATTTAGGTTTCCTAAATTTTGCCAGATATTGCTAATTTCCACTGAAATTAGCATTCAACAGGCTTTCAGTCATTAATAGGATAGAAAGTTCATCATCACTTTCTCATAATCAAGCCATGTGATTTTAGGAAAACACCGAATAAACCACAAATTCAAAACCCCACAAATACTTATTAATTTTTCTATTCTTTTCTGCATCACTGTAATAAGCCTCATCATGTTAGCAGTGAGCCTGTAACAGCACAGACATAAGCTCTTAAAAATAGAGATAAAACAAGCGTGTTGAAATTATTCCTGGGCACAGAGTTCAGAACTTAAAGAATTTGGAAATCTTCAGGACACAGAGAATGCCTCCCTTTAGTGCAGCACTGCAGGGCTTGCAGGATTCCCCTCAGGGTACAACATCTGGAGTGAAGTTGGTGGTAGGGAAGGTTTTATACACATTTTAACATTTAGCTGCTTTCCACTGTGTAAAGGACCTGTCTTTGCCTGTAACAAGTGCCATCACAAAAAAAAACAGTCAATTAGCCAAAACACCTCACTTTGTCACTGTCTAGACTCAGTGACTATAGATTTATAAACTGCTGAATGCACAGTACACCAGATTGACAGAACAAAACTATCTGGACTCTACTGCAAAATCAACTTCATTATTTAGCATGTGGAAGGTGCCTTTTATACAATCACCTCTTTTTCTGTGAGGAAAGTTGCTAAATCAAAAATGGGATATTTTCTGTCACTTATACAGGTGCACATACAAGCAGGAAGGCAGAAGCAGGCTGGTGCACTGTGACATGCTGATTTTTTAAACACCTTGCAGGTTTAAGCATGTGTGTGGTTACAGTGGAGCATAAGGGAAGATAAATCCACCTAAATTATAATTCCTTCAGTCATTTATTACACATTGCCATAGAAACAAATTCACAAACTATTTTCCATGTGGCTCTAAAAGTATCAAAATTCATCTTAAAATGTTCTACTATCAGTATACAAAGGGCCATTCGCTTCCCAGCTCAAATACCCAAAATACTGTAAATGGAGTCTGACCTAAATAAATGCTACTCCAGACCTGAAGATCATCAGATCCATTACACAAAGCCATTCAGGCACAGACAGAGTGGTGGTTGCAAATGTTCAGATAAATTAGCATAAAGGCACATGTATCTCTAACAGGTTAATAAGTACAACCAGTGGGAAGTGAAAATGGTTGTTTGCCTATAGACTACTGTGAGAGTTCATCATTTATGGGGGAAACACACAGAAATGTGCAAAAGCGATTTTTCTTCCCTCCCGCAAAACACCATTATTTTAATAATTATTGAAAGATTAGGGGGTAGCCAAATGGTTTGCACGGAATTTTCTTCAAATGGTTTGGATCTGCTTTGCAAGGGATATTTTTGTGAGTCCAACACCCCCTGTTTTGTAGGTCACACGGATATCCACAGACGGCGGATACTGAAGGCGCTTGTCCTTCAGCCTTCTGCCTCACCACATGATTGAGCATCCATATACCTTACAACCATACACCCTGTCGAGTGTTATTCTCTTACATATCACAATTTACCTCGCTTCCTCCACTCAAACATGCAACCAAGCTGAGCAACAAGCTGCTTCAGCTGCCATGTCATTTCAGTTTTTACACATCTTCTCTTTTTTATGTGTGCTCTACATCTCCGTGATGTCTCATCTCCCCGTTCCACTGCCATAGGCTACGAGTCAGGAACAAAGCTCAGGCTCAATGTCAAACAGAGTGAAAATGGGAAAATATCATAGAAGGGAAAATTAATGGGCACAAACACAGCTCTGAAACTTCCATCCTTGTGGGCTTTGCTACGTCCCATCATTTCTTGGCAAAATATGAAAGACAAGGGAGTAATGGTATTTCTACAGGAAATGCCTCAGAAAGGTATTTAGCTAAGGAAAATACAAAATGGAAGAGTTATGCTTGCACATTAAAAAGTAAATAACCTTGTAAATGTGCAATGAGACCCTTTAATTTGAAAAAAAAAACAATTTATTTCCACTCTGCACCATTTTCCTGCTGTCCCTCCTTCCTTGCCTGACCACGCCGGTTTACCGAGGTTCATGTTTCCAAAAATGCCTCAGCAATAAAGAGTCCCAAGTCTGACACACAGGAACAGACCCTGAGGCTGGAATCATGGCTCCTCTGCGTGAACTGAGGTCTTGCTCTCATTTCAAACAGGGAAATTTCAAGGTGAAACACACACAAAATCTCTCCTGTCAACAGGTTTGTTAGTTATGTCTTTAAAACAAAATTGGTGCCTTTCAACTTTTCTCATTGTTTTTGTTTTAGTTTTTTTTTTCTGTAATAAAGAATTTGGGTTTCAGAGAAATTATGATGTTTGCAACCCACATCATAAAAAATCAAAATTAACCACACAACCCCCAAATCCCAGTACTTTAAAAATGGTTGATCCTACCCACATGGATATGGCTAGCAAATTCCATTGTTTGGAATCAAGGTCTTGGAGATCATTAGACATTTGGTGACTGTGAAATCTAATTAATGACCAAAGACTTTTTAAAAAATAAAAATCCCAGGGTACAATAATGCAAAGGAAAAATGGGATGCTTCAGTTTTATTCTTAAATTGTAGAATTATCTTGCTCCAGGAAATATAGTATTATTTAGAAACCTCTATCTCTCATCCCCAAATGTGGTTTTTTTTTTTTTAATAGCACTCCTCTTTTTGTTAGCAGCCAAAATCAAACACAAGCATAAATGCTAGTATGTCAAATATTAACATTGGTATTTATTTGGATCCAGGTACTTGATTTATCAGCTAAATTATTTATTCAAGAGGTAACACTATACTTCATGTAACCCCATTTCATATTATGTGAATATATTAAACCCTACCTGAATATATTATGTGCAATCCTAATAAACCTTTCCACTTTTCAATTTCAGTCCTTCGTTTTTTCACTGTTTGAAACATAGAATTTATTTTTTGTACTAACATGCTAAAACTGAGCTTACTGCAAACTGTATACATACTTTTTAATATCTTTCAGATGAGCAAACCAGAGTAAAAAAATAAAATTTCTTTTTTTTTTGGGTGGGGGGTGAATTCATTCATGATGCATTTTCAGTCTGTTTATTAAGTAATCATATCTGGGTACAAGTGTCAACACAATTTACATTTTGAATAATGTGAAGCAGATAACCTCAATTAACAAGTAATTAGAGTCATTTTCCTATTAAGCAGTTTCCCTAATTGTTTTTGAAACCTGGAACCAAAATTGTAATAAATAATAAGCGGCCAAAACATGTCCCTGCATTAGTTTAATCCAGGCTCTTCCAGTGGAGCCTGGGAAAAAAAGCAGCAGCAGTAAGGGCTGATTCCTCATGAAATATTGAGAGAAGGGGGAAATATTTTGTAGCTGTGGACTCTTCATAGTGTGCTCTTCTGTTGCTTTTTTGTGTTTTGTTTTTATAATTGATATTATTTCCTTTCCCTCTCTTTTTTCACCCCCACGATTTCATATATGAACTTTTTACGTATGAGATATTTGACTTAATCATTGCTGTGGATTGACTAGAGCTCATCAGGGAAAAGCCATCCTCCAGGGAACACAGAGGGTGTGATCTCAGCTGAACTACATTTATTGTAATACAAACTAATTTGATCCCTTACATTCTACCTTGTCAGCACACCATGCCTCTCTTTATGTAAAATAATAAATATCAACCTGTTTTTCAACACAAATAGAACAATTTGTGTGTTTGCTGATGGTCATAAAAAAAAAAAGTCCTTCACATGAATATCAGTCTTTAAATAGATACTTGTCATATCTGAAGTACAATAAATGAGCTAAGAGAACATAAAAATTTCACATATATTTCTCTGCTCACACTGCACGTTCTCATGGAAAACACCTAGGTTGCACTCTGTCTGCCACATCCAAAAACGGGGGGAAATAATTTTCTAGCTGAAAACAAGAAAAGATCCAGCAGCTGCTCCTCACCCAGAGCCAAAACAAACAAGTGAACTAAAAACTAACTGAAAAGCTACACAAAAAATCCCAGGAAAAAAAAAAAAAAAAAAAAAAAAGGAAAATCAGGAAGGAAAAGGGAAAAGAGCAAGTGCAATAATATGGGGCTGCCCCATTCCTGGACGTGTCCAAGACCAGGTTGGATGGTGGAAGGTGTCCCTGCCCATGGCATGGAACTGGATGAGCTTTATGGTCCCTCCCAACCCAAACCATTCCCTGGTTTTACGATTCCATTCTCTTCGCCCACAAACTCCAGCCCAAGCCAGAGCCTCCAGACCTGCAGTAATATTAATCACAATTTCAGCTGCTAGGAGATACCATTTCCACCTGAAGGAGAGGAAAGAGATGGAATTCTTACAGGCCATGAAGGAACCAAGCTACTCAAAAAGGCTCTTGGCACATTTCTAACCAGACTTCACCCTCCACCCCACAAACACTTGGCTGTTGGCTTGAAGTCTACAGGAAATTTTGCCAGCCTTGGAAGAGTGCAAGATTTCTATTTACTTCATTTTTTACAAAATTTCAATAAAGCAGCAAATCAAAACCAGACTGCTCAAAATAAAAATGAAAAACCCTAGGAAGACAGCCTGAGAAATTCCAGGAAAAACTGGCAGCTACAGAAGGACATGATCTGTCCAGAAGGAATACAAACATTTAAATAACTTGCTGGAAATTACACTTTGTGAAAAATACCATTGATTTCTTTCAAGTCATTTTATTAAAAGGTCTATTAATGCTTGGCTTGCACTTTGTGGCCATGAGAGATGTTGGAGCAAAGAGCTATCAAAGGTGGCTATCAAAGTTGGGCTTTTTCCATTTAACTTTCTCTAACTATTAAGCTGCTCATTTTGTGGAGACAATCATTAGTGTCTTTAATGTGAAACAAAGCTTCTGGATAAGAGCTGCTAGCTGAAGATCAATATGAAAGATATCATTTCAGTTACAGCTTTAATAACTGTAACAATAGGGAGCCTGGCATTGCAGGCTTTATGCATTAATGTAATTTAGAATCTACCAGGTACAAATCTTATCAAACATTAGCAGTGGCTGCGTTGGGATTTTCTAGGTAAGAAAACTGTGGGATAAATGGGAAGTATTTGAAAGGTAAACTTTCATGTAATCAGGCTCATCTGCCATAAAAACATGAAAGAATTTACATGAAGAAAGTAAAATAAATAAACCAAAACAGAGTCTGGGAAAAGGATGGACATTTTTAAGGAGAGAGTGGTTCATGTGCTCAGAGTGCACTAGAATGTCTCTCTTGCTTATACCACAAAACTGGAATTTCAGCCAAATTCAGTGCAACTAAAGGTTTTATGCAAACCGCCATACACAGAAAAACAAACCTACCTGGATGTGCAGTCAGCTGAACCCAAAACTGATGAGGAACTTTCTTCCCTGGCTACCAACAAAGCACCAGCACTAAAAACCAGGAGCACAACCCCTCCTCCAACCACAATTCACAGCTCCACCCAGCAAATTTACATTTCCCACCCCATTTGTTCCCACCCACCTGTTTCCAAATCCCTCTGCTCCCTACTATTCCATACTTTTCACAATGGGCCCAGTTGCCTCAACCTTTTCCTGATTTTGAGATTTGCATGGTGGTGTCAACTGCTGCATTCTTCTGCAGCAGTTTATCTAAAACCACATTATTTCTTTTCCCAGCTCTCCAATTTCTTGATTAAAATAAAATTTAAAAAGCTAAATACAAAACTCTCCCCACATCCAAAGGGGAAAAAATAAGAAAATAAAATCAGGCCTGAGAATGTTAAACCACAAATTTTGGATCTTCCCTGCAAAGTTATTCCTAAAACCTGATGCAACCAACTGGCAGTTCTTTATAAACAATTTGTTAAACTTGTGTCCAAATGTCTTCAGGTTTTAGTGCTTACAGGTGGCTACTTTAGATTTACACTTTAATTTTGAGAAAGATCTAAACTGGGAACACTGAATTTTCAGTTTATCATTTGCTGATAAAAAATGGAAAGCTCAAAGTTAAAGTAGCCAACTACTGGAAAGAGTTGGCACCTGGCATTTTAATTTTTAAACATTGGGGGGTTTTGTGTAATGAGGTTATAAAGTAAGAGTCTGACTTCAGGACCACAATCAAGAAGAATGAGCTCTTAAGGATGACAGAATCACTGATGGGAAGCTCAGTTGGTCCAAATTCCAGGTTTGGTCCAAATAAATAAACAAAAGTTTGGATGCTTGTCTGGGTTTTCTACCTGCCTTGGGGCTAGAGATGTCATGAGAACAGATTCTCTCATCACAGCTGCAGCACTTCCAGTCCTGGCCATGGATGAAATTTCCAGGAGAACAATCTTTCTTAACAGAGCTCTGGGCCAGGGGAGGGAAGTAAGGGAAAATAGGATGGGGATTTCGCAGTCTTTCAAATCTGATTCCAAAATTGAGGTAAGATTCAGAGATGAGAAAGGAAAACACATTTTTTACTCTACTTGGGTTTTGGCTGTAGTCTTCAATGCCACTTTCTACTGCAACTGGCAGAGTGTGTGGCAGCTCAGAGAGTCAATAATCACACAAAGAAAGGTGCAACTGCTTCTAAAGTTTGGGCATATTCAGTACTGTCCTAAAATAACAAACATGACAAAGTTGCATTGGTCTATGACATGTAAGTAAAAAAAAAAATTGTTGTGTTTTTTTTTTTTTTTTTTTTTTTTTTTTGTTTGTTTTTTTTTTAATAGGCTGTATATTGAGAAATTAAACCCCTTCTTCCTCTCAAGGTGTTGGGTTCTGGGCCCTTTGAAGGGGGAGGTTCCAATCCAGTTGCGTGTCTATGCAGGCACACCCTCAACTAGAAAATCATGGGTGATAAAGATGTATTTCCATTAAGGCCACGAATCACACCGAACAGGAAATCAAACAGAAAATAAAATATTGCCATGTTAACATGACAGGATCAAATGCTGAAGAAAAAAAATGAAAATAAAGGTTGACTTCAAAGGAAATTTCATGTGATTTAGGGCAGGAGAATTCTGCTGTCAACTATTTGTCTAAGAATAGGCACATTGCCTAACAAGGACACTCTTGTCTGTTTTAAAACCCGTTCTCATTGCATTAAACAACATTTATTAAGCTTGTGCATACACAGTGCAATAGCACATGTATTTAGGGCATGCACAAAGTAATTTGGTCCCCATTTCATCTCATTGGTACTGCAAATGTTTCACTGCAGTAATAAAACAGACCAAAAAAAAAAACAAAACAAAAAAAAAAACCCTGGTTCTTTACCTCTCCTGTCATGTTGCATTGGGTCACTTGGTGCCACATGATGTGATATCATGTAGCTCAATGCAAGGAGACACATGTCCCTTCTCATTGGAAATTTAAAGAAATGGAGCTTACTTTTCCCCTGTGGGAAGCTATGCAGGTCAGGTGCCCAAGACTAGCTATGGGAAGTTTGATATAATCTCAGTTTCAGTACCTACATATTTCAAATCTGACGGCATTTTTGAAAGGAAATGTGTTAGATGCCACAATTCAGCTGTAACACAGTATTTAATAAAGATAGCGTAAAAGGAATATAATTCCACAGCTTATGTTCCCTGTCATGGTGTGCACTGACACAGATTTCCAGAGAGAGTCCTTTAAACAACACTTTTTAAGCATACTTTTTGAAATGTACAGCACAGAACACAAAGGCCCTCAGAGAAACCTAATGCCGCTGAAAGCACAAGGGGTATAGAATCAAGGGAAGAGAACTGATTAATGATGAAGCCAAAATAAGGCTTTTTTGGATGAAAAATAGTGAAACAGTTAAGCATAGAGAATATAGATAAGGAAAATGTACAGGACCTGGGGCCAAGTTCTCCTCTCAGTTACACTAGCATAATTGTGGAATAATTCTGTTTTAATTAATAGAGTTAATATGATGAGAATGGAATTATCTACATAAGGAGCATGATTGAAACATTACGGTTGAACCAGCTTTGAGGCAGCCTCTTTAATGTGTGGAAAAGAAATATACATTCTCCACAGTCCCACTTTACAGGTAGAGAAACAGAAAAAAGTACTAAAAATTCCCTTTGGCAAGCAAACATCCAGGCTGGGACCAGGGAAACATGACAAATTCCAGTCCAGCTCCTTCTCCACTTGGTTGCAATGAATAAATACAACTGAAGGCTATCTTGGAAGCCAAGTGAAATATTATGTGTATAAAATTATCTTGCTAACATCGTGGCATGTTGCTGTCTCACTCCTGAATCAAAAAGATTCAACTTTTTAGTGTGTTGGTCTGTTTAGCATCATGATGGCAACTTCAGTGTCATTAATGTGTCTGTATTTGGATGCCACTTCTTACAGGATAAAACAGTCAAAAAGTTAGAAGCCTGTGGAGCAGAATCAGCAGAGATTTTATGAAATAAATTTTTCCTACTGGTAAAAACCAGAAAGATATATGGTGTTGACTCTGAAATTATGGTAATACCAAAGCACTGGGATCACTGTAATTTGAATCAGATGTTAAGGTGGAGAAAATAATATTATTTGGAGGGTTGATTCAAGCCTCATGTCCAAGTTTTCTTAGTCTGCTGCATCGCCTTACCAGGACAGCTCAAAGACTACACTGCAGACTTTTGGAGAAAGAAAGTTTTGAGCTGCAAACTCCTGATTCAACTCCATGATGGTTCTTTGGGTTTTAGCAAGATAAGGTGAAGGAGAAGAACATTCAGAGTTCCTAGAGTTCACCTCATTTCACCGTTTTCGCACATTTCTGATGGAAAGAATGAAGGAGGGTGTCTCTTTCTCCTTTTTCCTTCTAAGTTCCTGTTGGTTCCACAGCCCCAGCCCCCAGTTATCAGTGAGAAATGAGAGCCTCAGTCTGTGCCTGCACTCTGCTCTTCAGCAAGACATCTCATTTCATATGATGTGGACTAAAACTGGTATTAGCATGAATTTCCACGGCTCTTCTATAGATGACAATAAATCCATAATTATTAATCCACAAACTCCCGTTTACACCTTGTCTTTCCTGTGTTCTCTGAAGAACTACCAATACTACCATAGAAGATATTTTTGAGTGTTTCTCTGTCTACTTTCCTATCAGTGTCTCAGTGTTAACAAATGAGAGTGGGAGTGAGAGAGTGGCCAAACATCTTAAAGGGTGATTTCAGGGTTCCTGGTGCTGCCCCAAGCTCTCACAAGGTCCTGCCCTGAGCAGTGACACCCCAAAGCCCCAGATCCTTGAGAGGAACCAGCACTGCCCCCTCATGTCTCCACAGCTCCCGCCAGCATCAGACACTAAAAGGGCTGTTAAGAGATTAAAAGAAAATATGAAACAAAAGAAGTCAAGCATGGGTTTTAGATGGTAAATTAAATAATATTTTCATAACCAAGTTTTCATTATTTCACCCCTCAAGACATACATTACAACAGAGAGAAGTGTCTCATTTGAAAAGAAAAAAAAACTTTAATTTTTTTTACCCTTTTTTAGATGTCCTATCAGCTTAAAAATAGTTTTATATGTATCTACACCAAGCTTTCTATGAAACTCAAAGGGATTTGTAGACTTTGAGGAATGCATTGATCTCCTCATAAACCACCCAAATTGTAGAAAACTCTATTAATGATAAAGAAAATGTTGGATTTGCTCACTAGATGTTAGGAAAACAACGGGGGTGGGGTGGGGGGGGTATTCATAAAGTGGAATGCAAAACTTCTTAACAGAGCATTCAGCTAGGAGGGTATTTTAATATTGAACATCCTTCCAAATAATTCAATTTTCAAGCGGCAGATCATGGGAACGCTAGTGTTTTAGAGACAGCTGCTCCTCTAGCTAGCATCTCCCCAGTTTTTAAAGGAAAAAATATATATAAAAAGGAGAAGGGGAGGGAAAGGGGCGTTTGGCACGGGGCTGAGGGTCCGTGGCATCAGCTGCTCCAGCTGCAATCCCTGGTGCTGCTCTGCCCCCTGGTGCTGCCGCGGCCGCAGAGCATCCCCCGCCGAGCATCCCCCGCTGTCACTTCTCACTTCTCCGCCAAGTTCAAGGTCAGTGCCTAGCTATTTTCAGCTCATCTCTTCTTGATCCATGCAGAGAAATGACAAGGTAACGTGATTTGGGGTCAGCTGTATTACAGGAACCGTTACATAAACGGAGAAAGTGGAAATCAATCCCGGCTGACAGTGTCTTCGGGATAATCAGCGCTCACTCCATGCCGCTGTCAGCTCTCCTGCATCAAACACCATGTTACTTCTGTCACATCTCCTTAACAAAACCAGAGTCTCACTTTTGGCAAAGTAAATAAATATTTCACTCGGGCTTGCGTTTAATTCATTGTTTAGAGAACTTTAACACTTTGGACTTGCAAAGAGTCCCCATTTGGAGGAGAAAAGACAGCTTACCCTGTCAGGTCCATTACTGCCTGCAAAGGGCGCTGGCAAAGATACAGTGGACTCTTATGAAACACCCCATTCTTCGTGTTTTGTGCTTGATTCCTTTGAGCAGACGATTGTCCTCCAAATCTCCGTCACCGAGCGGACCTCGCCTCCCCAAAGTGCTCCACCTAACCCACGGTCACCCCATCCCTATCACGGCTCTTTCCCCCTAACGTTCTAGGACACCTCCCCTCAATTTGTCCGATTATTATTGCTCGATCTGAACCATTTCCTGCCCTGAGCAGACATCTTCCCCCAACGCAGAATTATGAACATATCATTTCACAAGATGCGGCGCGTTAGCCGCGTCTCGGTGGCGGCACATGGTGCGGCGGCGTGGGGGGAGAGCAGCCACTCCATCCCACCCACCTTGTGCTCCCATGGAACCGCCGAGCCCGCCGAGGAACAATTTGCCATAATATTAGTTGTCAGTAAATTCAAAGACAGAGCTCCTAAAGCTATAAAATGGATTAGAAGCAATTTAAAAAAGAATTAACAAACTAGAGTAAAAGTATACTGTCAACAAACAAATGCTTCATCATAGCACTGTAATTTGGAATTTTAATTACCCCTCTGCTTCTGTAACAAAACAATGTCTGAACTGGCAGCCATTTGAATCTCTCACAGGTCATTGAGCATTCTAGTTAATTACTCTATGAATAGCCTGTTTTTCTCCCCTCTGGAAACACGTTTCTAATGGCAGTCAAGGTCTGACAAATGTGTCATCTACATAATTAGCTAGGAAGCAACACAAAACATTAAACATGCTTTGTGCCGACAACTATCAAAACATTTCATTTGTTGTCAATTATTCATTACTTTGTAGGTTCTGAAGGGGTTGTTATTATGAAAATAAGTCCAGATGCTAACAAGGTTAGAGTTTTTTATTCAAATTAGTAATCAGAGGACTAACTTTAAAAAATGTGTCTTGTGTACGTTTATGGCAGCGTTCAATCAGCACTAAATTATAAACGAATTTAGCTAAGTTCAAGTGAAAATAGCCATGGCAGAGCACATACACTAATTTGTGGAGTTGCAGCTCTCTTTGAAGTTTTAGGATCTAAGCTGAAGTAGCAAACTTTCAGAACCTTTGGCAAGACTAATTTGTGCTTGGTAAATAGAGTAAAGATTTTCACAGCGTGAGATAATGTAAGATTGCAAAAAAAAAAAAAAAAAAAAAGGAAAAAAATGGAGGTTTTTGAACCTTTTTTCTACCCTTCTGTCACACTGAGTAAAAGTCAAAATCAGCAATTCTGACCCCTATAATATCTTGTCTGAACTTCGGTTTGGCTTAACAAGGAAGCCAAACCGGTTACATTCACCACTCCCTTAATAGAGCTGAAATGAATTTATCCTTGCTTTCAAGAAGAAATAGGTGCTGGTTATTTCCTTTCTCTATGATCTCATTATGATGCTGCCTGTCAAGCTACGCAGCTGAAATTGTACAGTGAAACTGTGGGGAGGAGAAATAAATGGGGAGTTGAACAATAAAATTAACTTCTTCCTTTTTAGCCAGGATTATTTCAGCTGAAGCGCTATGGTGTAAATATACAATAAAGAACAACTTCTCACAGGGCATATTTAAGAAAATATAAATGAAAAAAATATTATTCACAAAAGCAGGAGGTTTGTTTTGGACATTAAAACACACCTGCACACAAAATATTGGTCCTGTAAAAGAGTTGGGAGGCAAACCTGAGGAAAATCACTTATTAAAGGTAAGCTGAGCCCTAAAATAGGGTCATGCATTAATATTCCACATTCAGCTTTTAAGTCAGAGGATTTTATGGTATGGGGAACATACATGAGCACAGAGGGGCACATTGTGCAGGCTGAGGGCCTCTGCCCAGAGCCAGAGCAGCTCCTCAGGTAGGGAAAAAGGGACACAGGCTCTGAAATGGGTGAAAAACTGGAGCCAAGGGCTGAAGGAGGCAGTGTGTGAGCACCACGCTCAGCAGAGAGCAGATCTGCGTTTCCAAAGCACAAAACCCGTCTGAGCACAGTAAGGGGACATATGACACACTTCATTTCTCGTTTTCCTGCCCTGGAAAGGAGAATGACTAACGTTACTAAACAGACTAGTTTTCTTTTAGCAATATTCATGCTCAGGAAGCGAAACTGGACTGTGTTTGTGGACACACGGCTTTCACACCTACCCTGAAATACTTGGAGCAAATAAGGTATAGGCTTGCTTTTATTAACAATTACCACCCTTGCCATGGGAAGCTCATATTTTTTTTCTGTATCTGTCCCTGTGCTATTACATGATTTGTGTACACCTTGAAGGGAACACAGCATTTTTCTTTTATAGAGACAAATGTGGCTGCATCTGTAACAGACCAGTGTACGACGACAAAATTTGCAGAGAATAAACCCTGGGCAGTCTCTATTAGATCACAGTAAAGAGAATATTTTTTCAAAACTACATCAGGACAAGGTTTTTTGCTTTTAGAAATATTTTGTCAAGATTTGCTATTTCCTCCAAGAAAAAAAAGTAAACTGGGGAAAGAAAAAAAAAAGAGCTATCCTCAAAAACTTTCCCTAAATAAACTACACTATAAAAGAAGCTCTGATGATCTTGCAGAGATTGAAATAATCTCTTTTTGAGCTAAAACTACCCATAGCAATGAAACTGAAAATACTCTAAAAGAGGGCTGGAGACTGTCTTGCAATTAACATTAAACAGATAACATATTTACGAGGAAGTCAAAATATTTTGGAAGCCGATAATCCTGTAAGCCTTAACGTGGTATAAAAACAACAAATAAATGCAAAGTGTTACTGTTACACATGCCTGCCTGATCAATGGTTTTCACATATTGATCTATAAATGGAGTTGACAGTCTGTGTTGGCTGCACATTTTCCAAGCAGCTCTATTTTTGTACAAAACCAATACGGGCAATTACCTTTGTTTGAGATGCCAAGTCTTATCAATTCAATGTGATTTAGTGTCATTTTAATTAAATATCAGGATCTACTTCAGGACAATCTATACAAACAAAGCCTCAAACTTGACTATAAGCTTGATTTGAAGTAAACATGTACAAACCCTGCAATTTCAAAATATGGCTCAAAAACTCTGCTAAACAGAAGGTTTATATTTTTAGCAAATTTATTTCTGTCTTTTTGGCTAGCCATAACTTTGGCAAGTGTTCTATGATCACAGGAGTAAGAAACAAAAGAAGATTGCTTCCCATTTCTCTGATAATGTATTAGGGAGATAAATAAACCTACCAGTTTTTTTAACCTAATCAGAGAAAGCTCTAATACATTAACATTTTGGAATGTCTAAATAGGTTCTAATTCTTAATATAGGCACCAATAAAAAAGACATTTCATTGTTTGAAGTTGTTCTGAATGAAGCAAAATGCACTTCCCTGGGGTTTAACAGATGAAAATAGCAAATATTCATTTACATTGCTAGTTCAGACAATACCATTAAGCCCAGAAAGAGCCCTCACTTGCCACAGCCTGTGTCCAGCTTCATGATTTGTGCTCTTTAGACTCTACATTAATATCAATTTCAACCTTTGCACAAAGCTCAGGCATTTCCATTGAAATAAATAACATAAACCCCCAGTAAGATCTTGCTTGTTTCGCTCCTGCCTCCCCCATTTGCATCTGCGCCGCTATAAAATGCACACGTGCATATGGCCCTGCTGAGGTACGATGCACATCCTTCCCTGTCACCCTACAGAAAATAATCTGTTCACCTTCAAAAGTGTAGCCCCAGGTGTGTTCAGAAGCAGCACAGCACATGCTTCAGACTACAACAAATCCCTCGGAGAAAATCAGGCATTCTTCTCCTCCATAAATCACCACTCATCTCTCTACCTTTGTGCCTGGCTTACGCCCTTTATTGTCCATAGTGGGCATTTCCTCTTTCCAAATAACTTTTAGAAATCTATATTTCTATTGATTGCTCAAAATGTGCCAGAGGCCGATTGCCTTAATCCACTAAAGTCAGTAGGTTTTGCATAAGTTGAGTAAAAAGGATTTGACCCATTTATGAATAGAACAGAGTGCATTGCACACACCAAGCATGGACAGCAAAAAGGTGGAGTGGAATCCTTTATTCTGCTGCTTCCAGTTTTCCAAAAGAAAAATCTCTGCAATCATATGACAAAAAATAGTCAATGTAAAATAGAAAATAAACATAATCAATGGATGCCTCATGGATTATATCCATCATCTAAACAGAGGCAGACCGTGAAAACAGAAAATTTCCAAGCAGAAAGATGAGGATAAATCCTTTTTTTCTTCAAGCACAAAATAATTAGCTTTGATTAATATTCTGGTAATATGTGTCTTTTAGCAGGGATTTGTGTGCCTCCAAATGCAGAAGTGAAGACTGTGCAGAAAAGTGCAACGGGAGGAGAGACTTGATTTTTAAAAAAATATTATTAAATTTATATAAATGCATATATATGCCTGTGTCAGCTGGACACAGCTTTTTCAAGACACTTGGAAGGATAGGAGATATTGCCCTGCATTACTTTCCCCCAAATCCTTCCCAAGTCACATGCTCAGATATGTCAGCACACGGCTGATACTCACAATTGCTATTTCACTGCTCCTTTAACTCGCTGCATTTCAAGCCCACAGTTGAAAGCATTTGGATCCTTGGGAATTTTTGCTTTTACTTTGGGCGTTAGCAAACAACTTTAAGAGGCTTATTTAAGTAAATACGCCCAAACACTTTCAGCCTGTCAATATCTAGTCAGAAAATTCTGCATGGCAAAAAGAGATGAAAAGAATTGAAACAGAAAGGAAATTAGTAGCATGGCAAGCTTTCAATCTATTATGTCGGAGCCAAGTTTGCTTGGTAAAATGACATATACTCGGTAAAATTCCGCTTTTATGTAATTAGCTGCTAAACAAATGCAACACAAAGCAACTTTCCAGCTCCCAGCCAATGAACATATATTGCACCTGGTGTAGTTGTTGGGATACAGCAGTGAATATTTATGTCTAATTTAACTTTTTAGAGCCCTTGCTCTGTAACAGTCCAGCATACTATCCCCCAAACTAAAGTTATGTAACAAGGTAATATCAACAATGAGAAACTGCATGATAAAATCCTGCCCAAAAGTGAAAAATGCTAATTTTGTCTCATTTAGCAGCTGGATACAGAAATGCTCATTAGTTTTAAGAGGGTTAATCCTTTTAACTTTTGCATATTGATATGCCAATTATGCCTAATTGTACAAGAGGCATCAGTCAAGGTAATAGTGCATAAACACATGAAAGTTATTAAGTACATCCCAACATGTAATAAAGTAGGTGTTAATTGGTAGCTGAGTTCTGCAGGCTATTGAGGTGGATAATTCATTGAGAGATGGATCACTTGTAATTTCTCTACATAATTCCTTTTGCAGTCTCATGCTGTGATGTTTTCATGCTTGTCAAAAACAACTGCAGCCTAGTGCCTTTTGTTAAACACAGCCAATAAAATGTTAGGCACCATTAAATATACTTAACTTTTAAACTTTTTCAAAGGTACAGTTCTTCCTGGTATTACATTACAGTATTCCCAGTGAATTATTATAAGCAGTGCTCCAAGTTTTTGGTGGAGGAGCACTGCAAGTCAGATAAAAGGAGGAAACATATGCAGTGTGTCTGAGGCAAAGAATGTAATTTAAATAAATGGTAAATTAGTATCTTATCAGCTGCTAAGATCTAAACAGATTTTTCACTGTAGAAATATAAGGAGAAATGAGTTAAGTTGCACCAGAGAAATTTATCACTAGAATAACATATTTCTAAATAAGTCTAAATTCTGAGGTTTAATTTTGAGTAAAAAGGAAATACTGAAGGTCTTGTGGCTTTCCTCCATTTAATAAGTTTGTCAAAAAGCTGAATATTTTATAGGAATCCATTACATCAACAGCAAAAAATTATGGTTGGCATGGTTGTGAGAAGTGGCTGAGATCTGGGACTCTGTCCCCAGCTATCAGAGTTTTCCCCCTCATTTGCATTCTCTGAGAACAAAATGGATCTGGAGTCCAAAAAAGTGGCTAACATTGCATAAATAATTTTGTAACATCATATGGCCTCAGCTGCAAGTTGCCACCATTATGGAAGAAAATTAACCAGGGGAGACTCATACCAATCAGTTTGCTTAGCAGCTCACAAGGAGTACAGGGGCAGGGATGCAACTGGCAATAGAGTTCATCACTAACTATTTAATTTAAAAAAAAATTGCTAATGGATAAAAAAACAACTCAACTCCTTTGACTCTGTTTACTACTGAAATAACAGCATACGTTCAGTGTCTGATTTTTGTACAATTCATTCAGTCTTAGAGCAAGACTTTTTTTGTTACAAAGTTATTTGCAGAGTTTGAAATTTCCATTTGTTTTCTTCTGTCTCCTTTTGAAGTTTGCCTTTTGAGAAACTGTGATATGTATCTGAAACTGGAAGTGCTATTCTCTGCTTACTTAAGCCTTATTTAAGTGCTGTTAAAACTGAGAGTTGAAATGCTGAGTAGATGTTATGATCATGGCCACCAAAGCCAAATTCTGTATTTCATGAAGGAAAATTGTTACTCCAATACCTAGAGGTACTCCTAAAAATGTATTAGTGACTTGAAATCCCTCCTTTCAAAGGATGATAATGGAACCAGTGTCTTAACAAGCATAAAATAAATCTGTAGATTTTAAAAAAACTGGAAGACTCAGAAAATATTAGGAGTGTTTTACTTACGGGCTCAGCGACTTTCACATTCTCAGAGAGAATCATAGATTTGCTTTGGCTCAGCCTGTCGTGGTGAGTGTTGGAATTTTTGATCCTCATTTGAACAGCCCCTGTGCTATGGTGGGAAGGATTAGGCTTTTCAGAGCCTGTATCAGAAGTTGAAGACCTTTCCATGGTTGCTGGGTTGACCTGAAGAATGTGAAATAAGAGCATTAATTTAGGGACTCCTCATACAAAAACGTATCAATGCCAGGTCTGTGTCACTGCAGTCAGGAGAAGAAGCTGAGTAGTCTTGCTGGCAAGATCTTGATCATCTTTGAACACCAGGATAACTATCAGATGTGTCAGCCTGCAGTTTTATTATTGTCCTTATCACCCTTATCCCATCCAAACTGCCTTGGAAGAGTTAGTTTATGTAAAAGATTATCCTTATCTCAAAAGCCATTCTCCTCCATGGTGTAATCTCCCTGCAAGCCTCTGCCACGTCCAGCTGGCAGCCACTCCACTTTGTCTTTGGCCCTGCTCACACGACACATTTTAAATCTTGCAAAGGGAAAGGACAGGCTGTGAAGCCAATTAACATATCTTACCTCCACAGTCCCACACGGGCCAGCCACAAGTGCATCTCAGGGCCACACTGAAACCCTGCAGTGTCCTGCAGCTGATAAAATAGCCCTTAATTTTCACAATCCTACCAGCAGCATGGACGAGATTTTTCTTTCTCTGTCCATTTTTAAAATCTGAAATTGAGAAATGGCTGAGCTCTCAAACCCTTGGATGGGGAGTGGACCTAGAGTGATCACAGGGCTGCTGTTCAACCTCCCATTTTAGTGTTAGAACAACTCAACTAACTCCCTTCTAGCTATTCAAAACATTTTTTGGAGGCAGAAGTTGCTTTATATTTCCTGTAGAAAACACCAAGACAGCAATGTACAACACTTGCTCTGTTTTCCTCCCCCCTTGCTCACCCTCGTAGTACTACATGTAGCTCGTGGGTGCAGCAATCTACTGAGAGTCACAAAAAACTGGCTCTTTATATTGCTGTGTAACCACACGAGAAAATGTGTAAGGAAGAGACACTACACAAGCTGGAAAAAGCTGGTTTCCCAACTATGGAGCCAGGGAAATGGAAATCCATTTAAGTGCAGTTATAGTATAAACTGTAGAAGAATCAGCGTTTTCCAAACGGGTTGGAGAGCATGGCTATTTCTAGCAACATCCTGGCAACTTCTGAAGGCTCTGAAAGATTAAATTCCTTGATTTCAAGAAAGCCCATTATTGTGAAGATGTCAGAGCGGAGAACACATTGTCCAGGTGTGAAGGTGGGAGGGGGAGATGGGGAGCTCTGCTGCACATCTCTGGGCAGGATCACAGTCTGGGCAGGTGGGAGGACACAGCTCCCACAGCTTCAGCCTCTCAGCATTGATAAAACCATTTCTCACAGGAAATTGCCCTAAATGTAGAGGATGATGACAACAGGTCATGCAGTCAGAATGGCTGAGGGTGGAAGAGACCTTGATAGGTCATCTGGGCCAACCTGATCAAGTAGGAGCACCTAGAAGTGATTGGCCCACATCCAGAAGGCTTTCCATGGAACCCCAGATTTTTTGGGAGATTGGATTACATATTTTCAACTCCCCTGGCATGGGCTGGGACCTTCAGGGGAATTTATATGCATTCGTGATAGGACTCTCGGCAAGAGAAAGGAGTAAATGCTTTAATATTAGCCCATTACTCACTCAACATGATAGAAACACTGAATTTATTAAAATTAAAATTAAAAAACAGATTAAAATTAAAAAACAGACTAAAATTAAAATTAAAATTAAAATTAAAATTAAAAAAACACTGAATTTAATCAAAATTTTAAAATCCATACCAAAAACAAAGCTAGTGCCCATTAGCTGTTTCCTTCATTGACTCAGTTACTCAAGGATCCCCAGAGAAGTTGAATCTCAGGTTACAGAAATTAGATTAAAGCTGTTCCATGTCACTTAGGAGCATGCCTGCCTATGACTGCTGCAGAGCTGGTGTATTGCACTTGGGAAAAGTCTTTCCATGAATCTTTGGTGGGCAGCACTGTGTGTTCTCCCTCCCCAAGACACTTCTCACCACCCTTCAGAGCAGTCAGCACCCAAATCCGTGTCACAGGGATACTTTGCCATTTTGGCAGTAAGGACTGCAGCAGCTTCAAGCAGGAAATTATTTTTTCTCTCCTCCTAAACTTGGAGAGTCAAACCATTTTGTATTTCATGTTGGTATCAAATCAAAATTGCTTCTCAACAGATTTTCAGTAGGCTCCAGGCTGGAGAGCGGATCAGACTCGAGAGACAAGAGCAGTGCTGGCTCTGTCACGGATCCAATGTTTGGCTGGAGCACATTGCTCAGATTTTCTTCTGAAATCTCCCACCTATAAATCTCTGACATATCCCTCCTCGGGAGCATTATGAGTTTTAATTAGGTAGTCTCTGCCTGGTGTTGTCAGTACACGACGTGCCATAAGAAAGTTCAATAGTGTGACAAAGTCATGCCCTGGATCACAAGTAGGAGCACTGTAAATGGCAGAGCTGTGAAGACTTCTGAAACTCTTGGTTCTAATCTCATTGAACCTTGCTTAATTTTCCTGAAATTTGAGCTAATTTGCATACATCAGACTATTACAAGGAGGCTTTCCAAGATACTAAAATTACAGGAACTACTATAAAAGAAAACAACAACAAAAGCCAAAATGGAGCATTTCCACCATCAGATTTGTCTTAGTGTAAAACACAGCGAGATCTTGCAGAATAAGAAGGAGGTCTGCATAGGTCTGCATAACATGGAAGAAAGGCACAAAAGTTGTGCCCTTAGGGTTTTCAGGTAGGAATCCTTTGCTGTCCAAGCTCCAGGCAGGCTCCTGACAGCGTTACCAGCCCTACGTGCCAGTAGATGGCACCCTGAATATGAGCTCCACGAATGCAACAGCACCACATTTGCATTTGCAAAGAGGATTTGGTAATCCTCACACTCTGCCCTGCCTCTATTGTTTGTTTGCTTATTTTTGTTCTAACTTTTTTTTTTTTTTTTTTTTTTTTTTAATAACAGAGGGAAAGACCATCAGGAAACAGATAAAATATTGTCAGAAAACATAAAAAGGACCCTATCTTCTGCATTTATGAGTTGGTGCTTCCAAATTGTTATTAGAAGCATCAGGGCCAAGTTTGGGCCTGTTTTGCAGGGGAATTTGTTTCACTTCCTGTGGAAGGCAGAGCTGCCAAGCCCCATGCAACTGCTTGTGTGGCACTCCACGTCCATTATATAATTATCTAATTTTGCCTTTTGGCAAACAGTTAGCATCTGGATATAAATTTCAGTTTTGAAACCTCTTATGGTTGCTTTGCTAGAGAAAGGCATTAAACCAAGGCAGAATTTCCCCTCCTCTCCACCTTGTTGTTTAGACGTAGAGTAAAGGGGCAGGGTTAACTTTGAGACGCTAACCTAAGAGAAGGGAAACAAGGGTACACACTCAAAATTCCTCTTGGAAATACCTAGTTTGGGGCGCTGTGGAACAGAAGGGGCAGGTTGGAAAAGGGTGAGGAATAGTCAGGGGCAAGAAAAATCCTTGACGTGAGGATGGATGGATGGATGGATGGATGGATGGATGGATGGATGGATGATGCAAAAATTAAAGGCTGATTCATATAGTGGGGAAATGAGGTTACAATAGGTATGGTATGAGGAAGGAGAAATTTAATTTCTGCAAAGTGGGTGAATCACTTACTTATGGGGTAAGAAACACCACTGAGCTGAAGGAACATAATCCCCTTTTTGGCTGTGGCAGCAAAACCAGTTCAGTCCTACACACCCAGTCACTTTCAGAGATATTTCAGGAGGCCAGGAGCCTTCTTTGAAGGAAAAAGTGCTTCATCCTTTAATAAAATTTGCAGCCTCAGTGGGCCAACTCCTGCAAAGACTTTTCCCACAGATGGGTGCATGTGTTTGCAGTGCTCCAGGAGGATGTAAGTCTGCTCCAGCAAGTAGCATAGCAACCTCGTAGTGCAGCAGATTGAGTTAAGCCAGAGCTCAGGCACCAGCTACAGGGGAGAGCTGGCTGGTAAACATTCAAGTGGCATTTGACAGTTCCTAAAGAGTTGAAAACTCCAATTTCTAAATGTACAGCTGACTTTCAAACACATGGTGTGGAAATAATGAGGGTTGTAGAGGTGAAAAACAGAAAGGTTATTGCTGATGCAAATCCACAGGCAGCAAAGCCATCCCACTTCTGAGAATCCAGCCCAGGTTTAGAGAATTGTACAGCAAATGGTGAAGATCAGATCTCCTCCTTACCCACAAAGTGTTGGGAATTGCCAAAACTATTCACCAGAAGATTTTCTGTAATGTTTAATTTAAAAGTAGAGCTTTCACAGAATCATGATGTTTCATAACAGTGAAAATATGTCAATTATTTTGGTTTGATGGGAAAAAATTATTATCTGTCTTTTTGAAAAGAGAAAGGAGATGACAAGGCAAAGAAAAATGAAAGCAACTCCTTCTGTTACTACTTAGAGTTTCTATCAAAAAAGCAAAAATGCACTTTTTAGCTTTTTGAAAAATGAAATAGCAAATTGCTCTTATCCCTACCATTCTTACATCTTCTGTACCTGAACTATGGTTTCTGTCCCAAAATGACAGTTTGTAAGTACTGCCCTCCTACAGCACCTCTTGGACCTAGAATGAGCCTCATATTGAATTTATCAGTATTATAATCCATTTTGCACATGCTGCTTTGTCCAAACAGTGACCCTAAAATGAGTGAACTGATTGGCATTAGCCAAGAACTTAATTTCCTGAGTTTTGCTGCAGTACTGGTAAAGTCAGTATGCAGATTTTCTACAAAGCAGAGAATTAATTCTTCAAGGAACAAGAAGATAGCAGTATTTCCAAAATTTGGCTTGAGCTATGCTATATTTCCTGCAGGTACACACAGTAGAAGGCAGAATGCAAATGATAATTAATCAGCGTCTTGTACAAGTTGTGGCTGCCCCATCTCTGGCAGTGTCCAAGGCCAGGTTGGATGGGGCTTGGAGCAACCTGGGATAGTGGAAGGTGTCCCTGCCCATGGCAGAGGGTTGGAACAAAATGGTCTTTAAAGTCCCTTCCAACACACATCATTCTAGGTTTCTATGATTAAACAGTGGTAACGTGCACTTTTCTCCAAAAAAGGGGGAAAAATCCCAACTATTTAATAGCACTCATATTTGTTATCTATTATATTTTTCAGTATTTCTAAATAAGCTTATAAGCTTTTAATTTCTCCCACGTTTTCTCCTTATGACTTGCACCATTGTCAAGTCAGAAGCTTAATGAGCACGAAAGTTCTCGACACAGCAGAGTGCAAACACTGCAAAATTGAGGAGCATCTTGTTGCATTGACTAATTTAGGTACTTTGCTCAAGAACACAACAGTACTTGAAGAGCATGGACAAAACCCAATGGAACAATATCACACAAGGATAAAAATCAGCACTAGGTTCACCCTCACAGCAGACCTGTGAGCCTGCAAAACCGCAAAAATGGAAGCAGAAGTTGCAGTTAACAACTGAAATAAACAAGAGAACGCCAGACACGGGGTGAGTTGGAGCACTCCTGTTTAGGAGAATGTGTCTGTGAAAGTGCTTATCACCAAAATCAACACACCCATGTACATAGTGCTGCTGTTAGGTTCTGCCTTGGCCACACTGCAGAGGCACAGCTCAGGGCAGCAAGTGCTTAAACACACACAGTGATGGAAAATAAAGGTGCACAAATGAAAAAAAAAAACTACATGTAAAGAGAGAGAACAGCCAGTAAATTGCTCCATAATTTGTTGGGTTTTTAAAATTATTCCTATCTGCACTTTGCTGTGTCTATTTTATTTCAGCCATGCCCACGGTGCTGCTCTCAGCGCTGACACATCGCACCCCTGTGCCCAGGGCAGGGACACGGGCAGGAAAGGCTCCTGAGGGATGGATGCAGTGTCCTGGACTGGCGCCCAGCAGTGTCCTGAAGCCAGTTTATCTGAGTACTGGAAAGCAGAGAAACCCATTGGGCTGAAAATACAAAGCAGATATAGCCTTCCTATGCATTTTCATTTGCAAAAATAGTATCAGGTACTTAGGAAGCAGGATTGATATCTTATCAACCATCACTCCTACATTTAATCAAAGCACGAGATCTGTTATGACTCAAAATCACCACTGCCTGGTTCTTTACTCCACTTTTGTCTCCTTATATCACATAGACAATAAACCAGAATTCAGTGCCAGCTTCAGCCTGCTGTAAAATGTTAAGTGTCCTAAGCTCAGCAGCTCACTTTCCCTTATCACCCAAAACTGCAATCTCCTCTCTAAGTTAATCCGCCCTACAAAAACCATGTTCATCAACATTAATTATCACACCTTCTTTTAACTTTTTACCCTGTTGCAGCCATATTAGAGTTTTGCTGGTGTCTCAAAACAGACAACACACAGCAAGGATCATGGAGCTCCTCTAAAAGCTGGATTTCTAATTTCTCTTTTCTAGTCCAGTACTTGTGGACTTTCTGCAAATAAAAGCAGAAATGGCCCACTCCAATTTATATATACAGTCACTCATCTCTCTGCTGTGGTCAAAGAGAAGAGCAAATCATCTTTTATGCTTTGTTTGGAACCATATCTCACTGTCCAGCATTTCTCTGTCACCATGTGTGGCATAAGCTGCCTGAACCATTATTCACAATTTTTTATGCTCTGAGGTATATCATTCAGTCTCTATGAAGGATGCCCCTAAAGGCAAATTTCTCCACACAGCTTGACCCAAATCATAGAATCAGAGAATAATTGAGCTTGGAAAATGCCTCCAACATCATCTGTTGACAGGTCCATCACTAAACCATGTCCTGAAGCATCACATATCCATGTTTTTGAACACTGTGATTCCACCACTTTCCTAGGCAGCCTGTTCCAATGCTTGATCACCCTTTTAGTGAAGAAATTTTCCCTAAAATCCAATATAAACCTCCACTGACAAAACTTGAAGCCATTTCCTCTTGTCCTATCACTTAGCAGGCCATCTAAGTAGTAACTCAATACAAGAGTAAAGCATTAAACAAATCTTTAGGCTGAAAAACCTTTGTGAGATTATCTGCGAGATTTTAACGTGATCCTTGGCATGATGACAATTTCAACCTCACTGATTTATTCTCTTATATTAAGAGAGGGCTACATTTTACAACTCTTGGTCAACAATTATGTAATTCTCACAACAGAAATCTCATGTACCAACCTAATATCCAGTAGGAGCAAAATGTGTTTTCATATAACATAATTCCTTTCTGGTTTGTGCAATAGAGAAAAGGTGGTTCCAGGCAGGTCCTACAGGTCTGATTGTGATTTTGAGCTGAGGCTGATGGAATTACAGCTGAGCAACAGCGACATTAAGCACCCCTGAGGAGGGGAGACAAATAATTCACTGCATTATGGATCAGGCAAGGAAATGCACTTTGTAACAAGAGGGAAGGGCACAGACTTGCCCCATTGTACAGAAGCAATGGTTTTGTTTAATTTTGGGTCTAAGAACATAAAGCTTGGTTTTCTGATGACTCAGTTCCTAAGAATTAAAATATTGGAGCGTGGTACTTCATTTTTCATTCCTGAGGGTTTTCCACACATATTAGGGATATGTTATTCTCTACTTACAGCAGGTCACAGACCCACATAAATACAGTTTGCACCCCACAATACTTTACAGACTTGTACATTGGTGCTTCAGTATTCCCTGTCCATTGGCAGATGGGCTAAAACTATGAGTGGCTTATTGATGTGAAGATTGACTGCGGCCTTTTTCTGTTTTTTTCAACAAGTAATAGCACACTACAAAAAAAAAAAAAAAGTAATAACAAAAGGCTCATATCAAGTCCCACTTTCTAGCAAGTGGCAGGAAAATATCTTATCCAAATATGTTCAATGGAAATATTGTTAATCTTTACAAATTTTTTGCTTGATTTTTCTCCAGGATTGAATGGAGAGAAACACAGAGAAAATTTGTGTGCCTCTTCTGGACTGGCAATGGTTATCAATGAAGGGCCTAAAGACCTCCTGTGTGTTATTCTGGAATTTCATAGATGATAACCCCAGAGTCTGTCCCCTTCTATAGATGTACATTCTAACCCTTCCATACAAGGGTTTTTAAACCCTTAAAAGGAGCAGGACAGATGACAAACAGGGAAAACCTGCTTGGTCTCTATAGGGCAGAGACCTGCTCCCTCTGGAAATGCTTTCCCATCTGGCTGGAAATGTTCTGAGAATCAGAAAGAGAGGAGAATGGGACAGTTACTATTCCAAAGCTGTGTGGACACAATGACAAACCCTTCACATCCACATGTTATGACTCCAGATCCAACAACTCTAATCCTGTATAGCTCCATGACCTGCTCTCTGCAGGTCTTCCCTGCTTAAATAAAACTTGCTTGGAAATGTCACTGAGATATTATTGAAAACATCAAAACCACATTAAATAGTGTAAGAGAAAGTCATCAAGTGATTTCATATGGTCATGGCTCCTCTTGCACCACTTAGTTTCCTAATTATGATACATGGGAAAGTCTCAGCAAAGGTAGCAGTTGTTTCAAAAGTTCTTCTGTCCCAATATATCATATGGGATAGCATAATGGAGTCTATTTTCACCATTCCCATGTCAATTCACTATCTCAGCTCCCAGTGGAACCTGAAGCTAAAAGTATCCTTTGTGTACAGTTTGGCCTGCATATGTTCTGGGAACAGTTGTCCATAGTAAAAATTCAGTTGAATATGTAAAAGAACATGCCTGAGGAAAAAAAAAAAAAAAGCTACTTCTAGGTCTTCCTGCTGGCAGCACCTTTCATTTCTTTCTGGATTGCTTCTGATCCAGGACACCTGCCTCTATTTTCTGTGCTGTGCAAGCTAGACTACTGTGACAGTGTTCACAGGGGTCCCAGGATGAGGGAAGAGATGAGGATCTGACTCCATGATTTAGAAGGCTTGATTTATTATTTTATGATATTTATTATATTAAACCTATACTAAAAGAATAGAAGAAAAGATTTCATCAGAAGGCTGGCTCAGAATAGAAAAAGAAAGAATGATAACAAAGGTTCCTGTCTCGGACAGTCTGAGCCAGCTGACTGTGATTGGCCATTGATTAGAAACAACCACATGAGACCAATCCCAGATGCACCTGTTGCATTCCACAGCAGCAGATAATCATTGTTTGCATTTTGTTCCTGCGGCCTCTCAGCTTCTCAGGAGGAAAAATCCTAAGGAAAGGATTTTTCATAAAATGTGTCTGTGACAGTCTACAATCCTTCTGATGGAGAATATTGGTTCTATAAATTAACTATTAAAAGCCAGTCTGTGAGTATCATCCCATGCACAGCACTTCCAATGCTTCCAGTGGCCCTGAACAGCAGGACTGGAATGGTTTGGACATTTGACCAATGGCATTAAGTAACCTACAGCAGCATAAAATTTAGTGACAATTTATAATTCATGCATTTAATTGGTTTAACACTAAATATGACCTAATAAGTGCTAGAGGATAATGCTTGCTTATTCTTGACCGGTATTATCATAAGGAGAAGAAAATTTCCTTCTAACTCCTTCCTTTATTCTAAGGTTTTATTTACTGCAGATAAGTTCAGAGTAGAGCCATGGCTTTGCAAACACCTCAAGACTGACCAGTCTAAACTCATTTCACACCTGCACCTGATGCTTGTTCATGGCAACTTTGTAGTTTAAAGCTGTCTAATTCAGAATTTAAAAAAAAATAAAAAAAATCAATGTTTTCTCTAGGAAGATCACATAAGAATCACAAATTTTCCCCGGCGCTTGAAAGAAATCTGTTCCTATAGCCTAAATGTTCAGAAAAGTGTTGTTACTTTTAATGTTGCCAGATCTGGAGTGATGAGATACTATGGGAAAGGTTATTCTTGCAGTATTTACAGATACAAGCAGAAGCAGAAGTGACAGAAATTTCAAAGTAAGGCTGCTTGAAATACTTCCAGCTCAATTTTGCAGAACTTCTCCTCACAGAGATTTGGATATCCATCCAAGCTTTCCATGCTTACCTGAACTAGACATGTGGTGATGGTAATTTTGGAACAGCCCAAAGTCTCTGGAAAAGTCGAAGAGTTTGTACCACAAGACAAACTGATGTATTAGAAAAATATTTTTTAAACACCTGTAAGCTTTGGCTGCAAGTAGCCAAAGAAACAAACTTCCTGTGAGTTCTAAATTTCAGAGCTTTGCCACCAGAGGTTTTTGGCTTAATTTGACAGGGGCAGGACTGTCCCAAGGCCTGCTTGGGTAGGGTGTGACAGCCCTTTGCGCCCTCCCCACAGCTCCACTGGATGATTCATTGGGAGGAAGCATTTCACGTTCATCACTGAGTGAAATTACACACAAATTTTATCTCACTCTACCTCTAAATCACTTGGGCACTACTGAACACGTGGAGCAGTTGTAAGTCATGGCTTACTGTCACAGACATCTTTTCATGAAAAATCCTTTCCTTAGGATTTTTCCTCCTGAGAAGCTGAGAGGCCGCAGGAACAAAATGTAAACATTGATTATCTGCTGCTGTGGAATGCAACAGGTGTATCTGGGATTGGTCTCATGTGGTTGTTTCTAATTAATGGCCAATCACAGTCAGCTGGCTCGGACTCTCTGTCCGAGACAGGAACCTTTGTTATCATTCTTGATCATTCTATTCTTAGCTTAGCTAGCCTTCTGATGAAACCGTTTCTTCTATTATTTTAGTATAGTTTTAATGTAATATATATAATAAAATAATAAATCAAGCCTTCTGAAAATTTGAGTCAGATCCTCATCTCTTCCCTCAACATAAGACCCCTGTGAACACAGTCACACCTCACTTTGCCCTCCAGCCCTCAGGTCCTGCAGCAGCACCATCACCTTCACCAGACAAAATGCCTTCTTGAGTTCTGTAAAGCCTTTGGTGAAGCAGCAGCAGCAGTTTTAACCTCTTGGAGTATCTGAGAGCTCCTCAGCTTAGCAGCTTCAATGCACATTTGCTATGTCCTAATCCTTTTTGCAGTTCCATATACCCATCATCCCACAGAAGACATCTGTCAAACTAAGATGCTGAGATTTTGAATATCAAGGCCTTTAAATCTTCTCAGACTTTAAAAATAAATTTTAAAAATGAAATTATTTCTCTTTTTATTTAAAACTTACAATATTTTTTTTTTGTCTGACCCTGCCTGCCTCAATAGTTCTAAGAGAGGAGGCTTGTCCTTTACCAGGCAGAGAGATGCCCTCCCTCCCACTCCCCCGTGATGTTTGACTTCCTGTGCTGTGCACATGAAGCAGTGCCTCCCACCCTCTCCCCATCTCCCTATATCATCTATATCTGCAGCAGTTTCTGCGCTGTGATCCTGCAGCTGTTCCCTTGCTTCTTCTCACTGCTCCCACTTCCCATCTGAGGGAGGAAAAAAAAAAATCCTCCAGACACTTTTAATCTGTTCCCACACTCCAAGCCCACGTTCAGAGCGGAGCTCCTGGTGCTGCACTTCCAGAGAGGCTGCTGTGAAATGCAGCAGAGACGGCACCTACAGCTCTGGGAGAAAACTTGTGAGCTGTGGCAGGAACCAGGAGGGGAAATTCTTTGTGGTTTGCTTTGAGCAAGCCCCTCTTCTGCATTTCATGGGGCCCCCAGTTTGCTTTCTTGTGCAGCAGGAGTGTGTGCCCCAGCAGACAGCAAAGAGGAGACAAAGGCCCTTGTTCTGTGTGATAACATCTGATAGCACATTGTGCAGCTGAGGTGGCTGCACAGGGAAATACCAAGGGTGCTGAGCTCTCAAAAAAGTCAGTTTCACAGACTCATGTAATGGTTTGTGTAGCAAAGGACCTTAAAAATCATCTATTTCCATGATTGCTTTGATGACACAAGTAGTTTGAGCATATGTTCTGTTAATTATATTTAATTTTTTTTTTTTTTTTGCTGCAAATGAAATTCTTTAGCAAGTTTCAGACAAAAGACTTCTGAACTAGTTATTGTTTCCTTCACACAAAATAATAGTTTTAAGCAATTAAACTGTTGGCCTGAAAAGACAAACTCTGTCATTTTCTTTTTCTTTAAATTCTGATCCTCAGGAGAACCTAAACACCGCTTTCACAACTGCCTGAATATAGATGACCTCATCTACTGTGAGCATGACTGACTGATTTTCCAAAAAAGACACCCTTAGGTAGGAAAGAAAAGAGACCAGAAAACTTTATCTCACTGAGGTGGTTCCGAGTGATTCCAGGAAATCTTGCACACATTTTCTGCAGGCCAGGAGGCCACAGCCACCTGTGTCCCAGCACAGATGTGCCCCACACAGCCACAGTCAATGCCGATGGCAGCAGGAGCACAGCAGAGCCACCTGCAAGCACCAACACTCACAGTGAGACAGGCACAGCCATTCTTCTGTCCCCAGCACTGCTCAGGGCAAAAATACTCAATGACTCTTACATTTTCCACTGGGTTTATGAGGTAGCATCCTCAAACCCCTTTTTGGATGGAATAACTGCACTCAAATGAACTCTGCAGTCCTGTGCACCTGAATTAAAATGTCCTTATACTGCATCAACATTGTTCCCTAAATACCTGAACTTTGGTGCAGGGCACAACTCCAATAAGAAATACCTTCATTTAACTTCTTTCATTCTTTTATTCTATACAATTTTCACTCCACATCTAAATAGATTCCCTCTTTTCAGCTACCCCCACTCTAAGAAAGGTTTTACAAAACATCCAAACTTCAGAAGAAAATGAAAACGAGAAAGGAAGTTGTCAAATTCAAACTCTGCAGCAATTCTGAATGTCTCAGGTGTCTGCGACTGCAACCTACTCAAGCAGGAGCTAATGCTGGACTGTGCAAAGGAAATTCAAGAATGGGTTGAAGACATCAGTCCCTGTGAGGTTCTGCTGAAGCTCAGGGCACTCCTTGACTTTTCCAGGGTTTAGGATTAATGAAGGAGGAGGAACTGACATGATTTCACTTGGCCTGATTCTGCTTTCTTGGCACTCCAAGAGCAGATGGATTTATGGTGGTTGGATTAATGCTAAATGGGTTAATTCTAAATCTAAAAATTATCACAAGAATTTGATTGCTCGTTACTATACTTTGTTGGCTGTTTTTTTACCAATAAATTAACCAAAATTGCAATGTACTGCTGATAATGGAAACAATAATCTCTCTGGATCAAACCTCAGCACTACTCAGCCCAACACACAAATGGCAGCACGTGCCAAAACTCTGAGACATGGCCAGGCTGATGTGACACCCTCCCAGGTGAAAAATACTGATTAATTCATAGCAAAACTATTTGATAGAAATGCATTTTTTGAGAGAGAAATGCATTTGTGAGGCGGCTTGTGTTGGTGTTTGCTGTGGGTGTCCATGGTGTGGCCATGGGCCCTCGTGTGATGTGTCTGGGTTTGGTTCTGAGTCCCATCTGCAGCAGAGATACCAAAAAGCAGAGAGGAGACCCACCAGCCATGGAGGGCACAGAGCCCTCTCAGAACTCCAGAGCTTCAACTGCTCTCACAAAACATCTCTGTCATTTCCTTCCTCACCCCAAAAGGAAGAGTTTGTAACATCCTGAGTAGCAAATAAACAAGTTCAGGTGCCAGGGCAGTGTCCTGCCCAAGAGCACTTTCGGTAACTGGTATCTGATTCAGCACCAAATACAGAAGAGGTTTTGCTCAGGGTGTGGCAGAAAAAGAAATCCAAAACAAAGAACAAGCACCTATTCACAGCATGTCTCTTAGCTCCAAGCCATGTTCACTTCTGTTTTCCCTTCCTCCTCATCTCAGGTTGCAGGTGCACTGAAAACTGATGGATGCTTTGCAGAAGGAATCATAAGTCCCTTTAGGTTCATCTGCTGGGCCTGCTTAGTGTATCAGGCACAAGGTTTGGGAGAAATATTCATGAAAACCACAATAGAAACCCACAATACCCAGCTAAACTGCAGGTGAATGCTTTAATATGCTGTCAGTCTTCAATGGCAGGAAGAGTTACATGGATCTTAAACAACCTACCACAACCATAGCACCATCAAACTCAGTGAATTTATTGAAGAAATGCTCCAGTAAACACCTGAATTAATGCAACACACACAGTAGCTTAGCAGGTAATTTGGAGAATATAAATATCTATTTAAACCTCTGTTACCTTTCCTACTTAATTCTGAAAACATTTTTTTCTCATAAGTAAGTTGAGTGAAAATATAGAAAAATTAAGATAAAAAGGTCAAAATTTTTTGGCATATATGAATTTTGGTTCCTAGTTTCTGCAAACAGGATTTATTTTACATGTGCCAGATGTCAACAATTCCAGATTACTTTAATATAAACCAATAATGCCCTGAAAATCTTCTCCAGCATGGCCTGGCTGCTTCCACTGACAGCTCTTGCACGGGCTAGATTTGCCCCATTGTCAGTTTGAAACACCTGAACATCTGTGCCCAGAAAATTATTTCCTAACCTTCTTAATGAAAATCCAAGTGTTTTCCTTTTGCTCCTGTCTCAGCCAGCCTGGAAGTTTGCAACCCAGGGAGCTTCAAGTTGTGTCAAAGATGATGCAAGGCTGTGACCCTCACTGTTTAGGTAAAAAATAGCTCTGCATTGAGGAAGTCCCAGTGTAAATGAGGAGCTAGAAGGGCTTGTTTTGTAGTGAGTCTCCAAAACAACCTTTTTATAGTAATTCTCAAAGCAGAGAGGACTGACAGAGGCACGCTGAGGGCGTGAAGGCACCGTCCCAGCACCCAGCACAGCAAGGAAACCATCCCTGTCCTTCAGGGGCTGCTGAGGGTGAAATTCAGATTCACTGCTTGAAGCAGACCCACCTTAAGGGAAGGTTTCAGAGCAGGTAACACCAAAACCTCCTCACCCAGCCCAGGACCCCAAATGCTGAAGGCAGCAAGGCATTCAGCCCACCCTGACCCCCAGAGGTCATGGCACCAGTTTGATGGTGACAAAATCCACCGCAGAATGGAAAAGGGGCCGTTTTGGGCAGGTTGTGTAGCCAGGTGGGGAAATCTGCTGCAGTGCTCTGAATGGCACTTGAACTACCATGGAAAATCTGGGCCAAAATTGTATCCAATCTGCCTTCTTCAGGATTTATGCTACCAAAAAAAAATGAAATCAGGAAAACAATCTGCATATAACGGGATCCATCAGCACCAATTTCTGCCTTTGTGGCGCTGAGAAACAGGTTTCATGCATCCATATGGAGCTCTTAGGAGCTAAGTGGAATGTAGAGACTTTGGCTGGAGCTCAGGTGATGCTTTATTTGGTTTTTAAAAGAGATCAGCCCAAACAGCACCAATAAAGAATTAAGACACATTCTGTAGAACGGCTGTGTTTTGGGTTAAAAGTTAGGAACACACTTAAGTACATCAAGAGATGGTTTTTAGCCCCACACAGGCTTTAACAGCTCATTAAATGGTTAACAGCTCATTAAATGGTTAACAACTCACCCTGATTGAACAGCACAGAGCTATCTAACAAAAAAAAAGCAAGAAAAATAAGCAAGTATCAGAATTACACAGAGTGAGCAGTAAAAAACACTGAGACTCTGCCTATAGGCCACAATCCTGGATGTGATTGAGTAAAACACACTCGAATACAGCAGTTACATGGCTCAAAGCCTGGTAGGAGAGACCCAAGCTTTGGGCAGCACAGCCAAAGCCATTCTCACTGCAGCACTGGAGCTCACAAAAGGAAATCCATCCCACTGCATGGGATGCTGCCTCTTAAACCCTGTCCTGAAGCTCAGTGCTGCAAAGGAATTATTTATGGGACCAGAAACAGACAGAGAAACCCAAACCAGAGCTGTTGGAATTCTCCAGCACCACGTTGGAGGTTGTAGAGTTTTGCCACCAGGAGGAAAATTCAAGCATGCCTTTGTCACCATTTTATTTTCTGTTTCCTGTTCCACTCCAGGTAGGGAGGAACATACCCGAGGCCGGGTTACAGCCCCCTGGTGACAGGGACTGCCAAGAGTGTCATGCACTCTAACTTGGTTGGAAGAAGATGGAGAATCTCTTCCAAACCAGGATATCTTTGTGTCAAGGCAAAAAGAAGTTTCTACAACAAATGCTGTCAAAAAACCCAACATTTTTTTTGTTTTGGTTTGGTTTTTTTTTGTAATTCAATAATAGTGTATAGCAGGAGCTTTAAAATACAGAGTGCTTCTGCTGTTTACTCTCTTTGGGAAAGGAAATGAACAAATGTACATCACAGATGTAATTGGATGGAGAGGTAAACTGATCAAGACACACTGCTTTAAAATGAATTTGGACACAAAGAGGTAAGTTGCAGAGAAAGGGAGAAAATAAAGACATAAAACTCTGAGAATTCAAACTACTTCACCAAATCTCACAGCTCTTTGGAAAATGCATTTTAAATTACTCTAAGACTCTGCAGCAGAAACATAAAAATCATGACAAACACAGCCCAGGAAGAGAACATATTCTTTTTATACAATTTCCCTGTCTGTGCTGATTTGTGTATGCAGGCAGGACAGCTTTTTTTTTTTCTCCAAAAAGTACAGAAAATATGAAATGTGATCTTCCAACATTACACTAAAATCTGTCTCCAATTAGCATGCACAATTCCAAAATGAGCTCTGAGCCACGTGTGATATCTTTCAACTCTTGACCCATATTTCCAAAAAAACCCCAAGTTGCCTGTGTGGAGAAGGCAATCAGTCACAAACAGGAGCACAAGTCACAAAGTTTGCACAATCTATGTGTTACTGGGATAAAAAACCTTCAGCACAAAACAAGCCTTGCTAATTCTGGCTCTCCTTTATGTAGCCCACAATCAAAGTGCTTTATTGTGTTATTTGAGCATCTTCCTGAATTACTATTTCTTTGCAAAGCTTTGCAGGCCAAAAAGTTGTTTGCCTACCAACAGCAATGCAAAGGTGTCTTTGCTGAGGGAAAACTTTGAGGTCAGGACATGCAACCCTTTTCTGGCCAGTTCTGAAGGATGAATTGGTCTGGGATTAAACAGCCCGTGCAGGAAACACACAGCCACGACATCTCCACTGAACAGCTCCACCATCAACTGCCCATAGAGAAACCCAGGATATTTTATGTAAAATGTCCTTTATGCCCCATGTTCTTTTCCTACCTGACAAATAATAGAGTGGTATCAAACTTCTTGATATTGAGTAGGGCAAGAAATCCCTCTATCAACATCTTCAGGCTCTAGAAATACCAAAACAACTACATACCACCCCTTAGCACTGACTTTTTCAGTGTCCATGGCTACTGATCACATCCCTCATGGTCACCAGCGCAGGAGCCAGGTAATCAAACCATGCTAAACTGCACTCAGGAAGGGCAAATGCTGGGAAAAGTGATCTAATCTCATTTCCCAGCCAGTGACACAAACTTTTCTACATTTTTGGGGAGAGCCAGGTAGTTCCAGCCAGGATATGAGAAGGAGTTAGCGGTTTGGGGTACTAGACAAGGTCAGGTAATGTCGCCTCTTGCACAGAATGCAACAGATTTGCTAAACTCTGAGCACTGATTGAAAACATCATTTCACATCTGTATCCTCTACACTTTTCTCCTTGCTTTCAAATCCACAAAGGCATATAGAAATAAAGCAGTTGTGCAATTAAACCAACCTGATTCGAGTGCCTACAAAACGCTCCTGGCTATGATAATTTTAAAAAAATCTCAGCAACAGGTTTCCCAAAGTGCACTGAGATGGATCAGAGGCTCCTTACCTGCAGCCTCAGGGACGTTGTCATCTCATCTCAAGCCGCCATCAACGAGCAACAGTTTTGACTATTTCAAAAGAACGGAAAAGATCGAGGTCACATGTCTAGAGACAGCCCTTGAGTTAGTCCTACAGCTCGTACTGGGTGAAAAATAGCAGGGAAAAAGTAAAGTAAAACCACTTCCTGCAAGAGCAGAAGTGCACCATCTCACCAGTGAGTGCCTTACATCTAGAGGTTAGGGTAAAATTCTTCTGGATTGGAGGAAAAAAAAAGATGGTTTAAAGTATGAAAATAAAGTCAAGCAGTTTCTCTGTGAAAATTGCAGCAAACAGGGAAGGTTAGCTTTTGCAAAAGGTAAAGATGAGGTTTAAAGGGAAATGCTGAAAGGAATTACGATTCTAAGCCTTAACACAACTTCCCTTTTCTTGCCTTCAATGAAACCCTTTGAGTACTGAAATAAATAGCTTGCAACAAATCTGCTTTGCTATTTTGAAAAATAGCTTTAGTAAGCAGGACACTTACTGTACTGTTATTTAGATTAATAAAGTAGCAAATTCTGAACAATCAGAGACTTTGCTTCTAAAAAAAGCCCTGGCAGAGGTCAGGCAGGCAAACACTTCTGTTTGTTTGGTTTTCTGCTTTAAGACTTCTCCACGAAGCTGCCCATGGAGAAGCAGGGGCACATACAGCTGCTGCCCTGCGTCACTTCCCGCAGCATCCCACACCCCCATGGTCCCTCCCAGGCAGGGGAACCCAGAGAAGCACCAGATCCAGGCACAGCTCTGGGCCTCTGGGAACGCCCCTTCCTTGTAAATGCCTCCATCAGCATCTGCCACGTGTTGGTTTTTGAGGTTTTTTTTTTTCTTTCAGCAGGGAGCAATCATATATTTCTGGTATTTCTAGGTCATGCTGCGAACTGGAGCGGTGGGGATTCCCATGCAGGGCAGTGTGACCATGGTCACAGGGGTCCCACGATGAGGGAAGACACGAGGATCTGACTCCGTGTTTCAGAAGGCTTGATTTATTACTTTATGATATATATTATATTAAAACTATACTAAAATAATAGAAGAAAAGGTTTCATCAGAAGGCTGGCTAAGCTAAGAACAGAAAAAGAAAGAATGATAACAAAGGCTTGTGGCTCTGACAGAGAGCCTGAGCCAGCTGACTGTGATTGGCCATTAATTAGAAACAACTCTATGAGACCAGTCACAGATGCACCTGTTGCATTCCACAGCAGCAGATAATCAATGTTTACACTTTGTTCCTGAGGCCTATCAGCTTCTCAGGAGGAAAAGTCCTAAGGGAAGGATTTTCATAAAAAGATGTCTGCGACAGGCAGTGCTGTGGTGCTGTGGGACAATCACAATGCTGCTCAGGCTGAAGAGCTCTCTGGTAATGCTTTGGCAGAAAAAGGGGTCCTTTTTTGGTTGTGTCCCACAAAAAAAACCACCAAACACCTGCCATATGATCTGAGAAAATCATGGCTGTCCTGATATTTAGGGTTTTGTTCCAACAGTGAGAGAAAATGAGCTCTGTTGACAGGTGGAGCTCCTCAAGAAGCTCTGTCCCATCTGTACAGAAGTCCAGCAACAAAGTGCATCCCACTTTGTTGAACAACCCATGGCTGTAATAGAGGGAAATGGAGATAATGGGGAGAGCAAAGCCATCCTAACCGAGATAGGAAACGAGGGGTGGGGTCTGTGTCTGGGCTGCAGCTTGGGGAGCCCTGCAAGGGGATTGCGACATATTTTACAGGGTGCAAAGAAAAGTCTGATTTGAAGGTGAGTAATTTCCTACTGCAGCAAGAAAATGATGCAAGAAAGTTCCTGTAGAGAGGAGTTTTAGTCCATCATGCACTTACTGAAGCTGTGGGGAAGCAAGAGCTTCAGGGACTCAAAGTAAGTCCAGGAATAAAACAGGGGAACACAGCCCTGCTGGAGGGATGGCAGAGCTCTTAGGCTACACAGTGATTATGTAGCTTATGTAGCTTTTATTATTATTATTATTATTATTCTTTTAGTAACTTCTAAAAGATCCATTTCAAGGCCAAAGATGCAGTTATGCCAAAGGGCACACAAAGCCAGAACCAAGACTCTCCTTGTTTCCAAATGCAGCCTATGTATGCCAAGAGGCAGCACACAAGGACAAGCAGGAGAGGGAGCTGAACAGCACAACAGCTGCTCTTCACTGTTCCTCATTTCTTTGGAGGCCGTGCATTTCAGGGAGGTATATTGAAATTGAACTTTTGCAATAAAAATGTGAATGATGTCTATGAATCGTGATGAGGGGTTTCTCCCAGGTTTGAGGAGGTGAGAGAGCAGTACAGTATTTTTTGTAAACTAACCATTTCTAGTAACCATTTCAGCAGCACTAATTAACTGCTAACTCTTTTAAAAGTAGTATATATACTATATATATATATATACTATATATATACTATCTATCTATCTATCTATCTATCTATCCATCTATCTATCTATCTATCTATCTATCTATCTACCTATCTATCTACCTACCTATCTATCTACCTATCTATCTATCTCTCTACCAACTGATTTTGTCATATTAAATAAATTCTAATTAAAAAATCTATTGTAGCAGTGGGTCTCAAATTTTCCTCAAATAAAATCCCTGAAAGCATTTTTGCAGTCACAAAGTATTTGTGAGCGGTGTGGACAATAGAACTTAACCACTAAAATATGAAAGGCCATGCTCAAACCTGTAAAATGCTGCAGCAGAAGGTGCCCATGTTACCTGGTGCAAACCCTAGATGACTGGGGACATGACATTTTCCATGAAAACATCTTTCACTGCACACCTAACATTTCACTCGAGTCGCAGACTGCGTCTGAGCTCCTTCACATCCATTTGACAGTATGTCAGCAGTGACAAAATTCTATAAAAGGATGGCAGCTTTGCATACAGCTCAAACTTATGCAGCACAAGCTTCCTGTGTGATCTCTGAAAGGCTGAAAATACTTTAGATGTGAAAAAAAAAAAAAAAGAAAAAAAAAGAAAAAAAAAGCCGGTTTAACGAAATCTAAGCACTCGTTTAATCTAATTAAAACTAAGCAGGAAACAGAATCTGCACAGACACTACCTGGAGCAGATTGCTGTGCAATAGGTTGGCCCCTGTGTTTGCTGTGCAAGTTGGAGCATCATTTCTGAGGCGCTGATTTCTTGTCCCTGTTTCAGTGGCTGATGGCGTCACTGCCTCTGAGACGTGTCACCAGGCTGGGGAGCATCCAGATTGCCTCATCTCATACCTCAGAGAGTTAAAGCTAAAAAAGCTGTCTTAAAAAAATCACTGTTGGCTGGAGGTGCTGAATGCCCAGCAAATGTCATAAATTCTGTTATAATAAATTCAAGAGGTATCATGAGCTTCCTCAGGTGCATAAGCAGATATTCCAAGACATTCTGGACCAGCAGTCTCCTGAGGGGGAAAGAAAACTTGACTTTTTCTGTTGTTTTTGCCTAGTTCAGCCTTTACTCCCTGTTGTGATGACTGGCAGGCAGCATGGTGTCTGGCTTGTAGAGCAGATACCCAGTAGCAAAACTAAATCAGTGCTTAAATCAAGCCATAACAGACAATACAAACCTGACAGCACACAGGCACAGGCTGGAAGGACAATGGTGCATCCACTGCCTTGCTGCAGAAGAAAATAATTTTTTTATTAATAAAAATGCCTAAAGCGCCAAAACTTTTTAATTCACTGGGAAAAACCCTAGGAAGCCAGAAGAGTCAGTGATGATCATGGAATCATGGACTGGTTTGGTTTGGAAGGGCCCTTAAAGATCATCCAGTTCCAAACTCTTGCCATGGGCAGGGACACCTTCCACTAAACCAGGTTGCTCCAAGCCCCATCCAACCTGGTCTTGGACAGTTAAAAAATAATGATTTTTTCCTCCACATGTTTCACCAGGGAAATGTAATTTTTTCACAGTTTTAGAACATTTCAAAATGAGCAAATATAGGGGTTTTGTTCCTGCATGGCCAGTAACTCATATTCTTGCTCATAGTAATCATTCGCTCAGAATGCTGATGTCCATTCAGCAGCCATTATTTTTTTTATTTTTTTGTCACAAGAGCCTTGAATATTTAATCTCAGCAAAAATGTTTCTGGAAGCTCATTCTGATGTGTCAAGAAGTCCCTGCTTGTGGCTGTGTAACAACTCAACAGCTCATAGCCCAAGTGAGCATCACCCTCTAAAATCACCTGTTTGGGCTGTAAATGCTCATTGTGCAGGAGCCTGAATGTAATAAATATATAGAAATAAATATATATAAATATATAGAAATAGCTGAATTCACACAACTCTCTCAACCACAATGTGAATTATAAACATTCTGCTACCAACTTCCAAACCCTTTTACTCTGAGCTGCCTTTTTCCCCCCAAACAATCCATTTCACTTAGCACATTCTTCAAAGTGCAAGAGATGTTTTAACAAAGTGGTCACAGGTGGTAGGGAATAGATCTTTAGAGATTCTCCAGCACTTTTATGTTGGCTCTATGGAAGGAACATATGTGCTGTGACTTGAGGTCTAAAACCCAGAACATTCACATTTCAGCAGAAAAATGATCTCACATTAAATCACTTAATAGTTGAGCCACTGAAGTTTGGACAACAGATAGACTGTAGAAAGCAGCAGAGAAGTTTAGGATAGAGCTCTCTGAACATTTACTCCTAATAAACTTCATTTTGCCTTAAAATGAGGTTTGGATGTAGGAATATTCATAGCTGAGAAAATAACATATATTTTTTTGATTTAACCTAATTACTCTTCAAGCTTAGTTACTGCTATATTTCATTGTTAAAGAAAAAAAGAATAGGGCACTAAAGTTAACAAAAAACTACTGGGTAAGAAAGTTCTATAAAAATCCAAAATAGTATTTTTCTCTCTCTTTCCCAGGTGTTTTTACAGATCTTGCCATTTATTTTAAAAGCCAGCCTTGCCTAGGGCTATATTTAATAACTTAGAAAAGCCACTCCAATCCATTGTATAGCCATACTGTACTAAAAAAAGAGACAAAACCCCAGCATATGTTGATGCATTATGTAAAGACTTTCCTTGACAGGATTTAGTTACATGCAAGCTTGAAATGCAGTGTAAATGTATTTTCTGGAGTGCTAAAAGTACTACAATACCAAACTGCCAAAAAAGGTGGTTTTACACACTTTATCACACAATAAGGAACCTTAAAAGAAAAGAGTTGTGCTCTCAGGGAGGCAATATCTTGATCTATGAGCCCGTGATCAAGTCAGAGGTACAAAAACAATGTTTTTGTCAATGTTTTTGTGGTGAAGGAAGAGTCTGGAGGGAACATGTCAGTCCTTAGCACAAAAATGATGCTCAGCCAGTGTTGCTTCTACCTCTGTTAAAGGAGTTTGAGTTACTTGGTGAATAGTTTCCAGTGGAGAAAGTCCCAAATCCTGTAAAATCCCATGCTAAGGAGGAACAGAGAACAAAGATAAGATGGTCTGAGATGTTTTCTCCTTCTGCTTCAGCCTTTGAGGAAAATCAGTCTCATGTCTACAGGATCGAAGTCCCCATTCACAATAAATAAATAAATAAACAAAGCCAAAGCAAGCAGCCAAAAAAGCTATTCACAAAAAACAATGTGTGCCCATCAAATCTAGTGGAAATAAGAATTGCTGAAGTATTCTCCTGTCTCTTGCTTTATCCAAGTGGCAGCTCTGCTCTCAGCCATGCTGCCATCCCAGAGTACATGAGAACTGTCCAGGCACTGGTGCCAGGAAAAAGAAAACAACAAATGCAAGGGAGAGTCAGTTGCAGGATGTCAAACTCCTCTGCAGACAGATGAATGTCCTCTCTCGTGTCCAGAAGCTTTCAGGGGAGACTGTGCTGCTTGGAATGGACTGGGAAACATCAAATAAATCAGTTTATCAAAGACTTGAAGCAGTTAGTAGAATTAATTAATTCCGTATGTCAGTTCCAATCCCTTCCTGTGATTTTATTTGCTCGTGTAATATACAGATCCTTGTAGTTTGTGTGCATGGCTCTACCCCTTTTCCCTTTTCCTCAGCTCCCTCCTTCTGGCAGGCAATTGTTGTATTCTCACAGGATCTGGGAGATGTCAGGAAATCAGGTTATTGGTGAATGGGGGTATCCAGATCTGAGGAAGAAAAAAGAAAAAAAAAAGAAAATAAGAAGGGCACATTCAGAGCAACTCATAGCCACCAAGCTGAGCATTAGATATGTTTGGCTGTTTGCACTTCTTGGAAGGCTTAGTCACAGCAGCCACCTACAGAAAATAAGAATGTCCTTACTCAGAGCATTTCAACATGTCCGTGGAAATAGAGTGAATTTCAGCTTGCTCCAAGCACACAAAAATAGAAAACTGATAGCCCTCATTCTATAGCTCTTGAGCTTGTTCCAGTTTTTCAGTTCCTTTTAATTCTATAGTCTGTGGTCTCTCAACTCAGAGACAGACTTCCTTTTCCCTTGTTTCTCAAGGCCGTGTTGTCCTCTTTGCTCTGGCCCATACCTGTAATATTGGGTTTTTGGAACACTTTATATTTTGTTAATCTGCCAAGATTGATATAAACTGTCCTAAATCAGGTACCCAGCACTGTCTTACCCCGAGATGCAGTCACCTCCTTAGGTTTTCATGGAAGAATCACCTCCAGGCTACAGCAGAAGGAGCCTGGAGCTATGTTTTACAACATCTCCACTTTTGCATGAGGTGTGTGTGGGGGGTGTTTAGCAAAATTATTGCAATGCTAATTTCTTCTCAGCCAGAATTGGACCTTCTGAGCTGTGAGAAATGTTCATCCAGACCCATTTTTTCCATAAGTCCAGGCAAACCCTGAGACAGGACAAAGTGTATCATCAGCAGTTCCAAAGAACAGTGATATTTAGAGCTAGGTAATACTTTTAGAAGTATTTGGGATGTAGGAAAGAGTGAGAGAAGGAGTTTCTGCTGCAGCCTCTAGGATTTTATAAAAGCTTAATTAATTAAAAACCCTTCAGTCCACCTCCCCACCTGTGTTATCAACTCACCTTTATTTCAAGCTCCAGTTACTGTGGCCCTCCTAATTCTTCTGAGCAAAAAAACCCATTTAACATTAGGCCTGTTGGGAAAAAAATACTCTCCATGAGGCTTTTTAATCCTGGTTTATTCTTCCCTTGTAACAGGGTCTGCAAAACCAACTTGCACTCATTACTTATTTCTTCACAGAGCCAAGAGTTCTTTTTGATAACCTTTAACAGCGACAGTCGAAGGAGGCACCAGCCCCTCTCCCCCTGTGCATAAGCTTGCAAATCTAAAATAGGGCCTTAATGAAAAGAAATTTAAATATTATAACTCCACAGTATATGTCATTATGATATATTGAATGCAAAGCAGCTGTTCCTGACAGATTTGGCATATAACAGGGGTAAAGTAATTTTACACAAATCATTATGTTCATTATTTTAAATTAATAGATTAAAATTAGTCAGCGATGTTTTGTAAGGCCATCTTACCCGCAGAGCCCTTTATCCTTAAATTCTAAGAGGGTTTTTTTTTTTTGTTTCTCCTCAATGTTCTGTACAGAGAGGACATAAATGCCCTGATCACTTGCAGCATAAGCCCCTAAATTCATGGCTCTTGAGCCTTTTCCAATATAAGCATCTGAAGAAAAGGTACTTAAGGGAAATAGAAAATGACATCATTTTTTTCCTGATCTTTTGAAGAATGATTTTTTTTTCCCCATCCTACAGGAACAGATTCTGGACTAATTTTTCCTACCAAAGGCTTTAAAGTCTAAAATTCATCAAACATCATATCCTCAGAGACAATGTCATCCAAGTTCAAAGGATCTACAGCCCAGCAAAGCTGATGTCTTATTTCAGAGCTAACGCCTTTGTTTTCACTGAATGTTTGATTTCATCAAATTAAACCATGTCTTACACTTCCCATAAATGTGGAAAAAAAAGAATTAAAGACAGAACCAACTGATTCTCTGGAGAAGAACATACATATACATACACATACATGTACATATAATGTGGGATATCATATATCCCATTAATTTGGGATGTTTTTCTAATATTTTTTTGGGATAGACCTGTTATATATATCAGATTTTTCATATGCTTTTGAAGAGACTTTGAATTGAAAATAGTAGCCTTCCAAGACATTTGTTTTAATGATCATCATTATAATTAATAGCATGCTTTTCATAACTAAGTATAAAAAGAATTTTTTTCAAGTCAAGTCTGATTACTGATGGAACAATTTCAAGATCTTTTGTTGAGAAGCATTTCAATATTCATTCAGAAAAATGTCAGAAGATCAGACTTCAACATAGAACTTTGGTGATTCATACTTCTTCTGGTATTTTATCACTTCAGCTTTAATATCCAGTTAAAGAGAGAAAGTTTGAATAAAATAAGAATACTAATGAAAATCAAGCAGTCATAAGCTACATCATCTTCCACAGAACTTGGGATATTTCAAAAATTGACACGTAGCTTTATCCTTCATCCACACCTGATACAGAGCAATGCAGGATCTTTCATTTAGTAGATACATTTGAAAAGTTGAGGATAACTTCTCAAAATTCAGTGTACTTGTCACTGCTGTATTAATGTAGAAGAAATTTATCTTTTCTAATCCAAATTCTTTCAAAATCAAATAAAACTTAAATGTTGTAATGGGGTTTATAAAGTCATTAAATTAATCTGGTACTGTGCTGTATTGAAACTGGAAGTCAAACAAAAATCAGGGAAATAGTTGAGTGGTGGACTTGGCAGCAGCAGGTCTAAGGTTGGACTCAGTGACCTTAAAGTATTTCCAATATAAATGACTCTATGATTCTATAATAAGTGGGATTTGCACATCAGTTTAAAAATAAGAAAAAAGCCCCACACTTTCAGGGTCAATGAAGAGAACTCAGAAGCAGGTGAATATATTCTTTCACTCACAATTCTTCTAAATGAGAACTTCACGTTTTTTCTCTTTAAGTAGAAGCAGTACAGAAAAGTCCAGAAGCATCTTTAAAAAGGAAAGTTCTCGGATTACCCAGTTGTGAGGTGTTTTCCACAGAAGAAGGCAAGAATTGGCAGCATCTGTTGCCTCATGGCCACAATGTTTTAAATTAGATACCACACAAAACAACATCTGAGCATTTTGCACAAACCTTCAGCTAAGATGTTTGTCGGGAGTTTAGTTCAAGCATGGCTTAAAGAAAAAGGCCACGAAGCCATGCAATTGAGAGAAAAGTAACAGGTAGCTGTGAAGCAGTTTCAAAGCAGTTTCCAGCCTGACTTCTATAAACAATTAGTCTCTCTCAGGCATCCTTGCATAAACAATAAAGTTCTCAGGCAGTCTTCCCATAACAAAGGTAACATCCTCTCTGGGAAAAGATGGCACCCTGGGAACAGTTATGGAAGTTTTGAGAACCGTTCGTATCACAGTGAGAACACTGATTTTGTTTGATGTAAACAATCAACGGTATTGTAAAACAAAAGGAGTGGTTAGAGTTTTCTCTGTTAGCCTATCGTAAACCTGGATTTTGGAATATGCATGAAGTTAATTAACACTGTTATTTAAAGTGACTGATCGATCAATAAATTCGGAGTTCGATGCATTATAGGATGGTCGTTCTCCCCCTCACTTCAACAAATTGGTGACACCCGGACGTGATAGCGGACACCACGACGATCGCGGCCATCACGGGGATTGCGAACACCAAAGGATAAGTGAGGAATGGTTCAGGCTCCGAAGCAGCGGGAGCGGCAATAAGCGCGAAATTAAAGCGGAGGAAAAAAGAAAACCACCGATACGCGCCGTGCCCTGGCGACCATATTAGATGGGTCCAGCTGATACGTGCGGCAGAGAAGTCTGGGAAAACGCTGCTAGGTGAAAGTGCGCACTTAAAAAGAGGTATGGACAGACAAGCCGCATATGAACTTTTTATTACATTTTTGCAAAAAAGGCAAATTAAGGGAATAGACTTACGGAAGGAATTGCAAGGTCTTTTGGCTTATGGTCTGGAACGGGGAATCTTTGTGAATCCCCACACAGTTTACGAGTTAACGGAATTGCGTGAATTCGGTGATTTATTGTCAGAGGCTGCTTTAGAGAGTGGTAAAACTGCCAACAAGCTAAGCAGGCCATGGCGAGTGATGTCTGATGCACTATTTTACTATCTCTCTGAGTGCAAGACAGCGGCAGCAGCTCGTGGCGCTTCCAAGTCTGTGCTACTCCGAACTTGGCACGGGCGCTCCGCCATGGCGAGCAGCCGCGGTGAGCGACCGCCTAAAATGCTGCGCTATAGCGGCGGGAGCGGAGGCCGCGGGGGGAGAGCGAAGCCGGCGCCGCGGGAGCCAAGGCGCGCCGCCCCGGGAGAGAGCGAAGCCGCCGCGGGGGGAGAGCGAAGCCGCCGCGGGGGGAGCCACGGGTGCAGCGGTGCCTGCAGCGGAGTCAGCCTGCCGGCGAGTAAACAAAGAGCCCAGCGCAGGGGGGGGTTTTCGCCCGCTCCGACACACGCACCGCGGGACTGGAGCGCTTTTTGCAGCGGGAGCGCTTCTCCCTCCCCCCACAGCCGGCAAAAGCTTCAGTTTGAGACCTAACAGCCTAATGGATGTAACTTTTGTCAACAAAAGGAAAAGATCCCTGTTGAAATTAAGAAACAAGTGATGGTAAACAAGGAAAGTTAAAGGCACTTTAGTTCTTCCTGGCAGAGACTGTGAAACAGGAATCAGCGTACTGTATGCATGGGTCAAATTTCGGCCGGTTTGGCTCGGCATTGGTTGCTGTCTTGAAATCACCTGTATTGGCAGAGACTTTAACATCAGAAGCCCAGATGGCTCAGTCTGTGGAACATCAGACTCTAGAATTATATTTTGAAAAGTTTAAAAATGTTAAGATATGTTAGAGTGATTGTATGAGTGAGATGTTGTGAGTGTGCTTTTTGATATAAAAATGCTATAGCAAACACGTGAACAAAGTTATTTTAGCTTAATATTTTAGAATCAGGCCTGTAAGTAAGTTATAGTAAATGCTATATTTTATGTCTATAGTAAGTTTTATCTGTTATTAAGTAGTTTAAGTTAAATTAAATGCTAAATACTATTAAGGTTAAGTTTGTTAAGTTTATTTTCTGTTAAGTTCGAGGTCTGTTAAGGTTAAATCATATTAGGTTTAAGATAAGTTAGATTCTGTTAAGTTTGATCTTACATTATTTACAAATAAGTCTAAAATCAGTTAGATTTTGTTATAGTTTTGTTAGAATTAAGAGATTTTACATGTAAGTTCTGTTGATTTAAAATTCTATTAAGTTTAAGTAAAGATAAGTTTAAGTAATGTTAAGTTCTATTAAGTTTAAATATTTTAAGTTTAAGTATTTTAAGTATAAGTGCTATTAAGTTTAAGTGATGTTAGATAGATTTATGCTTTTACGATAGGTGTTTGTTTTATGACTTGTGTTCAAAGTGTTGTTGTGAACATCAGAGAAACCTTGCTAGCTGAAAATACTATTTAGTTATTAGAATTGCCTATTCTTATGTTGCAAAGAGTGTAGCACAGTTAGCCCATAGAATTTTGAAGCCAGTTAAGTTCTGTTAATTTGAAAATAAGTCTGCTAAGTTAAGTATTTTAAGTGCTTCAAGTGCATACTACTTTCTCACCACTCCAAATCAACAAAGGACTGAGAATCGCCCAGCTGATGCCATTTCAGCCAAATGACTAAAGGATTACAGACTATAAAGCTGATTTTGAACATTTTTTGAGAAACTCAGGGAAGAGGTGGATGTGAAAATCTCATGGACAGAAAGGATCGTTTTCAGACTTGCCATTCACCTCCTCTCCAGGTTCACATAAATGAAAACAGCTAACAGCTTTCTTTTCTTAGTCCAATTACCACCTACCGTGCAATGCCTGATAAGGCCGGACATTGTGGCTCAGCTGAGGGTGGTTTTAACCCTTTGGGATAAAACGCTGTTGCCGGACGACCGGGGAACTGATTGACATTATTGAATCATTATCATCTTTCCATATAAAAGGATCGGCAAAAGAGAACTGCCTTGAATGTCACAGCCCACATTGTGCTGCTTGGGTTTCACTGTGTTGTGGAGGTTGTGATGAGACCTTTTGGGTGGATCGGTTGTCACTTTTTCGTTTATGGTGTGATACCTGTAATCATAGACGTAACTGGGAACATAATTGGGAGTGTGCTCTACGGAATGCAACAGGACTAAACACTGCCTCAGCTTTAGGTTTTTATGAGACACATGAGCAGAAAATCTTGGCTTATTATCGGTGGGAGGTACAGTGTATTTTGAAAAGGGTTAAAGGTTAAGAACTGATAAGAAAAAAAGGTCAAAGTAAAAACAGAAAAATGAGGTTTACTTTTGTTATATTGCTAGGTGTAGTAGTAGCTGAAGAATTAAAGGTAATACAGTTTAATCAACCTAGAGATAATGTATGAATAACACTTGCTAGACAGATTAATCAGTCGTCGCTTTGTCTCAGCATTGCCAGTATCGTCTCCTCAAGAATTCTGCAATCTTATTAATAATCGTGCCTTATGTATGCACAGTATGGTAAATATTAAATTGCCTAAAGGGTATACTGCCAGTCAGAGTGATGGCTACCGTCAATGCCTGTTAGTTCAATCTCTTAATATTCCTTTGTATTCTCCACCTGAGGAGTTAGAGCTTTTTGGAAGTGCAAATGCTAGCATGGCCAGCACTTCCAACAGTGGATGGTTTAGCTTTGATTATTCTAATCCTCAAAAGATGAATCCATATAAACAAACATGGGCTACTCTGGATTCAGCTTTTAAGCCAAACATAGTGTCTAAACAACTCTACAGCCATTTTAAAGGCTCTAGCATCATGACACCTAAGAAATTACCTACAGGAATATTTCTGGTTTGTGGAGATAGAGCCTGGAATGGAATACCAGCCCAACCTCAGGGTGGAACTTGTTATTTAGGCAAGTTATCACTATTTCACCCTAATATATTTGTGTTAATGCAATTAAGTCATAAGACAAGCAGGCAAAAGCGTAGCTTACACAATTTAGACTGTAGTCAAATAGGGGATCCATGGTTCTGGAATAGATTTAAACAAGTGATTGTTCCAGCTCTCCTACCATGGAGTGCTGCAAGCAAAGCAATGACTCTAGCAAAACAAATAGGGTGTTGGGCTAAGGGTGAATTAAATAGAACTTCACAGATATTAGATATGTTATCTTCAGATGTACAAAGTGTTAATCACGCTGTTCTACAAAATAGAGCTGCTATAGATTTCTCGTTATTGGCTCAAGGCCATGGATGTGAGGAGTTTAAAGGGATGTGTTGCATGAACCTGTCTAATCATTCTGTATCTATTCATGCTAAGTTGAAAGAGCTACGGCTAGGGCTTAACAGCCTTAAGGAAGAAGAAGGATTGGGTATTGATGAGTGCCTTAAAAGTTTAGGATTGGGACCATGGCTAAGAAACCTTGTAATATATGCTATAGGGATGTTAGGTGTACTCTTATTGCTTTTACTTATCTTACCTTGTTTCTGTAGCTGTATCCAAAAGATGGTTAGTAGGATGATAGAGAAAATGTGGCAAACTAACCTCCTTTCTTTTAAAGAAAAAAAAACGGGGGAAATGTCGGGAGTTTAGTTTAAGCATGGCTTAAAGAAAAAGGCCACGAAGCCATGCAATTGAGAGAAAAGTAACAGGTAGCTGTGAAGCAGTTTCAAAGCAGTTTCCAGCCTGACTTCTATAAACAATTAGTCTCTCTCAGGCATCCTTGCATAAACAATAAAGTTCTCAGGCAGTCTTCCCATAACAAAGGTAACATCCTCTCTGGGAAAAGATGGCACCCTGGGAACAGTTATGGAAGTTTTGAGAACCGTTCGTATCACAGTGAGAACACTGATTTTGTTTGATGTAAACAATCAACGGTATTGTAAAACAAAAGGAGTGGTTAGAGTTTTCTCTGTTAGCCTATCATAAAGCTGTATTTTGGAATATGCATGAAGTTAATTAACACTATTATTTAAGGTGACTGATCGATCAATAAAGTTGGAGTTCGATGCATTATAGGATGGTCGTTCTCCCCCTCACTTCAACAGATGTTGCAACTGCTTCCATGTCTTGTCTGAAGAATGAATATTTCTGAATATTGCCTTTAATCTCCCAGGTGAAAATTAAAATAACACAGTCATTAAGAAGAAAGGGTGTTGTGTGCTTGACACACCTTGGTGAATAAAACAGAAAATACAGGCAAAATAAATTACAAGCGTGTTTCTGCTGGCATTCATTGATGACGTTTAGAAGCTCCCAGTTCTTAATGCCTTGTGCTCAGGTATCAAAGGGAACTTTGCAGATGTTCTATCCCAATTACCTTTGGAGCAGCCACCCCACCCCAGGCTTTCAAAACTGAGGCACCAGGAACGTCCTTGGAGTAGAAAAGTTACAGGTTGAACTCAAGAGGTTGGATTTGGCCCCAGCTGCCAAAATTATGTGGCAACCCCCACCCCAGCACACTTCATGCATATCTTCAAATTCCTGCCTTGCTCAGGGATGGTACAACTGCCACTCACTTTTATTTCAGATGAAGGGGTCTCGGCGCTGTTTGCCCCCACGCTCATTTCAGAAGCCTGGATAAATCTTCCCCCACGTGGGAATCATTTTGAACATATTGAATAATGATTTTTCTGTGTCTCTGCCACTTTGATGTAGCCTCTGAGGAGGAAGAACTATCCTGGATAGACCATTTGGTCATGTTTTAACAATTTGAGGACCACTTCAAAATTCCTCAGTAAAATGTAAGGTAAAAAAAAAAATAAAAAAGAACACCAGAATTAAGTTCAGTTGATGAGGTCCCACCCCCCCAAATTATAATGTAGAAACTTTTTGAACATATACTTTAAATTCACAATTCGTTTCTAATCTTAAAGCTGTATTTTATCATTTGATTAATTGCTTAAAACTGTACACAAAGATAAAGGGAACTTTGAAATTCATACCTTGGAGTATTAACATGTACTCAGGACTAGATGTAAAATGTCAGAGAGAAGAAAGATCTAATGAACTCTTTATTGGTGAAATACAGTATTGCAGCTGCCCAGAATTTTAAAAGGTTTGTAGCCAGCTCCAAAGCCAAATAACTACAGAAGTTTACTTACAGTAGGACTCTCATTCAGCATTTCCAATCTCTTCTTCCAGGGTTCTTTTAACATTAATAAAATGTCCAGAGAAAAAAATAATAAAAGAAAAAAAGTGCAACCGCAGAAGAATTTTTCTGTCTAGAAAATTACACTACCATAAGTTTTCCTTTTCCCTGATGTCTTCTCTGCCATAATAATGGTTTCAGGATTTAAATCCTTTGCTGCTATTGTGACTTCAAAGCCTTAAAACTGCAATTGAATGAAGTAGTTCATCTGTCATTATTCAAATATGAAGCAATTATGATGAAATAAAGATAGAATTCCATTGAGAAATACCCCAATCAATTCTCACTTATATTTAACTAGAAACATAAAACGATGCTTAGAAGAGTAAGTTTAGGAAATAAAAACTCGGGATATAAAAAGTATGAATTACTGATCTATAACTTACTCATTTCTGAATAAGCTGTCTAAATATATTTCACAAATATTGACAAAAGTTTAAGCTTACGATGCAAAACTGTCTCTCAGCTGGTCTCAGAGAGTGAGCAGCTTTTCAGAAATATATTTGCACCAGCTTCAGGGCCCAGGGGTTCAGATGGGAACCCGCAGAGGTTTTGGGGGGTCCCTGGGCAGGTCAGCTCCCTGTGAAGTGTATTTTATACACACTTTTTATAGGAAATAACACACCTACCTCACCATGGCTTCATTATAACAGTGAACATGGCAGTGTGAGTGGTTGGACTCTAAGATCTTGGAGTTCTTTTAAAACCTCAGCAATTCTGTGACTCAGGGAAAGGTATTAAAATAAAATATTGATGTGGCTGCTTTGATGTTGACACATCCTGTCAGGCCCCTCTGTGGATTTAGCCCCAAAATGTTTCTTTTCACCTTTTTGATCCCAACCAAAGCCCATTCCTACCCCAAAGGCTGGAGTTTCACAGGGAATTCCCAGTGTACCCAGTTCTGTTTGGGAATATCTAACACAGGTTAAAAAGTTAATTATTTTGGTTTAGTATCTTCCATCCTTTCTTGCATCTTTTTTACTTCGTCTACCAATGTATAATAATTTGCTGGTAAAATGAAATCAAGGTGGGTTCTGTCACTGTCAGACAAGGAATTTTTGGGATTTATGCTCTTCAAAGGAGTCACATCCTCCCCACTCTCTGTAATGCCACAAGCTCAGATGAAAAAATTATTATTTCATGCCCTTTCCTTCCCTCAGACTATATTGTTCTTTTGGAAGACAAAGGCATCCTTTGATGCTTGTGAAGGGAGACTTTGCCTTGGCTTTGGTGTTCCCATGGCAGAACAGGGTTAAAAATGCACAGATGGATCCCATAGTATTTCTTCCTCATACTTTCAACAGTTGCAGTGAGCTTAAGAGTTCTGTGCATTTTTAAATGTTGTTTATGCTGCTGAAAAAGATCACACACAACCAGGGATCTGCATACTCACATTTGCCTTCATTTTGTAGCCATTTTCTCCCTCTACCTGGGTATCAGTTTTCTGTCATCTACAGATCCTCATGTCCTGCAGTTCAATTTGAAAAATGTAATTTCTTCAGACAATCCAAGAATGAAGTGTTATCACAATTAGAAAGCCGTGGTACTTAGTATTGAATTTTAAATCAGAGATGTAACTAGCAAGAAGCATTCGGGGTATACACAATTAATTATTTCACACATAATTATTCCTGATATTACTCTAACTGTGATAACTTAAAGCATTTGAAAAAGCAGACTGCAATATTCTCCTTCTTTTTTTTTTTTTTTTTCACAGAAGCTCTTTCCCTTGATATTCTTTTGCTAAATAATATGTAAAATACTGACACCTAATGTTAAGTTCCAGTATTATTCATTTTGCAAAACTTATACTTCAGGTAGGGAAAGACCATGTGAAACTGGTGCTTATGCTGCAATTTTGTTTCAGTAAAATGAGTAAACTGCAATATAGACTTCCCTCACTTTTTGGAAATAATTTTCTGAATTTATTTATATATATATATATGCCTATAAATGCAAGGAGCTTTCAGTTTTATTATCACAAGTCACAAGTAAAAAAGAGATAATAATTCAAAATAGTTGAAATAAGTGAGTTTTGATGCACTGTATTTAATCAAATCTATCAAATGGAACACAAATACATATCTGTAAAGTCAATATTTGTACCTGTAGCCTGAAATCATACTAAAAGACAAAATGTTATCAAATATTTTTTTATTAATCTGTTAGTCTTTGAAAACTGAACTGCATATATTCAGTACTTACCTACTATGTGATTCACTTTCCTCTGAAACACAAGAAGTTATTTTCACAGTGTGAATCAAAGGCAGATCTCAAACTTCTCAAAAATCAGTTTATCTCCCCAGAACTGCCAAGACAGCTTGTCCAGACCTGAGGTCTAGATGCTGTTTAGAAAGAGATTTGGGGATTCTTAGTCCACTGGGGTTTGAGATGATATTAGAATAAGGTATTTTACAATATTATCTACATCCATATCTGAATTTAATTTGCCTAACTTTATAGGGAAGATGGAAGAGTGAGCTGGCATTTGCACACAAGTGCTGCAAAGGCACTGACACTGAGTTCAACCCCTTTTCAACACTGTGGACCTGCACATTTTTATATTCAGTGCTTTTTACATCAACTGTCACTTTATGGAAAATGGCCCTTCTCTGAGATCAGTTAAAGTAGCTGAGCTGCAGGTGCAGGACAAAAATAACCCCACAAAAACACAAATACCTGGCCTGCAGCATGATCCAGCTCAGCTGAACTGAGGGGAAATTACGTCAGTGCAATCAAAACCTCTTGAGTGAGACAAAGCTTTCCAACTGATTAAAACTCCTGTGCTATTCTTTATAACAATATTCTGGTTAAAGGAGCTCTTCTTTCTCTTCACAAGCACTAAAAATACCAACAAATGCTTTCCCCTGCTTTCTTTCAGCTTTCCCCTGCATATTACAACCACTAAAATAGGCATCAGTGCAGCAAGGGGTTTAGCACTACACATCTTTGGGGAATTTCAGAGAACAGGTTGGTGCTGTGAAGGCCCTTGGGTTTCCTTATGTTGCAGGAGATGCTCTAAGGGTGTGAAAGTTTCAACCAGCAAAAGTAACTGTGAGCAAAACTTAGTTTCTCTAGAGACTAGAGATCTAGAGAACACCTCACTCTCCCCTGAATCCTTCACTTCACTTGGTAAGTAGAATACTTACCAAGTGAATTACCAAGTAGAATTCACCAAGAATTACCAAGTAGAATTCTCTGGAGATTTTTGAATTACCAAGTCAAATTCTTTAGAGACTAGAGATCTAGAGAACACCTTACTGTCCCCAGAATCCTTCCTAACTCTTGAAGTAGAATAAAAAGTACCACAGAATGAGAGCAGTTTGGGTTGGAATGGACCTTTTAAAGGGTCCCCTTGCCATGGCAGGGACACCCAGAGCAGGCTGCTCAGAGCCCCGTCCAGCCTGGCCTTGAATGTTTCCAGGGATGCACCCACCACCTCTCTGTTCCAGTGTAAAAAAATGCTTTCTTATCTCTATCCTTAATCCACCCTCCTCCAGTTTAAAACCACCCCCATTGTTCTACCACACCAGTTTGTCCCTGTCTTTATTATGGGCTCCCTTCACATATTCAAAGCACTACTGGATGTAATTTTGTGAGTGTTTCATACCAAAACTGAGACACATTGAACATCATCAGAGAGGAAGTTTCAGCTGATTCTTGGAAAACGCCGCGTGAATAGCTGCAGACTTTAGGGCTTAATTGCCAATTATGCCTAGGTGTTATTTATGCCTTAAAACAACTTTGGATAAAGAGTTGCTGAAATGTAAGCAGTTTCTCTACGCTGCTCTTGCCTGCCTGGTGCAAATCTCTGTAAAAATTCGGGCCACACGGTGAGCTAACAATGAGATGTTTTGCTGCTGCTTAAAGAGCTCAGGGTTCATTTTGCCTAATCCCAACTAAGCCTCACTAAAGCTGCAGGGAGTGCTCCTACAGCCCTTCACGCTGCCTTACACGGGTCTACAACTCCACTCAGCTTCCTCCAGCTCCTCCTCTCCAACAGGACTACCTAGAAAAGATAAAATGCTTTGTTTTGGACAACTGTATCACACCAAAGAAGGTATCTGCAATGGAAATTCGTTCTTCAATTAAATCATTCATTAAAGCAAAATTTCAAAATATTTGGCCCTTTGAAAAACTCGGTGTGCAGCAGTCAGGAGTTTTGAAACAATTGTTCAACTTTTACTTTACAAATATACCCTGTGCTTTAAATAGAATTACTAAATTAAAAATGTAAATTGGACTGTATCTTTTAACAGTTGGTGATTTGTCTATTTTCCACATTTTATTATGCATAATTTTTATAATAAAGAAGGGATTTTTTTTTTCATCCCTGTTCTAGTTGATAGCAATTTTTCCATGCTTCTCAAGGCTAATGTAATAAAACTACATAAAATGTTTAAGAAGAGCCCCATTAAAATATACAAAGCATACTAATTCATGAAGTCAAAGTCAAAGCAGAGTGGAAATATAAGCTTTAATAAAACTATGTCTGTTGTAAATAACTATTCAAGCACAGTCATTTTTTTGCAAATTGCATGGGATATAGCTCGGTCTACTCGAAGCAAAGAATCACTCAGCAGGATAAATGCATCTTAGTCAGAAATAGATTAAAAGGTACAGCTGAGCCATCAATAAGAACCAGATAGCACAGTATTATTTGCTGTTTGTTTTGAAGATGTAATTGCAGATCCCAGGATTTCAATAAATCTGTGCACATCAAGGAAGGAATTGTAGAGAGGAACTGGGGCAATGCGAAGAGCATTTGGTTCCCGCATGTCACACTGCAAAACAGAGAGGGAACATTCAGTAAATTCAGGTCACTTCTTGTCTATCTGTCAGGCTCTATTTTTTAAATGCCACAACTTGTCTTCAAGGAAGAGTGACTGGACTGACAAGGAAGCACATGTAAAACCTTTGGGATGCTCAAGGAGCTACAGTGAGGAGCATGATTGTGAAAAATTTAGTAAGAAGAGTAGTTTAGCCTAAAAAATTATGCACAGCTCAGGATGGGCAGGACTTCAGCAGTGCCATTGAGGGCTCCAAACCAACTATGTAGCCCCAAAATTCACTTTAATGCCTGTAGCAACTCAGAGTTGAAGAGGCACAGAGGTGACAAAAAAAAGAGCACAAAACCCCCCATTCCAGTATGTGAGTGTCTTGTTCTAAAGATACAGGTAATGGTGAGGCATTGCAGTACTTTTCTTCCCCTCACTGTGATTTGAACTTGTTCCTGAATATAATAATCTCTTATATTTGAAAAATATCACTGCATTGCAAAGACAAGCCAACAGTGTGAGGCCCCATGCCCTGCTAAAAGCAGGAGTTCCTGGAATTCCCTGGCAGCACCAAGGCAGCAGCATACATAACCTAAAAGAGGTGCCCTTGGGGAGACAGGTGACCAGCAGAAATAAAACTGATATCTCATTTATATGGCATTATGCTATCAACCTCACCTCCCAGCACATCTAAATCACCCAATGTACGGCCTTAAATTTCACTTTTATTCTTTTGGAGCAGTGCTCAATGGTAACTGCGCCATTACAAGGAGGTGGCTCCTTTTTCTGAGTGCTAAAACACATCTCACAGGGAAATGGCAGCTTTTCCATTGCTCCATCTCTATGTCTCACAAAGATCAAGAAGGGGACTGATGTAAGTTCAGAGTTCCTTGTCATGTAAATCTGTAGTTGTGCCTCCCATCCTAATGCACCCAAGATACAGCTCTAACTCCAGCAGTGACTCCAGAACTACTGGAAATAGGTCAATAGTGAAAGGGCAATACAGCAACAAATAATACAACAAATAATTTATAAAATAACTCTATGTATTGACTGCTTGCACAAGTAAAAATTGAAATTGTAAGAAATCATCATCAGTCCTAGTGGGTTTTTGCCTTATATGACACTACATTTGAATAAAAGCAAATTAATAGTTTGTTACTTGTAAAGAAGATGAAGTTTGATTTACTTACAGCCACTCCTCTCTTCTCCAGCTCGTTAAACACAGATTTGATTGGAAGGGAAAACGATAGAGTGAGCTGGCATCCTCTCTCCTCAATCTGAGATGGTGTGATTATTCTTACAAAGGGCTTCTCTGGATTTGTTTTGTCCTCACTGTAGTAATGCTTTATCAGGTATTCCAGGTAACCAGTGAGTAGAACAGATTTCCTCCTCAATGCTTTCATTGTAGTTTGGCTAAAAACCTGTGATGATTTGGAATCATTAGAATGAGAATGTGTTGCTGTAGAAAATGAAAAGGAAATAAAGATTTCTCTATACATTATCATTGGAATCAAGTGGTAACGCCAGAGAGACATTTCACATAAACATGGCAGCACTGGTCTTTGGAAAACACAGGATATGTTATGCTTTAGATAATGACAGATATTTGTACCTACTGTTTAGAAGTTTCATAAGCATCTGTGTCAGCAGAAATAACCTGCACACAAAGCCAGTTTGCTCAGAGAGCATTCCTCTGAATGTCTAAAGAGAATCTATAAATCCTCTATAGGTGCAACAGTGCAGAAGGAAACTCAAAATCACATGAAAGTCTTCCCTGGCCTGTGCCTTTAATACCCACCTTCCCTCTCTCTACAGCTCCCTGAAAGGAGGGTGTAGCCATGTGGGGTTTGGTCTCCTCTCCCAGGAAACAACTGATAGGAAATGAGGGAGCAGCCTCAAGTGGCACCAGGAGAGGCTTAGTTTGGATATTAGGAAGAATTTCTTAACCAAAAGGTTGGTCAAGCCCTGGAACAGGCTGTCCATGGTAGGAATCACTGTCCCTGGAAGTGTTCCAAACCACGTAGGTGTGGCACTTGAGGACCTGGTTTGGTGGTGAGGCTGGCAGCGCTGCTTTAATGGTTGTACACAATGATCTTGGAGGTCTTTTCCAAACTGAATTATTCTAATTACAAAATTCAAGAGCCAAGACTGAAGCATCATGACTGGTGTAGAAATTCTTGTCTGTGAAAGCACAAAATGTGTACTAAAATTGACTTCATATACATGTATACAAAAATTGACTTTTGAGTTTAAGTCCTGTGCAGGCTCGCTCTCTCTAGTCCACATGAAGGAAAAAAAACAAAAACCCAAATTCACTGAATTATTTTTCAATAGCTCTGTGCTCCTGCACAGCTACAAGAGCCAGTGAGTTTCAGGCCCTCAAAATATCATGAGATATGCAAAAAATGACTGCTTGAAAATGACAGTGCTGTTTGGCCACACAAACAAGACCAATGTGTTAGAGGAGTTTGGGAGCAGAAGGTGAGACAGCTTCTGCTTTTGCACTGGAAAGGCTTCATCACAGGGAATGATGGAAATGCAACCCCAGAAACAATTTAGCCCTGCCTTCCTCAAACCTCCCTTTCCTTCTCCCCACAGAATTAGCTGCAGGGGAAAATGACAAGGATACAAACATGAAAGTCCCCAACAGCCACTTCAAATCACATCCTGGCACACCAGTGCTTGTGGACAGCTCTCTGTCCACTGACTGCAGCTGCAAATCAGAGGCAAGGCAGTGCCCTGGATGAAAATCCATGATCTTCACTCTCAAGAAATCACTGTTCCACACTAGAGAAGTAACAATTTTAAGATTACTTTTATCATGACCTGGAAAAGCATAAAGAGAGGAACCTGATGAATCCTACTCAAAGTACACCAAATTCCAGCAACACCTGGAAATCATTGTTTTGTAGAACATCCCAAATCCCACTCCCTGATGCTATCACAGCCACTAGATGCTGCACAAAACCAAGAACCCCTGCATTTTGTGCTCGTGAAATGGTATGTGGATGCTGTAAGACAGACTTTGCAAGGGAATAAATGTGACAGGGACCAGAGCCACCAGCAGCCAGCAGGTCAACAGAAATCTAGAGGTGCTTCCCTGTCCACCCAGGCAGGCAGAGCAGACACAGGACTGTTCAGTGCATCACTAGAGGGAAAACAGACCTGCCTCCTGTTCCTCCAGCATTTGCAGGAGTATGAGGGATGGATCTCCTTAGGCTGCATGCAAAAATCTGCTTCCACAGGGTTTATGCAAGGAATACTTGGTCTCCTGGGTGTAATTTTTTGAAAAAGGTCTTTAAAATGTGTCTGTAGAGCGCTCCCCTTTTTTCCATAAAAGGCAGCAGCCAGTGCCATAACAGTCACTTTAAGCATTATTGAGGAATAACATCCATTAACACTTGCAGTTTTCATTGTTTCCATTGGAAACACTGCCTTCTGCTTAATGTGTCCCAGTGAAGGTGGCATGCAATTTCACTAGCCATCTCTTGCCAGACATGAAAACTACTTTGTTTCCCACTGTATTAGAGCAATTAGCACTGGGAAATCCTGGCTGTGCCAAAAGGTAATGTGGGCAGGGGAAGGGGAGGCAGTGGAAACTGCTCAGCCCTCATTGTTCCAGGCTCCCTGCAGTGGGCTAAATGACACCAGCCCACACAAACCCGAGCACTCACAATCTGGGTCATGGCAGAACAGCTTTCAGCTTCTCTCCAAGGTCACATAAAGTTTAAAACAATATAGTGGATGTTTAAGGACTAAAAACAAAAAAAAAAAAAAAAAATTGTCAGGCGGAACAAGAAGCATGGCTGTGCCCTTTGCAGTCCTTCAGTGTTGCATGTATGATGGAGGGATCATAACTGGCAATTTTCTGACTTTGTTTGCTTAAGATACTGTTTTTTCAGTAAATACAGAAGAGGGATATGGACCCTGCTCTTTGTTCCAGCATCAGCTCAGCCATTCCACTAGAATTAATGGAATGCTAACCAGAAATAAATTTCTGCCATTTGTGCTGGTGGCAAAACCTTGCTACCCAAGGCTGCCTTGAAAACCAGCTTAAGGAGGATTTTATAGTAGAATATATTGCATACAGCAGGTAAATCTCAGTAACACCTTTTTGAGCCACAGAGACTGAGAGTCCTGATTTTAGAGGTTAACCATACTTCAAGGAAATGCTGAAACATCTCAAAGTGAATCACAAGTGTTTGGGGAACAGCTCCATGCCCTCAAACAGGGGTGGGCTGTGCTCTCCAAAGCAGATCAGAGGGTTTCAGCACATGGATCACACCTTCAGAGGAGGAATTAGCTCTGTATGGCAGCACTGCCCTTCCCACAGCCACAGGGTCAGTGATTCACACAGAGATAGGTCAGAGATGGGGCTCTGCTCCTTTGACCACCAGAAAACTAATGATTCAATGAAAGAAAAGACAGCTTGGAGCTATGCCACACTCATGGATTCCCCTTTTAGGAAACATTTGCTGATAGTTTCTGTCTCTTCTGCTTGTAACCAAAGGCAGAACAGGTTCCTTGAGCCACTGGATCAGCTGATCAAGGACAGGCAGGACACCTAATTTTCTTTCATAAAGGATATAAGTCTGGTTTACTGGTGGAAAATATGAAGCAGCAGCTCTGAGTGCATCTTTTCAGACTTACATGATTCCTTTGCAGGAAGATGCTGAGCACAATCCTTCCCATGAGTAGTACTGAGACAAGGCACTGTTGGACTTGGTGACCTCAGAGATCTCTCCCAACTTTAATTATTCTGTGATTTTGAGCCCTGAATATTTCTATGGGATAAAGGTGCTGGTTGTACTGATCTCCCAAAAGCAAAGACAAACACATTTCCAGAGTTCAGGTTTGGAGGTGCAAACCTCAAATACTGTTGGTTCAACTCCAGCAGAGTTTGTGAGAGACATGGGGAGATGAGCATATTCATTAAAGACCTTGGTCTCTCAGGGCTGTGGGGTTATTTTGTTTGCTTTTCATTAGTTCTCCCCTTCCATGTTCAAATATTTCACAGTTTTCTTAAAAGGGAGACAGCAATAACACACGTAGCATTCATTAAACATTTTTATACTCTTAAATTCAGGCTCAAAGTAAAGCAATTACTTACCTCTAAACTGGCATGCAGAGCACAGACCAGTAAAATTGGAGGATTTGATAACCGGAATCCATTAATTCCTTCACTTAGTTGTAATTCTGGAAAATGAATAACTTATATTAGTGTTTTTGATTTCTTCATTTTAATGGATTGGACCTTATCTTGAAGTCTGTCCTCACACAGTAAAATATTTCCCTAATGTGGCCCATAGGAATCGGTCATTAAAAGGAAATAGTAATCTATTCCCAGCTAATACTTTCAACTTCGAGAGAAGCCCAATTTTATCCAGCAGAAGACCTCATTAGCAGCTTCATGGGAACCAGAGGACTGCAATTAATTTGTTTAAATGGTGTGTGCTAAAACCACCTTTACACTTGAATGTCTTTTAAGGCTGGCACGAGGCAGAGGAATTCCAAGTCAGCAGAGGCGCGCTCACACGGAGCAAGGAATCACGTTCCTTCACTTTATTGAGCTGATGAGACACATGGGAGGCTGCATATGCAGCTAAGTGTAGCTTCAGGCCAAGGAGAGGAGCTGCCTAGACTTTGGGCTGTGAAATTTCACAAAATCTATTTAATAAATCTACAAAAGCCTCGCTGTAAGTTCTGTGTCACCGTTGATATTTCATGCTCCAGCACTGGAGCGGGAGGGCGCGGCGGAGGAAACGCTTTTCACGCACAGCAGACTGGCTAATTTTATAATGCCCAACTTCTCCCCTGTAAACTGCTCATGGAAATGAATAAACAATGTTTTTTTCTTCTTCTAGCAGTATTTCAAGGCAATTTGTGTCTCCTGCTGGCTTTCCATAGTGCCACTCTCTTGCATTTGGTCTGAAAACAAAGAGCAGACTGAGGCTATTAGAGAGGTGCTCTCCAGCCAAAGCCACATCAACAGGCGCTGCCACAGAAAATTAAAAATATATTAAAAACAAAACAACCAATCAAACCAAAGAGCTCCTTTCTCATCCTGATCCCTCAGGATATTCTCTCTGCCATAGCTTAAACTGGAGCTGAATAGTCTAGCTGCCAGATTTGGAGAGGAGTTCTCATTTTGTTTTGGGACAGTAAACAATATTTCAGAGCAGGTTTGTCTTACAACCCATCCCTCCCTAGTGCAGGAAATTTGGAGATGCTGAAACATTAGTGGGATTTCATGACTTTTGCCAGATTGCCTTACCTGAATTTTTATAATTTCTCATTAATTCCTGTAGAACTAATCCTGAAGAAAAATATTACCCCAGTGACTGATAGCAGATCCTCATTCCTCAGAGACTTATGAATTTAATTCACTGAGATACTTTGAAAGTTTTATCCATATTCTATATCTGCTTTTTGAAGGTATTTCAGCAAAATTTCTAGGAGCAGACAGTCAAACCCTTATGCCCACACACAAATTTTTTCCAACATTTATTTTGTTAACTCCACTGCCTTACATATTGAGGATGAGGAAATGCAAAGTTCTGTGCTTTCTCCTCAAACTGCTACAGAAGTGAAGCTAGTTATATATAAATAAATCAAATGAGGTAAAATTGAGAGTGTATAAATACATACTGTTTTCCATGAGGAATCTTGTTTTGAATTCATGGCCCCACCAGCCAATTAGCCTAAGATTTTTAAAGAAAATAAATTAATAGACATCTTAATATCTTTCAATTTAGCTTTGAGTATTAAGAATTATATAAGATTGAGCAATATATACATTTCCAATAATACATTTTATTTCTAACAATAGCATAAAAATGAAATAAATTCTATGAAGAGTTAGCACTAAAAACTTAACATTGCCATTTGAAAATTTCTCTTTTACTGCAAATAATAAAACACATCACATCTTTCAATTAACTATTGATTTTAACAATACCCATTTTCTCTGAATTCACTTCACAAAACAAAAAATAGTACAGAAATATTTCTAGTGGTTCCAAGGCATTAAATTCAAAACAAATTCAAAACATTCTCCCCTGCTCTTAAACTTTAATGAATATTGAAAGCTAAAATGAGCTATAAAATCTGACTTAGTTTCACCAAGAATAGGACTTTTTGATGAGCAACAAACAAACAAGATCTTGGAAGGAGGATTGTGTGGGCCTTGCCATGTCCTTACTGTGAGATCAGTGTGAATTCTGCATACACTTTTGTTTTCCTGAACTAAACTTATTCTTCAAAAAACTTTCTTTAAAATAAAACTCAAAGCAATTTAATGCTATATTCCCTTTTGTAAGATCATCTCCTGAAAAAAAATCCATACAATTATTTAAAAAATAATATGTTTTATCTTGGACATTAAAATGAAATTACATTATTAACTCATGTTTAATGGAAAATATCTTTGAGGGCGTTGCTACAAGCAGTTTTCTAAAGCAGCTGGATGCACTGGATCACCTGCTGCCAGGGCACTGCAGATAAAGCCAATATTGCAAAATCAGGGACTTTTTCCCCCACCTCCCTTGGGTTCTCCACTTCTTACCTCAGTACACAGAGATATCAGTGATTAATAATGCCAGTCCTACTTGAGATTCCCCTGTATCAATGCTTTTACAATAGCAAGAAGTCCCCATCACAGACTCCTTCATGAACTTCTCAGCTCTCCTGACCTGGACATGTTGGACACCATTTCTGCCAAGGTTTTGCTCATTTTTCCCTGTACCAGATAGTAAAATTTTAGGAACAAAGCCTGGCAAAACTTGTAATGATAAATAAGTCTATATGTAAAGGTCACAGTAGATCAGCCTTCCTGGAAGCAAACAGGGAAAGGGAAGTCATGGCCCCTCCCTAAAGGAGCATTTTGCAGTTTGCCTAAGAGAGCTGAGCTCTGCAGAATTAAGAACACATTTGAGTTAGAAACTTGTTATATGAATACTGCAGAGTGTAAAATAAAGTAGTTCGTATTTCTGTATAACAACACAGGTTTTATGTTTACTTCTGGGAGCTGCATCTAAACAGAGGCTCCACAGAAAAGGATGTTTTTTTCTTTATTGCTGCATGATGTTTTTATTATTCTGAGACCCATGAAAATTAATAGTGCAATATACATCCATTTTAAATGAGATATTACATTGCCAAAATGAATACACCCCAAAAAAAATACAACAGAGCCTCTGCCCAAGTGACTGTGTTACTGATGCTTTGAATCATAAAAGATGTTTCAGTTATTTTATAGGAACTCTATAATACATAGATAACATTGTACTGAAAACCCTGAATATTGCATGTTCCTGCAACAATCTGCTGATATCAATGTCTACACACATTTTATGAATTTCAAAGGTTTGAAGCAGAAAATAAATTCAAAAGGAAATAAAACATCTGGACAAATAGTCTGTGAGAAGGAGAAAACAATATTATGTTCTACTTGGACCACATCCAGACAGGAAAGACAAAATACAGATCAATCAGACCATTATCCAGATCAGGGCTGATGAAAAGCCCCCTGGTTGCACTTCAAATGCTCAAAACTCACTAATTCTGAAGTTGGCTTCAACCCAGATCTCAGCTGCAGCACCACGAAGGCAACTTGGAAAGTGAAATTTCAAAACTTTTCCAAAATGACAGAATGAAGGATTTTTTTTAAAAAGACAGTTTTAGCTGTCTTGCCCTTTCCTACCATAATCTGACAATTTGCTTTTCCTCTTTTTTATTTTTTCTCTTTTGGCTGTTCTAGAACTTCAGAGGTGTCACTGCAGGATGTGCACTTTGAGGCAGCTCTGGTCCTACACTCTCATTGATCTAATGGTCCATATGGATGTCATGTTATTTGACATTTAAGTTGACAGGCTTCAAAGCGTGGAAATTAACAAAATCTTCACAAATTATAGCGATTTGCTGTTTACAATTTTCTGTGAAAATTTTGAAATGAAGGTTGCCACCGCTATGCCAAATTTCAACCTGTTGTGATGGGAGAGAGCTAAGGTGTTAAACCCCAAACATAACACTTTATAAATGCTCACTAAAAATAATAGGCAATAAAACTGCACATTAACTTGCTGCAGTAAAATTTCTTATTAAAGAGTTGTTACTCTGCATGCAAAGTGGGCATTTTGAACTGCAGTCGTCATTTCAACTGTTCCTGCCTCAAAAACAAAGGCACCAAGATCGAAATAGATTCTGAATTCCAAACCATAACTTTTGGCAAAATAAATAAAGTGGAAGGATCTGAAAAGCAATATATGATGTGCTTGTGATTAAAAACACCTTAAACATGTTAGCAATGGGACTGTCAAGTTACATGATTCCCATGGCAGATAAAATCCATTGTGGGAAGTGTGTTAAAATCAGCTTCTAAGGAGATAAAGGTCTCATTTAGCAAATGTTCCACTACAAATTAAAAAATGTAAATTTATCCAAACTGAGCCCTTGTTTAACACATCACTAATCAAAATTGTTATCTCAGTGATAGATAGGTTTTGGTTGCAGCACCCTGCTGCCAGTCCCAGATAGCCCCAGCAGCCTCCCAAGGCTGGTCGGCAGAGATGTTCCTGGAACCCCTCCACAGAGAACATTTCTCCACCCTGGAGCAAAAGCATATTTTAAATACATTGAAAAATCATGTCTAAAAAGAGAGTAAATCAGTGCCAAACTAGCTGTGTCTTTTTCTGCAAGGTGAACATGTTCTTACAAGCCCACTTCTGTTAGAAAATAACCTTTTAAATGGATTGTTCCATTCTGTGCCTCAAATAAAACCATTGCCATCAGAGAATGTCTTGGCATTCTCAGAGAAGGCACCTTAAAAAGCATCTCTTTCCAATCCCTGCCATGGAGAGGGACACCTTCCACTGGACCTGGTTGCTGAAGGACCCATCCAACCTTGTCTAGGTCCTCACAGCTTGATAACACTGAGACCTTCCCAGGGAATTCTGCCACTCCCAGTCTTTCCACAGAATTTTTACATGTGCCACATAATGTTTAAATATTGCTGAAAGATTTTCAAATACCTTTTTTTTTTTTTTTTAACTCCAAAATGTTCTCTTCTTTTACAAATCAATGAACAAAGGTTTGCTAGGCCGGAAAATTACGACAGAAAGGAACAGTATCCTCTTATTTAGTCATATTCTCTTTAAGGACATTTACAGAATGGAAAAATCCCTCCAATAAGTATTTTTATTTAGCTCATTTTCCTCCTTCATATCTGTCTGCATTAGACTGAAGCACTGGTTGTTCATAACTTGAGTCATCTCATTTGTAGTTGTATTAATGATGCAGGCGTGTAGGATATAATGATGTATGTGCAGTGTAAACATCAAAGAAGATCCAGTTAAAGAACACAGAAAAAATACAAAAAAAAATTCCTCTGACCTTTGCTTTGGCATTACAGATGATCATGCTACTCATTTATAATTTACAGCCTGGAGCAACACGGGTCTCATTTCCCTTCTCAGCAAGAAAAAGAGACAGAAACTCTTGAGTAGTGATACAGAAAACAGGGAAATGCCATTAATGTGGCCCAGCTTTTACAGTCCAGGGCAATGTGTTGAAGTATCCTGTCATTATATTGTGCGAGATAATCATTTCACTTCCAGAGGAAGGCAAGTTGAAAAGCTAGAGGAATACAGTGTGAAATTTGTAATACTTGATTTTACATCTTCCAGCTTCCCTGGGCATGGAGCAGTTTGTTTCCTCTCCCTTATCAGGTCACAAAGTGAGCTGGAAATTTCAAAGCCATTATTTAGATTATATTAGGAGCATATACCAGCAAAGCATGCTATGTTTATGAAAGGATGGATTCAGCCAAATCATAAACAGGCAGTTTGGGGCCAGGCTGTGTCCACAAAGGAGCTGATGTAACTGCTGGGTGGCAGCTGAGCTCTTCATTCACACATTGCTTTAATTTTGCAAAAGCATCCAGGTGTTGGCAAAGATTTGTTTGCTTTTTTCATGCTACTGTTCCAGCCATGAGAAAGAATCAGCTCTGAGGAGTTAATGAGACTTGTCACTGCTCCCAAAGTTCATTACACAGAGCCAGGCAGATCTTATGCCATATCTGCAAAGGCTGGGAAAAAATGAAAGGGGCAAAAACAATCATTAAGTTCAGTTTCTTGCAGTCCTGTATGTTCATGGCACAGCTGCTGGTTGAGGAGCACATCCATGTCTCAAAACACCCTGAAAACCTAAGATGGGCAAGCAACAGACACTGTGACACACGTTTAGAGGAAAGAGGTTAATTGTGACTTAAATATCGCTCTCTTAGCAGGAAATATGTGACAAAAACAACCATGAGGCCCTAGAAATTAAAATGCAAAAGGACATAGAGAGCCTGGAGGCTGGAGCCAGCCTGGAGCCTGGAACAATCCACATCTGACCATGCTGGACCATCATCCTTCTGCCCAGGAACACATGGTGGTACCACACTCAAAGCCCAAGCTTTCATATTTCAAATTCCAGGATTAAAAAACCCAAACCAAACCAAATAAATGAAATCCCAAATAGTGCAATCAGCTCCTCAACCTCCAAAACATTTCTAAACATGCTTTACATCCATATATGAATCTCCAACTCAACTGAAAGGTTATTTCCATATTCTGAGGAACATTCCTCCAGTTTCCCTGGCTCCATGTAATGCAATACAGATAGAAAATGTACCCAGGGCTCAGGATCTCAGCAGGAGCATCTCTTAATTCTGCTGCACTCAAAGGTCAAACCAGAAAACCAAACTCACAGAAACAGTTCTCTCACCCCCTCAAATCTACCTTGCTGTCACCCAGATCTGCAAACTGAAGAACCCCTGAGCACAGACCTGGTCCCCAGGCTCAACAGCTGGGCTCAACTCTTTGCATTCTACTCTGCATTAATTTTACTGCAGCTTTCTAATTGCATTTTTTATATGTTTTAATTTAATTTCTATGGCATTAATTTTATTGCAAGCACACGAGCATGATTGTGTTTCTTTGGATTCAATGCCAAAACTCAGAATAAATAGAATGACACATACACACACCAACTAAGAAAACAGAAAAACCTGCTCGTTGCTGTACATGGCATTTTTTTGGCTCACTGGCTGGAGTTTGAGAAGGAGTTTCAATTTTCTTTGCTATCACAGACTTGTCTGATCACTGATGAGTCATTTGGTCTCCATGCCTCAAGCCCTCATCTCCAGGAATTCTGCTCAGGACTGCTCTAACTCTGAAGTGAGGGATGAGAATGTATTTGTTAAAATGTACTCACATATTTAACAATGAGGACCATGCAAGGATGAAGGAAAAGATTTATGTGGAGCATCTTATGCAGGATTTTTTAATATGCAGATAAGAAAAGGGCATTTGGAGGTAAAGCTGATGTCACTTGGTTTTTTCCCCCTCCTGTCAACCTTTCCCCAAATTATCACCTCACCCTCCAAAGTTGTTGCCAATTTAGGTTTCTATTCATTTCAGAATTGAATCTTTTTCTTTATCTAGATCACTTAACTGGCCTTTCTGATAAGGTTTAAAAAAAAATTTAAAAATCAATATTTCTGTTGCTTAATTCCACATGGTATTTTACATCTCTGCTGAAACAAAACAAACCCAAGTGGATGGACAATGTTATTCCATTCCACCCCACCCTCTCCATAGTGAGCACCCCAGCAGAGTCCTGCTCTCACCCAGAGCTTCCCTGCTGACAGCTCACTGAGAGGGAGAAAAGACATTTCAAATGATGTTTGAGATGATGAGGGGTCTGTTTAATCAAAACAAAGAATAATGGGAAAATAACTCCTGCTTTCACCACTGAAATCAAGAATTCAACAATTTTAACCCCCTTGTGTGGGTGAAAATCTTCCCATACTGAGAAGCTGTCAGTTCTGGAGTATCCCCACACTATATATCTATAAGGGCTAGGATTTGCACGGGGGATTAAGGGACTTATAGCAGCTACCCTGTTAGACTTCAGCAATATTTCCAACCTAACTCTCACAGTCTCCTTCAGAAAACCTTGCCAAGATTGCCAGAAGCTATATTTAAAGCCTGTTTTTTTTTTTTCTTCCTTTATATCTTTTTAGCTATCCTTTATCCCAAATGGTAAGCTTGGACTTGTTTCATTATTCTCTTCTGTGCAGTGCCTGTTAATTTTAAGTAGGATCTGTTGTTAGGATTTGAAAAGCTTTTGAAGCCCAGGTAATTATTAGCCTCAGACTTCTGTAGTTTAGGACTTGCTCACACTCTGCTGCTTTCCTTACCCTTTTCAACTCATTACAAATGTTTCCTAATTATTAAGCATATGTGACTTGTGAGCGGCGCCATATATTATTAATGGCCCAGTCTCTTAGAACTCAGTGGAAAAAATCAAAACTCCTTATGAAAAGTTGCTTCTGTGAAAGTAGTAACTTTTCATATTTAATATCAATGAGGCTTTACTTTGTCAAAGGACCAAAGTAATGTAATTGTATTAGAGGCTAATAGCATGACATTTTTCTTCTGTTAAGAGGCTTGCACTTTCAGTACCATCTAAAGGGAGACAATTTTTCTCCTCTATTTTGAGGCTTGTCTTGCTTAAAAAATAGCCAAACTCACTTTCTGCCTAGCGGCAAGTTTTAACAGCAAAGACCCAAATCCAGAAAAAAGAGTCTCATAATTTAAACAATGACACTTAACTATGCAACTGCAATGGATGGAATTAAGAAACTTTTAGATTTGAGTGATCACCCTCTTTCCAAAAGTAGCTGGGCAGCTCTCGGCTCCCTGAGCTTTGCTGTTCTTTGAGGTGAGTGATTTAACAAAACTGTTGCCACAATCAGGGAGGCTCTTGGGTGAAAAACCTGGGCTGTTTGGTCAGTGGAGTACAAGGTGATTTGCAGCTCGTGGCTACTGGGAGACAGAGGGTGCACACACTCTTCCTGAATTGATTTTTACCTTGTTAGTGTTTTAGGCTGGACGCGAGTGGGAATACACCAATTTCAACACATCCATCCATATCACCCCTCCAGGTCAAAACAAAAGGAGATTGAGTTCAGTCTTGTAGCAGGAAACAAGTTGCTGTGGCCAGGGCATGAGGAAGAGGAATGGCTGCAGTGCTGCCAATCCAATCAGGGCCCTTTGCAGCCTCACAGAGCTCCCCACCAAACCTCGGAGGCGCTTGCGATAAGGGACAATAATTTCATTCGCCATGATTAGGCAAAAGAAAGGTATGATCCAACAGCAGACAAAATGGGGGCCTAAATTAAATCCCAGGAGAAGATTTCACAAAAAACAAACCCCCTAAGGCTAATGAAGTTGAATTAAAAACTGTTAAATCAGCTTACGAACAACTATTATCACAAAGTGCTCATATAACACTTTCACTGGCCAAATATCAGATATATGAAAAGGGGGAATACAGCCAACAGTATGTTCACACATTTAGTAAGGGGAAATTTAATATTCTGCCTAACACCAGAAATTAAAAATCAAGCAGGGAGCCAATTTACTCATGGAGATATTAATAAAGTTCTCAGTGATTTTTATAAAGTACTGAATAGCTCTCAATTATTTTATGGTGGTAAAAAAAGCATGTTATATTCTTTAGGAATTCCATACATCTTTTTCTAGGCTGTTTCAAACAGATTAAATTAAACAAGTGAAAGCAACAATCCCTCCTAGAGCTACTTTTAAACGTGAATTCTGACTTAAAGGAGACTTAGATAGTTTTGATTACTATGATGTGTTTACTGAACTATACAGTCTCTGCAATCCCTTGAATAAATCTTTCAGGGGAGGATATCTAGATAGATTTCTAAACAATAAATATATCTGACTGAAATACAATATACATTTTTTAAGATTTGGGAAGTCTTTCTTGTTTCTGAATAGACTAATCACAATATTAATGCAAGACCTTTATCATACCAGAATCCTTATTAGCTAAAATGCAAGTTATCACCTCTGCTCTTTGCCTGAAACAAGAAACAATCCACATCAGATGAGATTTTTTTTTAATGACAGTGGCTAGAACTAATTGAATTCATAGTTTCAACTGCCAGCAAATTTGCCACAGAATCCAGTAGTTGTGTTACAAAACCTTTATTAAGTGATACTGAAGGAGGAAAATTCAGATTAAGTTTTTTCAGCTGAAATCTAAGACATTAAATAATTAAAGGAAAACAGAAATGTGCATCTTTCAGAGTTATTTGAAAGAGTTTCTCTTCAAAAAGATAAAATTTCATCCATCACTAGAAAACTAGAACAATGTGACTTAGGTACCTTTTTTTATTGGGCTGCCATTGCCCAAATTTTCAGTAGCAGGTACATTTAAGAGTCTTAAATTTATGTTATTTATTTATATGGGGTCTAAATCCATTTTGACATGAGGTCGAATGTAAGTATGTGATGTTTGACATGAGGTCCAGGAGCTCCAGGCTCTTCTCACTAAACAGTTGAGAAGCATCAAATAAGGACTTTTCTATGGACTTATTATCCTGTCAGAAAATAACTGTACCTGCAACTCTGACCTTCAACACGCACTGACAAAATCTCCCTGCACTGGCTCACAATGGGTTGCTCAAAAGTCATCTCAGAAATCTCTCCGTGAAAACAGAGGGATGCTGAAAAACTAGATTTCAGTAGGAAACTATTCAATTTTTGCTCAATAATCTGTACACAGTGAAAGAAAATACTAAATAATTCTTCATGTTGAGCAGCTGTTTTTCATGGCATGGGGCAGAAAGAACCTAACATTTTCCCAAAACTGCTGCACTGGTGTGATTAGATCAGTGAATTGATGTCATGCTGACTGAGAAATTAGGGAAAGGAAAGGGAAAGGGAAGATTCTGTGTTTCTCACAGCATCTCACTAGAAACTCATCTCCAGACACTTGAGTGAGCTCCCTACAGCTGGAGCTGCCCTGCAGTTTCCACACAGTGGAAGGCAGCAAGAGGGAGCTGCCAGCAAGCACTGAAAATTACTGCAGTGAAAAATGAGGGGTAGTCACTGTGACAGTAAAAATTGACCAGCAGCGACAAAGAGGTGCGAAAATAAGTATTTCACAAATGGAAAGTGAGAGGAAGGATGGCTTACAGCGAGTGGGCAAGAATAGACAATATATGTCATGAAGGCCTCTAGGAAGCTCCTGATTCAAAGACATGTGGAGATGGGTAAGAAATAAAAGGCAGCAGGCTGTGGATGTCTTTTGCTGGACTTTAAGATAAAATAGATTTGATTAAGGGAGACAAAAGAAAAATATGAAGGTTTCTGACCTGGTAAGACCTTATCTTAGTTCAGTATTGGAAAGAAGTTTTAACCAGGACAAAGAGGGAATATGAGGATTAGAAACCCCATGAACAACAGGAAACAAATAAGCCCAAGTGTTAAACCAAGCAAAAAAAAAAAAAGAAAAAAAAAGAAAGAAAAACCATTTCATAATGCACCCATGCACAAATCCAGAATGCCAGCTTAGCAAAAGGTAACATGACTGAATTATTTCCTTAACCTGAGCAATGGCCCTTGAAAATGCTTATGGTTTGAGTCAGGTGCTGGCTGGGACATGAATCCCAACAGGAGCTGTATGAGTGACTCCAGAGCTGCAGCTAAAGGCAGAAAGGTGCTCAGCCAGGGCAGGGACACAGACAGCTCTGGGAGACATCCCAAGCACAAAACCCCATCAGAACACGTGGCTGAGAGCTACAGGAGCACGCTCCAGGGGACAGAAATGGAGAGAAAACTGGTGACTGCTAATGGCACAAAAGCATAAAGGCTCTTGCTGGTGCTTTCAGCTTAGAGCAATTTGAAGCCATACCATGACCTCAAAGCACATTCTGTAGGGAGAAATCAGACACATTTTCCCATTGTGGTATAATGAACCAATACAAAAGCATGAGCAAATCTCATTTTTAAAGGGCATGTGCAGACTCCAAGTTTAACTGAGAATCTTAGGAGAAAAGCTTCATACAAAGTTGCTAAATTTCTGAAGTAGAAAAAGTGAAAAATGATCAAACACCTAAAGTAAGTCAACATCTAGTAGGAAATCCCAGATGCAAAATTGCATTAGTTCCAGCACATTTCTGCACTGAGGTAAGTAAGCTCTTAGTGGAAACAGCAGAAGATTTACTAGAGGTTTTTATCATTAAAAATAAACTCTTGCCTCCCTAATGTAGAAGGATTCTGTGAGGTGGCTACAGAAACACACAGATGAATGGATAAGAAAATAAATAACTCCTCTTTCTGTGACTTGCTAAAAAAGCAGAAAAGAAGGTTTTCTTTCCATTTTCTTAGAAATGTGTAGCACCAGTACCAATGTTGCATTTCTATAAATTAATTCAGCAGGAAGGAAGCTTGCTGCTTTGTCTTATTGGGAAAAATCAAGACACAGCAGAGTGCTTTCAAACCTGCCTGCCTGGAAGTGGAGAACTGAGGCACACAGAGCAGGCAGATAACAACACACGGCCTTTGAAATGCAAGGGAAAATCACAGCAACCATGCAGACTCCAAGGAGAGCCCCAGGATCCCTTCCTTGCTAGTTAACAGGATGCAAGAGTCGCCCCCAGGCTACATTCACCTTTCCATCAGGCTAAGCCGGTTGGTTCCTTTCATGTGTTTGAGCAGTTGTGTCTTACACCATCGGCGAGAAAGCTCCAGGCACTGCAGATGGGAAAGCAAATGTGGAAGGAACAGAGCCACCTCCTTCTCATTCCCGAGGCTGGGAGGGGGACAGGACCATGGCACAGCACATGAAGTGATGTCCCTTCAGTGTGATCCAGGAGGAAAAATGCATGGGAGTGCACTCAGGGAATGAGAGCAGCACATTTCTTCCTCACTCACCCCACAGGTGATGTGAAGTTCACACACGACACCATTACAATCACCTTAAAATCCAACCAGGGCAAAGGTGACGAAACAAAGAGGAAGACCTTCAGGAAGGAAAGAACAAGAACATTTATAATGAGAAAAGAGGTGAGATTGCTTGAAGATACAGCTTAATTACAAGGGAAGGATTTGAAGGAAGAGAGAGAGAAAATGCTTGACAGAGAACAAGGAGACAATCGCGGGAGCCGCATAAAAGGAGCCGAAGAAAAAGAATGGGAATAGATGATGTGAGTGCACATTAACCTCTCATTTTTTCTCCCAGAGACTCACTCCAAAGTTAAAAAATGCTCTTGGATATTTGCCATGCAGTTGGTGAATCCGAGAACACACCCCTGCAGGCCCATCATGGGTGTAGATTGGCCTAATAAATCACTTGTCCCAAGACAATGCAATTAAGCCTAATTAGCCGATAGCTTTATTCCTAAACAGTCTCTTCCCAAGGGAGGTTTTAACTTTTGGTTTCTAAATTAGCTCAAGGAGCTAAATTGCTCTCATCTCCTTGGCAAAGCAACAGTTCATTTCTACCTTAGCACAGGATACTTCATGCACTCAGGGGACACGTGCTCGCTGCAGGAGTGGTTTATTTGCATTAACCCACAGTCTGAGTCCAGCAGGAGCAGGGAGAACCCTTCTGGAAACAGCAGCATGTTCACTGCCATCTGTCACCACTGACTTGCCCACCTGGCTGCACTCAGCACAGCTTCCCTACGAGTCTCTGTGCTGCTTCTCCTCCTGTGCACCTTGACCAGGACAAGGTGCTCTGTTCTGATAAAGCTTCCAGTAGTTCTGAGGAGAAAAATTAAATAGGCAAGTGAGAAATGGACCATCTTGGCCTTTTATTTGAGTAAATCCTGAGTAGAAGACAGTCTGAGTGTAGAAATTCCTTCCTGTGAGGATGGAAAGGCCCTGACTCAGGGTGCCCAGAGAAGATGTGGAAATGTCCAAGGCCAGTTTGGACAGGGCTCGGAGCACCCTGGGACAGTGGAAGGTGTCCCTGCCATGGCAGGGGGTGGAATGAGATGAGCTTTAAGGTCCTTCCCAACCAAAATCATTCTATAATCCCATGATTCCTAGAAGCATTCTAAAGATCAGCATTAGTTCTTTCCAGTACAGTAAAACAACCTTCCAAATCCTTTTATGACTGTCCTTTGCTTCCAACTCACGTTCCTCCAGAGTTACATTATTTTCAGCAGTCTTGCAGAAGATTCAGCTCTTTATTTTGGGGATTATGTGACTCTAATTCAAAAAAGAAGACTAATGTGATATGTCCTCATAAATCAAGAAAATGAGCAAAGGAAAACTCAGTGGGAGCTACCAGTCCTAAGAAGGTGTAGAGCAACCTCTTGCATAACAGTTACTGGAGAGAGAAGCTTTGCACTGGAGCAGGATGGGGATCCAGAGCACCTGGGAAAAATGGGAAGGGGAAAGTATAAGGAGCTGGAGTAGCATATTTCTATTTATCTGACACCAGGGTTAGAGTTCACATACCAAAAAAAGCTGTGCAGGTCTCTATAAAGAAGCAGCAGGAAGCTATTTGTGCTCTGGCATTTTCATTGGCATCAAAATACCAAAAGGGGAAGTAGTATAAGAAAAAGAGCCTGTGAAGAAATTGCCTGAAGGTGCCTTTTGTTCCTCAAAGGTAATATGAAATCGTTACCTTTTTGCTTCTTGCTCTTTTAAACTTTTTTTTTTTTTTTGGACAATCTTTGGACATCAACTGCTTCCTGCACATGCAGCATTTCTCCACATCACAGAAACTTTTCACTTTTAAACACCACCTGCTGCTAGTGTGGGCTAAAGTCTTGATAAATCCCTTCATTTTAAACACTGTACAGTTTTCATTTATTTAATCCTCTAATTTTATCTATTATTTTCCTGACTGCTTTACATACATTTATTTCTCTTTCATCTGTTTAAATTGTGCCTTACTTTTACTTAGTTTAGTGTCTCAAGGCTCTGCAAATTTGACTCTTCCTGTCCCTTTCACCCTCTGGCAGCAGAGCTGAGCCTGTTGCCCATCTACAGCTGCAAATACCCTGCTGGAAACACCTGACTCAAGCATCTTCTACCCCAGTTGCTCACAAACATTCACATTTCATTGCATCTAAATTGCTTGGGAATTCAAGTTATCATTTTTGTAAACTGAGAATATAAAAATGTTTATACTCTATATAAGAATATAAGAATATATATTATTATATAAGAATATATATTTATATATATTCTTATATATATATATAAATTTCAAAAACTAAAATTTTTCTGGATCTCAAAAATTTCAAAACTAAAATTGATTGAAAAATTTAAAAAACTAAAATTTCTCTGGAGCTCAAACAGCTAGACAAGCAAAATTTCAGTATCAGTAGGTCATTTCAGTGCTCTCTGTGTGTTGGAAACTTCCCCTCTGCAACATTTACATGGCAACCTGGTGGCACAGGCTCAGCCTGATGGTTTCAGTAGTATTTCATAGCTCTGCTCTCTCCTGGTCCTTTTTTCTTTTTATTTGAAACCTTCCCATAAAGAAATCACTCTCACACAATTAGCCAGGAATATATTGCATTGTGATATATAGAGCAGGTATTAAAAAAGCTATTTGAGTATTGAGACTTCAAAGGAGGTGAGATCATGGGAGAATGGGGATAGATCAGACCCATATATATCAGATTGATGCAGTTTTGCTGCTCTAAGGACAAAGATGGGGACTAGCAAAGCACTACCCACATGCTTGGGTGGAGATGTTAATTGGGCTGGTTACAACAAGTCACTTTTAGACCCATGGCCCCTGCAGTGAATTAGAGAACCATCCCAAGCTAAACCAAGGAGTTTGCAGGACTGCAGGGTGGTGTTTGCAGTGACACAAAACCACAGCAGGACATGGGAGACTCTATCACCCTCAGCTTCCACCTGATCTAAAGATCAAGCCCTGCCCTCAGACATAAACCCTTTCCCCAGATACTGAATTCCCAACTTTATAACTCTGGTGGGAAGCTTGCACTTCCATGAAGAAGAGTGGGACTGGTTTGCCTTCTGTCTGCTGGGACATGCCAAGGTATTATTGATTTACTCCAGGTCTGGGTTGTGGAGGTTTGCAGTGAGGCAGCCCCAAAGCAGAAAACAGCTCTGGTGTGGCAGAAGTGAAGTGATGGTAAGGCTATTAAATGCTTGAAATACTTTAACAATTCTATCCCAAGTTGCATTTTAAAAGAAAGCTGCAAATAAATGTTTTGTTGTTGGAGGGAGCAGCTGGAGAGGAGCAAACCCAGTTTCCTAAACTGGGCATAAGACAAAGCATACTCACAAAAATAGGAGAAGTTAAACTAAAATAAATTCATTCCTTTGGAGATGTGCAGTGGGTTTGGGGAGTTTAAAAGTGAAATTTTGTACCGAGCTGTTTTATTTTCAGTAAGTCCTTTTTGCCCCAGCCTCAGACAGTAAAAGACAAATGTTCTGCCTCCCTGAATTACAGTCAGGACACACATTTTCCCATTAACACACAATAGATTATTTCCATATTAAAATAACTACCTAGTCGATAACTTGCAGGGAATATGAAGGATGAGATGAATTAGAAAAAATTTATATAGGTGAGTAAAAAGTGACTCTTCTAAAACCAGCCATGAGTTAGAGCAGTATTTCAGACAGTATTACACGACAAAAGGGTGTCAGCTGGATTGGAATTTAATTCCCTGCTCGTGTGTGGGCTGAGGTGCAAAGAAACAAGTGGTTGGTGCCTCTGCTCTTGACTGAAGTGGTGTGGCCACTGGGTGTCATCCTTGGCTCAGATGACAGCCAGAATCTCTGCAGCTACAGCGCACAGCCTGCAACTTCCCGAGCAGTTAAATTCCACTCTGTTTGATTGTACAACATACAGCAAATTGCTCTGCATTTAAATCAGCTATACAATTGAATACTTTGACATAGACAAATTCTCCTTTGTCTCAGTGCCTTGTTTGGAGACCAGAAATGGCTGGTTGCTGCAGGAAAGAAAGAAAAGTAATGCAATGGGGGCATAGGAACTACAAACAATTTGATGAGTGATTATCAAATCTCGGGAAATATGAAATAACTATGATTAAATAATGCAGAGGGTCGATGCAGGAAGTTTGGAATTATATCTGTAATTTGTCCCCAGGCTGGAAAAGCCTATTCCATATAGGCAATTTCATTTAAGATATTCAGAATCCAGATTCAGTGCACAAATTAATGACTATGTATGAAGGAGTTGGTTCAGGGAAAACTAATCTAAACTCTTACCTAAAATACCAAGCTGGTACCCTCAGAAAAGTTCCAAAGTGTCATTAAGGAGGAAAAAAGACTGAAGGTCCTTGATATTTAATTCATTCCACCTATAGCTATTCTGTAATTTTTCACATTTTTTCCACTGTTCAGCATCTTCCCAGTTCCCCACAACCAGGATCTGTGGGAAGCACACAACCACGTGTGGCCATGGGAGCAATGCCTGCACCTCACAACAGGGGAGCAGGAAAAAACCTTTCCAGAAGAAATATCCAGATCTCCAATAAGTTTTGCCCGTGCTCACGTATAAGGTCGGAATCAGCTCACAACAGGTCATATGTCATCCTAATGAGTTTTCTGTTATGGGTGACTGAAAAGAACTTATCAGCGTTATTTTGTTGTCTCTGAGAGTCTAGACAGTCTGAAACCAGCACACAGTGCAGCAAAGCTGCTTATTATAATATTATTTGTCTCTGGAACCTGATTTAGTTTGTGTTCTTCAAGCTAAAATGAAAGGAAGTGCCAGCAATTTCTCCAAGCATTACAGCCAGAAATATTTACATTTGTCAGTGCATTAAAAGTATTTATCCCACTGTTCTTAATATACAGAATATAACCATAAAATGCCTTAAATAACAGGTATTTTTGTTAATGCAGCTAACCTCAGCTGATAGCTCAGCTTTCCATGGATTATACAGTCTTTCAGAACAGATCTCCATGTAATACTTCCTAGCTTTACCAGTGGATATAATTTTAATGAAAACATGCCACTACTAAAGAGCTATTAGGCACAGTGTTGAAACTGTCTTTGATTTTGTTCACCAACCAAAGACTTCAATGGTTATTTAAAATCAATTTTTAAAGGCAGATGTTAAATATTCTCTTTATATTAAGCAGCCTCATAGACATGATTTAGGATGCTTTATTTTAATATTACCAACACTCTCTTTTATGGTTCTATTTAGTTAAGAACTGATAGCAGATTCAAAGGAGGAAATGGATTTTAGATGTGAGCATGTGCATTAGCAATTTCAAAATTTACTAAACTTAGTGTAAAGCAACTCATCTGAAGTAACAAAATCAGACAACCAAATCGTCTAAACTTTTACTACTCTTTACATTGAAGCAATAAATCAGTAACAAATATTAGCCCAATGAGTTTGTATTGAAATTAAAATTTTCTTCTGTTTTTATAAATATATGTATAGATTCACATGCCCATATTCTATGGCTACAAATCAACACAATTTCACTTTCAGATCTCAATTCTGAAAGGAAAGGTTGTTTCCCATTTAAACTTTACAGAACCTTTTATTTGGAAATCTATTATTAGGAAAAATACTTACGCTGGTTTAATGCTCTTGGAATGCTTTTCATGAATGTAGGCACCAGCAAGGCCTCCTGCTCCAGAATTTAAATACTGCAAAGAATAAATCAACACGTACATGTCGTGCTCATTATCTGTAAAGTATCACTTTCCTTCCCTCACCCTGATCTATAAAACAAACCAATTTTAACATATCGAGTGGTTTCTAGATGGAGATCTTAGCATTTGTCATAAAGTGCTGATGGAGGTAAAAGCAGATATATTTTTCAGATTAGTTTTAAAAGTATGTCTCTTGGCTTACATATGGTATTTGAAGTCTAAGAGGCCAGAAAATTGAAGTACATCTGAAACAGTTCCATATGTATTTGCTATATATATATAATATATATAGCAAAGTCATCAAACAATTCATCTGACTGTGTCTGACGAGTCTTAATCTCACTAGGAGTCAGAGGAACTAAAGATACATTGCTCTGTGATGTGAAATTATTAAAGTTTAGACAAGAATATTCTATTGTCTGGGGACCACTTCATAAAATATTATAGCTGTGAGACCTTCTTGGTGTAAGAAATAAGAGAAGAGCCCTGATCCCATGTCCACAGGGCAGATGTTTAACCACCACGAGTATCCACTTCACATCCACAAGACCGTGTAGGTCATTGCCACTTTTTGGAATCACTCATAACAAAGGCCCCAATAAAGGCAGTGTCCATCTCTGTTGTGGTGAATTCAGAGATTCAGCCAAGTCTTGTTCAGCTGTTCAGGTGCAGCTCTTATTCACCTGACCTGTGTGCTGACCCATGAGATGAGTGACATTATGGAAAACAGTCTCCAGCAATGAATCTGTTTTACCTTGTAGGAGCACCAGCAGGCAAAATCTACTCCCCAGTCATGCAAATGAAGCTCCACATTCCCAACAGCGTGAGCCAGGTCGAATCCAACAAGGCATCCCTGCAGGAAAGAGATGATTACTGGGTTACTTATTAAGATAATCATCACTGTGATTATTTTGAAAATAGCTCCTTCAGAGCTTAACTTGCTCTCAATATCTAGACTACCTAGAGAATTTTACAGAAGCAGATAGTGATAAGTGTGAATGGATTTAAACTCAAAAAGGAGAGATTTAGGTTAGATGATAGGAGGAAATACTTTTCTGTGAGGGTGGTGAGACACTGGAACAAGTTACTCAGAGATAGTGTGGCTGGCCCATTCCTGGGAGTGTTCAAGGCCAGGTTGGATGGGGCTTGGAGCAACCTGGGATAGTGGAAGCTGTCCCTGCCCATGGCAGGGGGTTGGGAAAGGCCAATCCTTAAGGTCCCTTCCAACCCAAACCCTTCTATGATTAATCTATCAAGTCCCATCTGTTCTTAGTGATTACTAGAAACAAGTTTTCTATGCCACAGATACACGTAGAAATCACTAATTTTTCTGTGATTTGTCTTCAAGGATGCTTGGATAGGGTTTAGATTTCTGAGGTTTTGTTTGTGCAGGGAACTGGAATCATTTGAAAAAAGTATTGAAAACAAATGCATAAATACAAACACTTCCTGTATGGCACAACAAACCCCAGGCAGAGACAAAGCAGTAATGGTCATAATGATGCCAGTTACCCATGAACAATTACATTCCAATATATATTCATGCTCAAGGTGTCCCTGGTATTTAAACAAGGAGGACCTTGTTCTTTGGGGGATCCAAATGGATGAGATAGCAGCTTATGCAATGCCTTGATCTTTAAGAAATTTTATACTTGTCCTTAAAAGGAAGGAATCTGCTATTTCTCTGTTAAAAATCTTGTATTTGCCATAAGCACAATTTACACAGGACACTGAGAAAAAAGGGGGAAAGCCAATATCTAAGGAGAGATTTCTAGATCTAAAAGTATGAGTTTTACACATGAAATAACCACTGGATGGCAGCATTTTTAAACTAAAAAGTTATTCAAAGCTTTGCTATTTATTTAAGAGCAGAGAAATAAAACTGCTTTTTGTGCCTGGACTACAAATTAAATGCTATTTTACATTTTGCTTTTAAAACACAAACAGCTTGCTTGCAAGCAGCAGGGTAGGAATAAGAGTGAAAGCACAGGCTTCAGAAAAATCAACGTCCAATAATAAAACAAAGGGTTTTTTTAAGAATCTCCTGCTGTTTCTTGCATGGAGGGAGTCTTAGCTAAATTATTGAAGCAGTACTTTAGTATATTTAATCTTCTGTATAAACTAGATAACAATTTGTACAGAGCAGCATTTTAAGATGTGACATGTTAATTCTAATGGAGATATTTGTGAAGTTATCAGCTTGAAAAATTATTCCAAAACGATGGGAAGAAAACTCACTGCCACAGACTTTGAGTGATCTAAATGTTGGAACTAGAGTCACAATAAATAGCCATGGTGGCTTGATTTCACAGGGACACAGAGATCTGAGTTAAGAGAAATCAACTGAAATGGTGAAGCTAATGCAGAGAGGCCGGGACACGCTGAATTCCAATGGGAATGCTCTCATCCAGGGATAAAATGGCTTTGGATCAGAGAAAAAAGCTTCAGCAAACTCAAGCCAATTGCCAATGAATAGGGAGATTCTCGTAGGGTTTTAAGGCATTAACTTCAAAACTTCAGTTGACCAGATTTAAACCTTAACAGGTACATACATCCCACACAAACTTTTGGAAGCAATTCTATGACAGATGCACTGGTTTCAGTGGAAACCAGGAATAACAGATGAGAATCTTGCAGAATGCATGTGTCTGTCTGTACATTATCAAAATTGAAACAAAGAAAAACAAAAAAAAAAAACGGAATTTGCTCATAAAGAAAAAGCATGTAAGAAATTTAATTCTATAAATCATATGCCAAAACCAGTTGTCCTTTCCCTGTCAGTACGCCGTATACTCTATAAAAAAAATGTTCAAACACATCATATTGAATAATGAAACTACAGTAGATGGGAGGTAGGAGGAGATAGCTTGGGACAGTTGGATGCCCTCACAGTAATGAGGGTCCATAACCACATCCACATGTGTGACCTTGACATGGACAAACATTCTTGGGCACTGACAGTGGCTGCAACAGATTGAACAGATTGAAGCTTGAACAAAAAGGGAGGTCATTGACATAACACCCATGGGCCATCCTCCTGAACTTCTTTAGCTGCTCCTCACCCTTTGAAACTGGTTGGCAGATCCTGCTGGGCAGTGTTTAACAAGAGTGAGGCACGGGAGGTTCGGGTTCGGTGCTGGCAGGGTTCCTGCATCGTCACAGAAACGCCCACTCGCACCAGTTTGTTCGAGTCGTCATCTGCAAGATGGGGTGTGCTGGTTTGCTTTCCCAGGGAGGTGTCTGGCACTTGAGTCACACAAACAGCAAATGTTTAGCCACACAGATTGCAGGGAAAAAGTAAAACAAACTGAAGCAGCTCTCCCTGCACAAGCCACGCCGAACCAGGACTGCGTGGGAACGACGCTTCCCCAGACTGGGGGGAAAACAGAGCTCTCCATCTGCTCCGGGCAAAGGAGAGGACATGTGCACTCCTCTGCCTCTTCTGTTTCATTCTAACATCTAAAAGTCATTTCTGCCAAGTGTCTGGGTAGCTGCTGATAACCAGCAGGTAACAACTCAGCATGGACAATGACATTTGGAGAGAGGGAGAGAAATGACAGCTTCACGCCAGCAAAGCTGGGACGTTTAGAAAGAGAGACAGGAAAAGAAATGAAGATGAAGGATCTTAAAGCTCTTCCTACTGGGACTCAAGAGATTAAAATATTTTACATAACAGTTCAGAGTCAGTTGAAAGTACGATATAACTTATGAAATTAAAATTGTATTAGAAAGGTAGAGTCTCCTAAAAGTCAGCCATTTCTTCACTTGTAGAAGAATAAAACAACTCAGCCTCCTCCATCCTCTAGAGCAAGCTTGAAAGTACAAAACAAGGAAAACTGTTACATCCTCCCCAGCCTGCTGATGAGCCTCTTGCACAATACGTAGTAATTTCGATTTATCTGAGAGACCTTAGATGGAAAAATAGCCTGAGGTAATTTTTCAAGCTTAATTTAGTTCATTTAATATTTAATGACTTAATGAAGCTGTCTATGTGCAGAGCTTTCACTCTGGGAGGAATCTTAATGTACGCAGAGAACTTAGGAAATTGGCTTAAAAAATGTAAAAGGAAATCAGTAACTTAATTCATAAATGATTGACCTCAAGAATCATAGGACATTTTCCAGGCCTCCAGAGCTCACAGCTCAAATCTCCAGCCAAGCCCTGATAGGGCACAACACTGTGGGACTTTATTTCAACAGTACATTAAAAGAATTATTAAGACCATCTGTGTAAGACTTTTCTCTCTGACATACTGGCTGACAAGTGATTTTTTTTTCCCTCTCTTCTTCTCAAATAGCATTTTCACCTTGTATTTTCCCCTTCTGACTCGTTTGCTTGTCAGTTCTCCCCAACCTATTTTCTGTTCAGGAGTGCAGGGTCATTCATCCCTGGGAAGGAGAGCCTCACATTTTTGCTACAAACGTGACTTTTCTGTCTTATCTGCTTATAAAAGAACTTTCAGCCTATCTGTGACAAAATGTTGACTAGAAGACAATTCTGGATTCATCAGGTCCAGAAGCTCTTGAAGGAGATGTGGTAAGTCCAATTAAAGCCATGTATAGATACATAGACAGTAATAACTCTGCTTCAGCAGTTGTTTTTGTTTTCCTCTTACCCAACCACAGCTCCTAACCCTAGCTCTGGCTGGGGAAAAGAGGAGAGGAGCCAATTCTTTTGAAACCCCACATTTCAGGCATTTTGATAACCAGAAGCCTTGTGTCCAAGATAAGCAGCAGGGAGCAGAAATGCTTCTTACCAACAGAAACCCTTCATGAATCAACGGTTTTGTGGCTGCTCATGTAAATATTTGTCATAGACAGACGTTGAAGTGTGGCGTAACAGTTTCTTACATGGAGGGTTTGTATAAACATATAAACATCACTTAACCTGTGGGCAGAATCTGTAAGGACACTGAGCTGAGTGTATCTGACAGGAGGGAAATAAAAACACGGCTGGCTCATGCTTTTCAAGCCTTAAGGGTACTCAAACAGTTCTTCAGGTTGAATTAATTTTGCTTTTTCAGTATACTAATGATATTTTACTTCATTAATCTACCTGGATCTCAATCCTGTACACTCGAACCACTAGAAATTCAATTTGATGGGGGTTTTTTTCCTCTCTTTTGAAAAATCTGTGGAAGAAGAGATTCATGTCTACATTATATCACTTCTAACAGGCATTCAAATGGAAACAGGCCTTTGACATCTACCTGTTCCTGCTGGAATGCTGAATTGCTGTCACAAATTGCTCTGCCCTTCAGGAACATAATACAGTCTCTGGGTAAAGTGAGTGGTGGTTTTGTGTGCATCCCTGTGGAAGCCCATGGGGTTAATATTATTATTATTATTATTAACACCTGGGTTAATATTATTATTATTATTTGCACTGCCTTGCAGAAATTTTAATCTTTCTCCACCAAGTCCTGGTTATCTCCTCAGATTTTGTAAACATCAAATCCATTTTCCCTCTATGTAATAAGCTGTGAGTGACTACTCTCTCCCAGAACACCACTTTGGGGCAGTTTAGAGCTATCAGTGAAACTGCATCTCTTCCACATATCCAAGTCTGCAGCCCACAGTCCAGAGAGCATCTTTGGAGAGGTGATAAAGCAATGGGTTTTTTCCCAGGTTGTTCATCTCTATGGAAGGAAGGAAAGAAGATTTCTCTCTCTCTTTCTCAGACACCTTTCAGACACATCACAGAGCGGCTTTCTGGGAAGCAGCACTGGAGACGTGTAGGTGTTGGCAGCTCTGCTGCCACCAGGAGAGAGGGAGAGCAGAGCAGTGGGTGGCACCATCCTGTTAATAACCTGTCTTCCCTTTCTAGCATTCCAGCACGGTGGAATTGGGATTTTTTTTGTGGTCAGCAAAGTGCTGGCAGGCACTCCAGGAAGGCACCATGTGGGTGTTGCTTTTGGAGCTCCTGCCCAAACCCACTTCCCCTGCAGCTGACTCCCCACATTTCTATTCACCCTGTCAGAAGCTGGTTATGTTTTTTGCTGTTTCTAACGCTGGGTTTTAGCACCAGGTGCTGCTCTGTGAGAACATTCCCTTCTTACATCCCACGGGCCCTGCACCAGCTCTCACACCTGCTCTGCTCTCCCAGGGGCGACTTTTCCATCTCTTGCCATCAGCATAACTTACACCCTGACGTCCAGAAAAAATTCCACTGCCAAACCTACAGCTACACAAGATGTATAGTGTCCTGTGAGGTAGGAACATCTCCAGAGAGTTAAACCATTAAATATAAAGGGTTAGCTGGTTTGCCAAAAACTCAGTGATACCAAATAAGTTTACCCTTCAGTGGTTTAATCTTGCATGAGACAAGCTGCATCCAGTAAAAGGCTGCCAGCATGGAAAGTCTGGTGACCTCCTGTTGATAAGACGACTTAATTAAAAATTATTTCTCCTGTATTCCTAAGGCAATTGAGATGGTTAAAGAGTTTTACAGCTGTGTCCACAGAACACGCTGCCTGCAAGCTCTGAAGGCTGAGTCATCACTAAAATACACTCATCTTGTGATGTTGATGTGCTCCACATTGTGCCTGTCTCCAGAAAACTCATCAGTGGAGTCTGAGCACTGCTGGCTCCTTGGGGATCTCACCCCCCTGCTCAGGGGGGCCAAAATCTGCCATAACACAGCTACAGGAAAGGAGGAAAATCATAAAAGTCTCATGTTGAAAAAGTTCAGGAAAAGCTCAGAAATCTCACACAAACTAACTTTCAAAGACAGGTGAGAGCTGTGATTGCCTCCTCCTCCTCCTTCACTGAGGCTCATGGTATTCTACCCTTCAAGAAAAGCCATGTCAAAGTTAATAGTCATGAATTACCTTTTCCAAATAGTTTAACATTCATCTCACTGAAAGATTGCTCCCACAGGACTATTTCTTCATGCAGCACACAGTCCCCAAAGGTCTGGGCACAGAGTGCTCTACATTTTACCAGAGACCTACAAATTTCTGTGTTTTGTTCCACAAAAAAAACCAAAAACCAAAAAAAAAAAACAAAAAGCATAAAAACAAACAAAAAAAAGAAACCCAGAACAACTGATTTCACAGAGAAAACTGATCTAAAATTAGTATAAAAAGGACACCTCTGGAGCAGTCTTACCTTTTTTTGGCCAGCCCTTGTTATTCTAGGGATGTCAAACAGCTGTCCTGTGTAGTACTGCACCCCACTGAACAGAATGACAGCAATAGAGTCCCCTTCCTTCTCAATTACAGACAGGATATCTTCAGTCCTCAAGGTGTCCTCCCCCTAAAACAAAATTAAGGGACACATTTTACATCAACTCTGGCAGTAATGACATTGCCATTCCTTATTTCATAATTTATATTTTCCCATGAAAGGAGATCAAAAGCAAACCTTTGTCTTGGTAATGATATATGAAGGTAGTGCTGTGAAGTAGCCTACGAGCAAGTAACCTCAAAAAAATAATCATTAGCAAGTGAATCTTGGAGGTGCCTGTTATAAAATGTCTATTCACTTCATGCTCTAACATGCTTCATACCCTTTAGTATTTCTGACAGTTTTAATTTACAGTCAAAAATTCCTGGTGCAGACAGAATATTGAATGATTTTTAAGTGGCATCTGAAAATTTGTGACACCCACAAGATTTGAAAGTTGTCTATCAGCTTCACTCTTTACTTTTCTGATAAACTTGGTATCCCACAGGAAGCTATTATAAACCTGCCATATTCATATTTCAAAAACAATGTCTCACATCATCAAAAGTACAAAAATCCCCAAACCTGTGGTCATTAAATATAGAAGAATTTCAACCACAAGAAAAAAAAAATCAACCTCATTTTTGATTCTTTACAGGAAAATTACTGCCCCATCCTCCTCCTGTCTTCCTAGCAAGGGATCTTGTAAAACATACCACCACCTAGGGATCAATTAGGCAGTGAAAACTAGAATTAAATTAGACTTGTTACTGAAAAAAGCTTGGGCAAGATGGTTGAATTGCAAGGGACTGTTATTATCTCAACAATCTCTGCAAATCTATCAAGCGTTCAGGAGTGGGCTCTTTACTCACAAGATGACTCAGATTTCAGAAGCAAAAGGTCACCCTGGGTTTATAGTTAGGTGACAAAGTTCTTAATGCTGCAGAAGTGAAGCGAGGCAGCATTTCAAATTAATCTGAATTGCATATTACTGAGAGCAGACCTTTCCCTCAGCCCGTGCTGATGCAGACACAGTGCTGCTCGTGCTGTGGCAATCTCTTACCTCAGGACATTCAAAGGACACTGGGAATTCTCAATGAGTCAAAAGCATATTTTGCAGGTGACTCAGGATTCTGCCAGTTTTTTTAGAAACAGGAAAAATAGAGAGAATGGCTTTTTTGTTGTTTTTGTTGTTCTTCTGGGAAAGTTAACTATTGAATCAGCAATTATAAAATGGGGTCTAATGTCAAAAATATGCATGGAAAGACATCTGTTTATGATTCATAAAGTTTAACCATATTTTAATGCACAGAGTGCAACTTCTACACTAGAATATTTGAGAATATTCACATGAAAGGTGTTTCTGCCCTTGGTGGCAGCCAGCAGAAGTGGCAGGTTCCTCACCAACCTGCCGTGGCTGCAGCAGGACCATGCTTCTCTCCACATCCAGCCCGTGCAGTCGGAGCTGGGACTCCATGGCATACTGGAAGAGAATTCCATGCAGAAAGCATTAACTCATGAATAAACAACTACAAATACGTGATAAATAAATACATGATAAACAACTACAAGGAAAAAAAGGAAAAACACATCAGAACTTCAGAAAGCTGTTCAGATGCCTTGCCTTTCACTAAAAGTAATGCTTGAAAGCATAATCCAACTCTGCTGAGAAATTCACAGATTTCCTTTGGATTAAAAAAGATCTGAATTTAATTCACGTTAGAATTAACTTAATTCCTTTGCAAGGACAAAGTCTAAGCCTGAATCCCACAGCATAAATCCATGCAGCAGAATGAGGGTGGAGATTGAGCCCTTAGAAACCCATCCAGTGGTGGCATCCCTGCCCATGGCAGGGAGATGGGAACACGATCTTGAAGCCCTTTCCAACCTAAACCATTCCATGGTTCTGTGGTGTGATGGATGCTCTTCATCAGAGGCCAAAAAGCCAAGCCTGCAGGGATAACAGCCAAGGAGGACTGAGCAGCCCTTCTCCAGGAGCCCTGGGTACCCGCATGCCCTGCTGCCAACACAAACGAGGTTTGGCCAGCGCAGACATCCTGCCCTGTGACATTCTCACCTCTTCTATTTGCTGCACAGCTGGAGGGAAATAAAAGCTTTAAACTCTCAAGCTATTTAAAAAAACCCTATCTGCCAATTTTATTGATAAATAATGGTCCTGGAGATCAAATAACAACCATCAAATAACAGTATAAAAGAGTTTAAAATTTCACGACAGGAACTGAAGCAGCGACAGTTACAGAAATTATGACTGAAGTGCCATAGAAATTTAAGAGGATGGAGTGTAAATGTACAAGTGCATGTGGAACAAATGTGGGATTAATATGAACATTACTTAGAACAAAAGCAATTTCAGGTGTATACATCTGTGCCAGCATCTTCATTACAAATAAACCTGTTAGTAGCTCGAGTCACTTTTATTGCACCTCAGAGATCAAATTTGTTATCAATTTCCAGGAGTTTACGGTGCTGATGATAAAGTAGCAGTGCCCCACAAACCCAAAGATTAATTTGCTCGAAGCTCTGATGCACAGGCTATTGTCTCTTATTTTATAGCAGACAAATTATGTTTGAACTAGTAATCTAAAGTGCTAAGAACAAACATTTCCATCTCTGTCTGGGGATATATGTGTTAATGTTGTGAGTTTGTATTGATTTGGTTTCATAACGTAAAACAGCAACAAGAATTAATAAAACATTTACAACTTTAGTTGATTTAGGCCAGTAGTTTGCTAGATGTCTTTAAAAAGACTAATAAATCAATGCACCCATTCATTCTATTCCTCATGCAACACTTCTTATTTGAACAAAAGGAATAAAGCTACGATCTGTAAAGTATGCTGAGCTCAAAAGTTTCTGACAGATTTTTTTATTGTAATCTTACTTGGACAAGATGAGCTAATAAATATTCAAATCCTACTACTGATATTCTTTGGAAAAATATGATTAATAATACAAATATGGTGAAATATTAATTTCTTACATGGTCAGATGGAAAGGCTCTTGCTTCTAGAAGAATTTTATAGCGTCTTGGAGTAGGCTTAAAGAAAGATAGCTGTTAAGGGGAAAAAAAAGAAAGAAATATTGAAATTTATCTAAGCAGAGATGAGAAAGATGCTCCCAGCATATAACTTAATAAAGACTGCTTTACTGTCATGCAGACCTACAGAGAATCCCCCAGAAATTACAAATATTTCTTTGTCCATATAACATTTATCAGAGTAAGAAAGTGTCATAATACTGTATTTCACATATCCATAACAAAGCCACCAAAACCCAGCAGTGAAAACTTGCACTTGCAGGAATCAATGGCAAAGCTTTGACTGCAGCCAGGCAAGCTGGGATTTCACCCAGCTCCATCCAGCAATCAAAAGCAGCAGCTGAAGAGTAGCAGGCAGTGAAAAAGAATTAGATTTACATCTCTGCCCTTAAACTTGAGTTATGGAATCATCCCTTACTCCAAAACAAGGCTGACCAAAGACCTGATCTCAGCACTCAGGTCCTGGCAAGCTGGGCTGGCCACTGTGCCAGGAGGAAAATGAAGACTTACAAGCCCTCCTGCTCAATTTACCTTGTGTTACACAACCCTCTGCATGGTCTGTGTACTCCAAAAATTCACATTTAATTTGAGGCAGAGAAGCCTCCTGTACCGAGCCCCACCCTGCTCCATGTTCATTAATTTTAAAAGGTCCAGAGGAGCAGATCCAAGTGATAAACTTGGTTGTGAGAACCACACAAAGCAAGCTTCACATCTACACTCAAACCAAATCTTTGGAACCAAATCTTTGGAAATATTGGAGAAGCAGAGACAGGCTCTATGCAGCCACGGGCACACCTGAGCATGAATAAGACACATTTATGGTCGCTATGCCATGCAAGTCAAAAATGCACATTTTAGGCACTTATAAAATAACACAATTCTAAGTGTCATCTCTTGTATGCAGCTGCATTTTAACCTTGACTGATATTACAGCTTTGTCTTGCTCGCAAGCTTGTTGAGCTCCTGTTTCCTTAACTTTGAAATTTGGCGTGGAATTGAAATTTGAGAAGCTACTTGTAAATGTTGCTTAAATAATAAGATTTCCTCTGGCAACTGACATACAACACACGTGAGAACAGCTGAAACTTCCCCTCCAGAGTCTTTGAAAATATTTCTTTGTCCAGCTTTCCTGCTTAGTATTGAGTCAGGCCGGGTCTTGCACATACATTATTCAAGATACAACTCCCAAGGCTTAAAAACTTAATCTGTCACCCAGTGCTGTCTCTGTGAGGTCCTCAGAAAACACTTTGCTTATACACACACAAAGAAAGGAGAAAAATACTTGTCAACACAAGATCAAATATTCATCATGAAGACATACCATCAGAAGGTGCAAGTTAACAGTCAGCCCATTCATTAAGGCTATTTCTTGTCTTTTGGCCCCTGAAAAATTAAAAAGATAAAACGTTTGAAAAATGGTTGGAGTTTTTCTTTAAAATTTCAGAGAAATAGAACAGAGAGCAGAGAACAGTAGTGAGAAAGCAAAAGCATGAATTCAGTCAATGTCTCTCCAAAGCCTGGAAAGGAAACAAATGTTTGAGGTGTCATCAGAGTGAAATAAAAAGATTTCTTGTCTGACTCTACGTTGCACTGGCAGGAAAATATTTATTTTTTCAGGTCAGACACAGAAAACGAAAAAAACCCAACTAAATCTTTCCATTTCCCAGCAAACCACCAGTGGATTTATTATCCTGAATACCTCAGACAAGTGAGGTCACAAACACTGTATGTAAAGCAAGACTTGAAGACTTATTTTTGCCAGAAGTTCATATGTAACACAAGTGAGAAAACATATTGAGATAATCATCTGTTGTAAGTGGTTACTGTAATGTCGAGATAAATCTCATCCCTAATTAAAAAATGGAATGAGCAAAATTGACCTATTGGATATAACAGAACATTACTAATGTATAAGCTTCACAAGAAGCCATACTCACATTGCTCCAATGAGGATCGTAACAGATGCCTTTGGACTACAGCTAATCACAGGCAGAGCTAATTAGTAACAGCTAATTGTTGTTAGCAAGTATTCAGTAACAAATTCTCCAGCATTTGTCAAGCCCTGGTGAAAGGTTTTAGGTAGGAAGGGGAATTGTGTGTTGGGCAGCACCAAGATATGGAGAAAATCAATTCCCGTTTCCTTCTGGTATGCTTGGTGTCTGTTGTTGGAAAGGAGAAATTCATTCTTGAGACAAATCAATATTTGGAGAGTCTTCTTCAGATGGGAGATGTGTTCATGCACCTTGTCCTGATCCTCACTCAGCCACAGAATCACCAAATGTGGAGAGAGGTTGCAGAGAGGGAGGGATGAAGGGAAATGTGAGCAGGCAGGGAGGGCAACAGCCACTTTTGGAATCAACAAAGAGGAAGGAAAAGCTGATTTGGGGATGTAAAAGGGTAAAGGGAGCCACAAGAAAAAGAAAGCTGAACCCTGAATTTCTCCTGTCCCTGCCTTACACTGCCACCATATCCTAAACAATTTAAATTCACAATGTGATTGCTTTGTCAGTGTAAAAAAAAAAGATATAAGCATGGGTTCAACTCAATACAGGCAAATATAGCCAAAGAACATGGAAATCTACAATTATAATTAATTCATACATTCCTCCCAAGCAGGCCTCAGCTTCTGCCAGCCCAGGAAAAGCCAAGCTCCATTCTCATTGAGGTGTTCAAGGACATTTCCACTTGTTGAAATCTCCAGGTTTTGGACATAAGGATTAGGAAAACAGGTGTCAGTGCCTGGGAATGATCACTCCAGGGGATGAGCCACACAAAAATGAATAAGCTCCCTCCTCCTTCAGACACCAGGAACATCATCAAGTTTGTGGAAATAAATATATAAAGGACTTTCTTCATAGGGATAAATAAGCTTTTTTCTTCACTTAAACTCCTCTCCTTTGCTTTCTTTTCTTCCCTCTGATAGCATTGCATCTTAAGGCTTCTTGCTGCTGGAAGAGGTCACCTTGGGGTTGTTCTATTGCAGATCCAGGAGACAGCTAGAGAGTGATTGCAGCTCAAAACAGTATTATTTGCAGTCTTAATATTTCTATGGAACTCTTGAGGCTGAAAAAAGGGACAGGATCAAGAAATGGTATTGTTCTTATTTGTGCCTCTGCTCCTTCTGTGAAATCTGTGGCTTTCACAGCAAATTCTGTGCAAGCAAACCTCTGCCTGCTGTACTGATTTTGTATAAAACAAATGGTTAATCTGTAAGATCACTTTTAGCTGCATGTTAGCATCCCAAATTAAATATGACACTACATTTGTCATGTAAGTCTTGGTCTTCTGTAAATTATATATTTATTAAAAGCCTTCCATTATTGAATTTCATGCCCACAAAACAAACCTCATCCATGTCATTGGAAAACTGTTATCCTTTATAACCTGCACTGCATTTCAGAAAACAACCTTTCCATGATCCAATTAACCTATTACAATATTCAAAGACCCAGCACACGGGAGACAAAATTATGTTTGCCTTCCTTATTTCCTAACTTTATACCATATCTCCAGGACAGGCTAAAACCTGTATGTTCTGCATGATAAATCTCCTCTTTAATAAAAGGAAGCAGCGTTTGCAAAGTACAACTTCAGAGACAATTATGATTGCGTTAGGCAGACACTGCCATCCTTCTCCTCTCTGACTGCCAGGGAAGTCTGATCCTCGCTGGGGTAAGTAAAAAACATTTTGTAAAATGATTGGAAAAAGGCTAAGAGCCCCAATTTTGAAAACATTTTGGTTATTTCAAATAATCCTTATCACTCAAAGTCACTCCAAATCTGCTCAGCGTTCAGTCTTCCCTCAACAGAGACCTGCCCGAGCCCATCGTGGAGCAGCAGCCACGCAGTTAATCTTGTTCCATCAGAAGGTGATCCTGCCAAGGTTGTAATGTTTTAATAAAGTCTGGTAGGAGAGGCAGAGATTGCCTTCACTGCCTCCTGCCATTTGGTGTGAGCACAGGAACAAAGCTTTGGCCTCCACTGACCTTGACTCTTCATTTCACAATGTATTTACTACTGTAACTTTCATTGAACAAGAAAATGTGACTGCCTTTAATAAGCAAGGTGCTCGTGCACTATAAACCATTAACCAGACAAAGGTGTTTTACAGTCCTTGGTCCATTCCTGAATAAGTTTTAGTTGCTACTGCTTAGGGTGAGAAGTGACAGTTCTTCCTCCTCCTCCTCCAAAGCACATTCAATACTGAATAAAAACACAGTAAAATTCTGTTATTGTTCTTACATTCAAATCAATAAGAAAGTAAATTCAGAATTCATTCAGCTACGTACTCACACATAATCAATATTATTCTTTATTGGGAAACAGTACTTAAACATAAATTGGGAGGGCTGGAACTTTAAGATCCCTTCTAACCTAAATCACTTCATGAATCTGTGGAATACTACATTGAAAACATTTTAACATAGTTTTTTTCCCCTCCATTTATCCTTTTAGCCTCTTCACCATTGCCTACAATTTTAAAAGTTGGAATTTTCTATCATACGTCCATTATTAGGGAAATACTAATTCATCTGTATTCTAAGAATCACTCACCTGTGTCCTGAAAAAGGGCCATGGGGATATTTTCTAATAAAACCCTGCCCACAAATGTAAGGGCCAGATGAGAACCTAGACCACACTTTACAATTTAATCAAACAAAGCCCCAAAAATTCTGGAGAACAGAATCCAAACCATGCTTTTTATCTTTGAGAAAGACAACAGGAAGCACTTCACAGGAAATAATTTGAAAAATAAAATATTAGGATGGTGGTAGGGTGACTTCAGTCATAACTTTTAATTGAAAATTTTAGAATATTTGTTTACCATGAAGAAGATGATAATAAACTCGTTGTGGTTAAGGCATGGGGATGTAAAAACACTGGTGTCACATGGAACTTGGTAAATAAAAGAAGAGTAAGGAGATGGATGAGCAATTAAATGAAATTTAAGCAAAGCTCTCATTTCCATCTCGTTACACCTACAGTGCATCTTGCAGTTCAATTAATATTAAAATAGAGACTTAGTTGGCAGCCTCTACAAGACAGATGGATGAGGGTAAAAGGGTCCCAGCCTCGTTCTCTGCTTTCTGCAGTGACTCTTAACCCACAGCTGAGGCCAGGGGAACCTGGCAGGGGCAGTGGCAGCAGGTCAGGGCTCAGCCTGCCTCAGGGCTCCACATTCTGCAAACAAAGCACAGGCAAACAGCCACAGAGGTGATGCAGAGAAAGATGATAGCTCAGAAGCTTCCAGCTGTCCTTTGGGGAATCCTGGCTGTCTCTCTCTCCTGGCTATGTGAAGAACATCAGTGGTCATACCTTGAATTACTAATTGGGGTCCCTGAGAATATGATATAAGAGAGAGAGAGAAATTCTTATCTGCCTGCTTAGTTAAATTCAAGGCTTCCAGCTGAAAATTCCAAGGCACCTTTCTGCATCTTCCTAGTTGTACCCTGCCAGAACAAGAATATCCACTGGCCAAGGGAGATGGGTCATAGTGGAGAAACCCTTAAATCTGCTGTGTTCAGCATTTCAACACCCTCCACTCCCTTTATATTTCCACATTTTTATGTCCTATGATGCTGAACAGATGAGGGTGCTGAGCTTGCCCTTGAATGTAATGAAAGCAAGAGAAGTAACTTCTTAACCCCCTGAGCAGCACCAGGTACAACAATAGCAACTTACAAAATCAGAACCCCCAATCTGCATTTTGAGATTTTTATTTCATTCTGCAGATGGGATTTTTCTACATAGCTCAGTGATGCCCAGTGTAACCACACTCATATTTATGTTATCTCAGAGTTTACATCATGGATAGACCAACTACAACAATAATTTATTGCATTTGTTCTGCTCCAATAATAACACCCACTATTTTAGCTATTTGGAAACTTCATAAAGAATTCAGAGAGGGATTTTATTTATAAGTTTATAAATAAACTTGTCATGAAACATTCTTTAATGTCTCTGCTCCCAATTGTTCCAATCCTATTTGCTTTTCTTGAAGGAGAAAACCCATAATTTTCTCATTGAACACTTGTCTGCAGTTGGAGGAGAAATTACGATACAATATCTAGAATGCAGCAGGTCAACATAAGGGCAATATTTTTCCTTAGTGATGGCACAAATAAATGCCTGATAATTCAGTTCTGATAGTCACTACTGAGAGTTGCCTTCGACACCTTCATTGAAATATGAGCCAGATCTCCCCAAAATCCACTAACCTAGATAAAAGATGTCTGCGACATGACAACAGCTGGAAGGGTTGGGGAGGAAAAGACCTTGCCAAGATAATTTCTCTTCCCCCTTTAGAGACAACTCTGAAGCAAATCCCAGTGAAAGATTATTTCAGCAACTACACGGGGTAGGAAGGGATAGAGGAGATTTGCATTCCCACGCAGCTGACTGCTTTCATGGCACATTCACCAGGAGGAGTCTCCAGGGCTCCTCAAACTCTGGAATAACCAGAGGCACTTCCTGCCCAAGTCCTGCAGCACTGCAGCTCCTCAAGGGGGACAGCAGGGTCATGGGAACTCATCAATAACAGATCCTGCCCCAGTTATCTGCTCCATTGCCATAAGAAGCTCTCAAAGATGAGTCTGGATTTAGTGGCAGGGAAAAGATGAAAACCAGAAAATGTCTAAATAGAAATAATTTATCAAAGGGGAAAGTTCATCATTTTACTTCTGGAAGAGTGACTGAGACTCTGCAATACCAAGTGCCCTTTAAAAGGGCTTCACGTGTTAGTCTAAGTGGTTTATGATGCTTCAAAAAAACCTTTGCTGCAATTAGCTTCCTGATAAGCACATCACACACATTCATCCCCTAAAACACTCACAGTCTTAAAATTAAATGTTAGCCCATGCACAAGAAAACCTGCTTTCAAACATAAGAATAAAAAGAACTAAATTCTGTCTACAAAGTTTCGAGTTTTTGAGCCTTAAAAGAAACTAGATTTGTTTTTATTCCTGGAGAAAGGTTTTGCCCTGCATGTCACACCTACCAACCAGCTCAGCCATCATGTCCAGGAGGCACTCGTCTGCCAAAGCCCACGGGCGCTTGCCATTGAAATGGCCATGGACACCTCTGAAAAGGAATGGAAAAATGATGAAAATATGTGGTATTCTATTTGGATCACTCCTAAGAATCATATCTGATTTAGACACTCCGCATTTGGAGGATGGGAGTTGCCTAAACTGAGCACAACACTTTTCTCATACCCTTAAACCTCAGAGCAAAGGCAATTTATTGGCTTATGACAGGATTTCAGTTGCTTGAAAATTATTTATTTTGGCCCACAAAATTCTTCTAGAAACTCATCAGTAAAGATGATGTTTTTTTTCACAAGCCCCCTGGCTACATGGGCTCTGGAAAACTCTGGGGACAGGAAAGCTGGAACAGGGAAACCCAGTATGGGATGGCACCTGCTAAGCCAGGCAGAGCTCATCCCACAGACTTCCCCAACCTGCATTTCTGGCTGGGTATTAGATGGTGCAGAGGATGATAGATTCCTGTCTGGGAGCAAGGCAGTATTTGAGTCTTTCTGTCAGAAACAATTTCCATCCTACTGCATCTCCTGTCTGAGCTCACTCTTCTGCACAAACCAGAGGGTTCTTCATGCAGGGGCAGGTGCTTCCCTGCATCAACAGAGCTGCTTGCTAATTCTTATTACTTCTCTTCTCCCTGAAAAACTGTTCTAGGTCTCAGTGGTTTTGGGTTGACAAAAGATATTTTAAAACTTTGTGTTTCAAACTGCTCCTGTCTGCAGGGGATCATATGGTCACCTTAATTTAAGCTCAAGCGTTCTGCTACTCTGAAGTGACAGATGTATAAATTCAGTTCTGGATTAAGTACTCTGAACTAAATTTTCCTTCAATTATGACAGAGAAGAAAACTTCTAAGTTTTCTTATATATCTGCCATGCATATATAAATAAAAAGTTGCCTATTTTCTTAAACATGCAGGGTGTAGAGTACAGATTTAAATGCAAATGGAGGCAGATTGAGAAAAGTAATAATGGTGCTAATCCAGGGAAGCATTGCTCTGGGCTCCCATCTCACACTGGATGATTTTCATATTTGCTGAGCACCACGGGGTACTTGTGGAGTTGGAAACACCAGGCTGCATGAGGCTGAGTATAAAGCTGTTTTGAAATAAGGACAAAGCCAGTAGGAAGCTGGGTAGAGAGCAGAAGAAGCCCTAAAAGCTTTGATGTAAGAAAAAAGGAAAAAAAAAAAAAAGGTAGGGAACCTTTTAAAGAAGAACTGTCCCACAACGTTCACTCACAATCACAGGAGGACAGCTGGCAGATAAAGACATGAGAAAGGAGGATGCATGAGACACTACCCCATCCTCAAGGCTGTTTAAAAGATTGGTTTTCCATATCCAACTCATAGTTTTCCTTCTCAGGTAGAATTTCAGTCTCTTGCAAAAATTACCTGAGAGTTTTACAGTCAGACCCTTTTTGATTGACTTGGGTCTAACTCACGCCTCATAGGGATATTTCCAAAAAATTACAATCCTAAAAAATAGGAGAGCGAACACTTTTAAAAAACTCAGCTGTATTAACCATTTTGAGCCTCTCATCCTTACAAAACCCCATTTAATTTTGGGCTAGATTAGGTCAACAGTGGAAGGAGTGAATATCTCTTACAGATAAAATACCATCCCCATGCTCAACAAGTCCAATCCCACATAGACAAGGAGGACCCTGCTTCTCAGTTTGGATGAGGTCCTGGTAAAGCAGCTGACTCTTTCCTCCATTTTACAATTGCTCTCTGATGAGTCCTCCATGGCAGAGAGCAGGCAGTGTGAAATAACCCTCATTTAAAAAAGCATTTCTTAGATGAGGAATAAAGGCAGTAGGTAGGAGAATATGCTGTGAGGGGCAGGAGTAGTGCTAAAATTTCCTCCCTTCTATCAGCCCACAATGCAGCTGCATTCCCTGAAGACAGGGGGTATATGTTTCACAAACAGCAAGACATTTATTGGTAATTTCCTGTCTTATTCTTAACTGTAATAGAGTGATCAAGAGACTAGGATTATAAAGACTGTTAAAATAAAACCTCCAAAGATTTTCAGTAGCTCCCAGCCTGAGGGATTCTGTATTCCTGAAAGAGGATAGCAAATATAATAAGATGGGAGAAATAAGTCCTAACTACCTATGGGATTCTCTTTCATTAGCTTTCCCTGATTTTATAGCCATTAGTGTCATCCTAATGGGAATTTACTAATGAAAGTTCTCTCTATCAGCACACAGGACTATCAAAATTTCAGAATAAATTTCCAAGTTATCAGGAAAACAGTTGTGTGATTTTGGTCATGAGAATGTTTTATTTTGAGAAGAAAACATGGACATTTAACCATATTGAAAGAAGGGAGAGGTAGCATTTATTATTATTCTTCTTATTATTATTATGGCACAGCTTACAGCTTGCCTCCCTCTTGATGGCCAATATAAATGCCAAGAGACAAAAATTATTGCCTCTAAAATGGTAGTTAAAAGCATATTCTTGGACCCTTTTTTTTATTTTAATCACATGAAACTCTGTAGACTTTGCTGATGGCACAATACATCCTATTACATTTAGGTTGTAAAATTCTATGCTGTGCCTCAGAGAATTTATATCTCTGTATATTATGCCACCCCTCTCTCAGCTCTGGTAGGCACTGGGGGTAATAATCTTTAAGGACACAAGTGCAGTGCTCCTGGCATTCCCCTCATACATGGAGAGCCTTTTCCTCCCACGGCACCCCAGGTAGCAAAAGAGATTTAAACTGAGGTATCCAAATTAATGAATACAAAACTTCACCCATCAAATCACAGAGCATTCAGACAAACAGATATTTCTTCAACTTCTATGAGAGTTTCTCATTGTGCAAATTAATTTTTAGTTGGTTACCATTTTATTTTCAGTTTGGCAGGAAATTACAACTCCACGTTTTATTCGCTGAGGTCTGGTTGATTTAAAGCTTGCAAGGGGAGCTAGAAACACATTTTTTGAGATGATCCCAGGGTTTTAAAGGCGGTGAGAAAAGGAATTTAAATTAATTGCCATCTTCAGGAATCTTCTGCGCTCATCCAAATCTTAGTCAAGTGCAAATTTCCTTCTTGCTTCTTTGCCAAAAATGATGCAAGGTATTTAATGAGCCAGTACAGATTCTTAAGTTGGACCAAGGTTTCAAGCAAAGAAACAGCCAAAAAAAGGGAAGACATATCAAAAGAAAAAGAACTGTGTGGACCACTGCTGGTCCAAAACTAAAAATTCCAGGGCATTAAAAGAGGAATTTGCAGCTCTACCACACAGAGAAGAAAGGTGAAAGGCAGAGTCCTGAGAATGGCAGGAGAGGTGGGGATGTCCAACAGGGTTTGGCCAAGCTTCACTCCTGTTTGCAGCCTTCTCGTGTCTTGCAGGATTAGTTCAGCACACAGATCCAAAGATACTTTCTGACTTGTTGAAAATAGTCTTTGCCTACTGCAAGTGTTATATTATAAAGCCCTCCTCAAACTGGGAGGTTGTCAATATCCTATGTCCATATCAGCCTCTTGCCACACCACTTCAACGCTTAGAAACATATATATGTTTTATTTCTAGCCTCAATTTATTAATTCCTTGTTCATATTTACTATGCCAACATGCTTTTCATAGAAGTGGTTCCTTCCCTCCCCTACACTGATACATCCACAGAGAACAATCATTTTCCCTTTCAGTCTTAATTTTGCTCAACAGCTCCAGTCCTCAAGACTTGCGTGCAGCAGGTTCCCCACTCCCCAGTCACCCTGCCAGCCCTTCACAGGAGCACAACTGGCTACAGCAGGCTCCCTTCTGCTTTAATTGTTCCACTTTAATGAGTTATGCAGACGGGAGACATTGCCTGCTGCAGTGAGTATGCTCACACACAGTAATGATTCTATAAAATATTTTAATTACTTAACCGGTTCTGGCAGGGCAGAGGGGAAAACAAGGCACTGCAAAGCATCTCTTGGCCTTCCTCCAACCAAAAAAGTCCCCTGAAGTTTGGGCTTTTAAAACATTGGGTTATTGGCTACTCTAGGCTAAACATGAGGGAACAACTCTTCATCCCTTTTCACCCCTTATTCAATAAATCTTGGATTTAGCTGAAATCATAACTGAAAGATGAAGCCTCAGAGGCTGCTTTTAAATCCATGCTAAGAATGCCCGTGGCTTGGATTTGTAATTTTGCTACATTAGCATAAGGAACAGTGCAAAGGGATGTGGAGAGGAAGAGTACAAATCTAGAGAAGGTGTGTGGGAGGCAGATGTAGGATGAGAGCTGGAACCCACCAGTCAAAGTGGAGGTGAGGGAAAGGGACTAGGCGCTGAGAGGAAACACAACAAGAGAGAGGCATTTCCATGCTTTTCTCTCCCAGCTGTTTGCCTGATGAGCTACCATCACTACTTGGAGATGAAGCTACAGCTCCCCTGCCCTTGACCAGCACTGGGTAATCTTCCTTTTCACTCTTGCCCTTAACTACGAGCAGTGAAAGCCATTTAAATAGACTCACAGCTCTTTGAGAGGGGTCCCAAGACACAACAAACAAAAAATGCAATAAACCAATTTATAAGAAAGCCAGAATCTATACCATTGCTGACTTGATGGATGTTCCTAATTTGCATGCCATTTCCTAGATTCTTGCTGCTTATTTATCTAAGCCAGAGCCACTACATCCCACGGTGCTGACACAACAGCCATTGAACAGCCTTCAGCTGGGAGCAGCTACCACCTTAGAAAGGGTTTTGCTAAGCTGCCCTTGGTGACTGGAATAAAAGCACTCATTTCTGTACCTTCAGCCACCTATTCCTTTGCATTCCATTCACCACCTTCTCTACGCATACACTGCTCCCCTCAAAATCAGTTTGATCCTACCCTGGCTGTCTCAGTTGCTTTAGGTTCAGGATTTTATTCTGTTTTGTTGTTGATCTTAATTTGAGGGGTTTTTCCTAGTTGCTACTTTGGGGTTTTTTTGGTTTTAATTTGTTTTGAAACTTTCTCATTTATTCTGGGTGAGGTTTTTGAGGCCAAGCCGTGTTTTTGGCAAACAACCTTTCTGGTTGTGCTCCCTCTCTTGAAGTGGCTTGAAATCAATGTTCAGCCATTTTTCCCTCCTAGACACAGATCCTGAAGGCACTTTTGATCTGAAGTAACACTCTGCCTACCTTTTTTCTTCCAGGTTTTTACAGTCACTGAGGAAAAACTCATCTTTCACTGCAGCAAAGACAAACACAAGAGTAGAAGTGAGGCAGTGAAAAGATACAGTGGAGGAGCTGAAATACGTTTGCAGTCCCAGTGCATCACTCTAAGAATGTTATCTGACTTCTGCTTTTTGAAGGAGCTTAGCTGTTTCCCTGACAAAGTGGGATAACAGCACAGAAATGAACAGGGTTGCATTTTTTTCAAATGACTGGAGAAACTGCATTGCTGTGCTGCCTGAATAACCAGAAGGAACCAGCTCTTCCCAAAGTCCCACTCATTCTCAGCCTCCTCACCTATAAGAATACAGGTGAAAAATAGGAATCAATAAACCATATAGATGAGCTCCCAGCATTCATGCATTTACAAGTGGAAGAGCAGCTACAGATTTCTCACATTTGCATTGAGAAGCCTCCATCTCGACCGTTCCTGCTGAAACAAGGCTGCCCACTTAGCAGAATTCATTTTTCCTCTTCTGCCTCTCCATATTTCCTCTGCTCTCTCACCATGAAATCACATCTGTTCCACTCATATCCCGCACCCCATAAAAGAGTTCATCTCTCACCCAGCTCACTCACTCATCTGGATGCTATTTTCCTTTCCCACCTTCAGTTCCCTGTTTTTTACTCATCATTTTCCTTACTCATCCCTGCTCCAGCTGCTCAGGCAGGTGCAGGAGATCTCAAAGCACAGACTCTTAATGGAACAGAACATAATATTAAAAAAACCTAAATAAAGAGTAAAAAAAGCTTTTTCTTTCCCTCACGTATATTAAAAGGTTCCCCATTTGTTATGATGACAGTGTCCCTTTCCTGCAATGTGTCCTTCTTTTATCCTGTCTCTTTTACATCAGGTTGATTTAGCAAAGCTTGTTATAATTCACACACAGCTCCTTACTGAGAAGACAGGAATGTTTCTTTCTAAATAAAATTAACTTGTCAGGCAGAGACCTGGTTTAAGAGGAGCCAAAAACCTGCCAGTATGGCAGCAGCATCACCTGCATTCGATGCTGTTTCAAGGGGAACTGCTCAATGCAAGGCCTGCAGGGTGAATCACGCAGCTAGAAACATTAATTAGAAAATCACAGGGCCTGGAACCCCACCACATTCACCAACAGCAGCAACCAAATAGGTTTGTGTGCTTTGTAGGGACACCTTATAAACACTTCAGGGTGGGGAGGGTTAAACTGCACAGGTCCTCCAGGTGAGCTGAGCAGAGCCACACACGCAGCACAGCTATCACACCTGAAAGGGTCTATTTGCCTGTTTTACTGCTCCTGCCTTTAAAAGAGATATAAACAGCACTAGGGAAACACTGAACATGTTTTACTCCTGGCCTGCAGCACTTTTAATGCACTCTGCTGCTGCTCAAGCAGTTCCAATGAGGATTCCAAAATAAAGAGCTCCTCTGAAGCACAGGTCAGCATCTGGCACACCCCACAGGGTACTCACGTCCGAGCCCACTTGTCCAGTTCTTCATCCAAGTAAGTTCTAACTTTTCTTGGCTGGAGCCCAAGAGAATTCCCAATAAAGTACACACAGCTCTCCTCTCCATTCACCAGGGTCAGGTCAGCTGTGGAGGGAAACCAGAGAAACAAAAATGCACGTGGGACTGAGCAGTGGAGGGTCGCCACAGTATGTGTGATGTGACCGTGATCACAGGGATCTCAGGTCGAGGGAAGAGATGTGGATGTGACTCCATGTTTCACAAGGCTTGATTTATTATTTTATGATATGTATTATATTAAAACTATACTAAAAGAATAGAAGAAAGGATTTTATCAGAAGGCTGGCTAAGAATAGAATAGAAAAAGAAGGAATGATAACAAAGGCTTGCGGCTCAGACTCTCTGTCCGAGCCAGCTGACTGTGATTGGCCATTAATTAGAAACAACCACATGAGACCAATCCCAGATGCACCTGTTGCATCCCACAGCAGCAGATAACCATTGTTTACATTTTGTTCCTGAGGCCTCTCAGCTCCTCAGGATGAAAAATCCTAAGGAAAGCGTTTTTCATAAAAGGTGTCTGTGACGCCCACTCTGAGTGATTAAGCTACTGGAATAATCCATTTCACAAAAGTTAGGACTAGGTAAATCTGTGTTTTTCATGTAAGTTGTCCCTGCACAATTAAATCTCTATTCAGAAAACATGTAATTGTTGAGGAGAATATTTTGAAGCAGTCTTAGAAGTTTTCGTCTTGTCAGCAAATACTGTGGGCTGCACTTCATGTCATCATCTGAGGAGAAGGAGGAAATCTATGTTGACAAACCCTTTCAATGATTAGGAGAAAAGCAAGGCAGTAGAAATTTATAAATAATAGCTCTAGTGAGGTTCTGAACAATCTAATTACCCTGTGTCATCATCTATCAATCCTAACACAGCTTTCTTCTGTTATTTCTCATGTTAGAGATTCTTGAAGGGACAAGTGATGGTGACCTTCTAGAAGTGGTAATTTGCATTTGTCTATACCTATACTTACAATACCCCTGAAAGCTAACATCACATATAATTTTGATAAATATAATTGATATCCCTCAGAATAAGGATCAAATGAATGAGCATGTTAAGATACATGCTAAAAATGAACCATAGGATTGCAATGCAATTTGTGAAAATTTTGTAAGGCCTGTAGATAAACAGCCTGGAAAAGGTTTCTTACTAACAATTGCAATAACAATTACCAATTTCATTGAACTTCCCCAGAAACACATTTTTCAGGAGTATAGACAACCTGGGTAATTTCTTAATTAAAGTTTTAGAGGCTTTTAAAAAGCATAAGTCAGAGAGCAATCTCAGCCTAATCTGTTTTGCAGATACTCTGTTTTTCATCTCCATTTTAATATGAATGAAAACAGAGAGGCATCAATATCATCCATGCCCCCAGATTGATTCTATTAAAAGTTCTTTTCCTACCAAGAAACACAATAACACTGTCCCCCTGGGGTTAGAGAGAAGGATCCTTGCTCAAGAATCTGGAGCTCCTTCTCACCAATACTCTCCAAGCACTAAAACAGGTGAGGAATTATCAGCAAGGCAGATTTTCTTGCACCACAGTCCTTTCTAAATAAAAACACCTCTGTTCACCTTGGAGAGGCAGGGCCTTGCCTTTTTGATGAAGTTATTTTAACATCTTCATTCCTGTTCCTTCGATTTTCTTTTTTTGTTGTGTTATCAGCTCTAAATCTGGATTAACTTTTTTCCTTTTGACAAAAAGCTCTTTACTTCCCCCTCTCTGACATCACTAAAATATTCATTTTAGACCATTGCTGCTCATTTTTTTCACCATCTTTTTAATTTCTCCTTATCAGCACCTCCTCATGCTCCAACAACTCTACATTCACTGTGATATTCTTTTTTCCTAGCACTTGTCTTTCCCCAAATGACATTTATTTTTCACGGTATAGGCCCTTTTAATTTCTGTGGTTGATTTGAAATACATATTGAAATATTCTAACAGGAAATAAACACAACTGAGGAAATAAAAGCAAAGAAAAAAAGAAATATTGAAATGCGTTCTTAGAGTAGCCTGGATCAAAAAATACATTGGCATTAAGATTAATTAAATATATTATATATTCACACACCTACTCAGATTCCTGCAAACTGGTCAAATCTAATCATATACATTACTTTGCATACTAATTATACCATTCATCTACATTAAAGATGCACTTCTATACCTTTTAAACCTAAAAGGAAAAGCAAATTTATTGTCAGAAATATTCAGTCCAAACAAAAGGGAAAAATGTAATGGGTTCATTAATGAGAAAGGAAGGACTAAATCTGCTTATACCTGTCTGAGCTCTGTCCTTAGCTGAAAGATAAAAGATCTCTACTTTCACATCTGCCTGTACCCCCCCACCAGCCCTCCAAAAAGCCAGATTTTTGTGGTTAACCACTACTTTTAACCATTTCTTCTGGAAATACAGCTCTGCACTTTCACTCTGGGGCATCTTTTTATTCCCAAGAAACCCAAACGATGCCTTACTCCTTTAGCAGGTGACAAAGCAGGAGCCATAGCCTAAATCAGATGGGTGATTTTGTGCCCAGCCCATTTCTACCTCCTCCCTGGGGTAAAAGAAGA